>NC_058132.1:428133590-428192239 GCF_016433145.1 Gracilinanus agilis
GCCCAACTTTTGGGACATGAATCCACTATTTGACAAAAACTGCTGGGAAATTTGGAAAACAATATGGGAGAGATTAGGTCTAGATCAACATCTCACACCCTACACCAAGATAAATTCAGAATGGGTGAACAACTTGAATATAAAGAGGGAAACTATAAACAAGTTAAGTGAACACAGAATAGTTTACCTGTCAGATCTGTGCGAAAGGAAAGACTTTAAAACCAAGCAAGAGTTAGAGAAAATTACAAAATGTAAATTAAATGGTTTTGATTATATTAAACTAAAAAGGTTTTGTACAAACAAAAACAATGTAGTCAAAATCAGAAGGGAAACAAATTAGGAAAAAATCTTTATAACGAAAATCTCTGACAGGTGTCTAATTACTAAAATATACAAGGAGTTAAAGCAATTGTATAAAAAATCAAGCCATTCCCCAATTGATAAATGGGAAAGAGACATGAATAGGCAATTTTCAGGTAAAGAAATCAAAAGTATCAATAAGCACATGAGAAAGTGTTCCAAATCTCTAATCATTAGAGAAATGTAAATCAAAACAACTCTGAGGTATCACCTCACACTTAGCAGATTGGCTAAAATGAAAGAAGGGGAGAGTAATGAATGTTGGAGGGCATGTGGCAAAATTGGGACATTAATGCATTGCTGGTGGAGCTGTGAACTGATCCAGCCATTCTGGCTGGCAATTTGGAATCATGCTCAAAGGGCTATAAAAGAATACCTGCCCTTTGATCCAGCCATACCATTGTTGGGTTTGTACCCCAAAGAGATCATAGATAAACAGACTTGTACAATAATATTTATAGCTGTGCTTTTTGTGGTGGCAACAAATTAGAAAAGGATGGGATGCCCTTCAATTGGGGAATGGCTGAACAAACTGTGGTATATGAGGGTGATGGAATACTATTGTGCTAAAAGGAATAATAAACTGGAGGAGCTCCAGGCGAACTGGAGAGACCTCCAGGAATTGATGCAGAGTGAAAAGAGCAGAGCCAGAAGAACATTGTACACAGAGACTGATATACTGTGGTAAAATTGAATGTAATGGACCTCTGTACCAGCAGCAATACAAAAACCCAGGACAATTCTGAGGGATTTATGGTAAAGAACGCTACCCATATCCAGAGGAAGAACTGCAGGAGAGGAAACATATAAGAAAAACAGCTGCTTGAATGCATGGGCTGGGGTGGACATGATTGAGGATGTGGACTCGAAACTACCACACCAATGCAACTACCAATAATTTGGAAATTAGTATTGATCAAGGACACATGATAAAACCAGTGGAAATGTGTGTTGGCCATGGGTGGGGGGAATGCAGGGGGTGAAGGGGAAAGTAGGAGCATGAATAATGTAACCATGTTAAAAATGAATATTAATAAATGTTTAAAATTTAAAAAAAGTAAAAAAAAATTTCTGCTTTGCAAAACGAAAAAAAAGGGCTTCCAATCAACTCCAATATTCTGTTTTTAAACATTTATTAATATTCATTTTAAACATGGTTACATGCTTCATGCCCCTACTTTCCCCTTCACCCCCCGCAGTCCCCCCATCGATAATCAATGCATATTTCCACTGATTGTAACATGCGTCCTTGTTCAAGACCTATTTCCAAATTGCTGTTAGTTGTATTGGTGTGGTAGTTTTGAGTCCACATCCCCAATCATGTCCTCCTCAGCCCATGCGTTCAAGCATTTGTTTTTCTTATATGTATCCTCTCCTGTAGTTCTTTCTCTGAATGTGGGTAGCTTTCTTTACCATACATCCCTCAGAGCTGTCCTGTGTCATTGCTTTCTGCTGGTACAGAAGTCCATTGCATTCGATTTTACTATAGTATATCAGTCTCTGTGTACAGTGTTCTTCTGTCTCTGCTCCTTTCACTCTGCATCAGTTCCTGGAGGTCTTTCCAGTTCACCTGGTACTCCTCTAGTTTATTATTCCTTTTAGCACAATAGTATTCCATCACCAGCATATACCACAATTTGTTCAGCCATTCACCAATTGAAGGGCATGTCCTCCTTTTCCAATTCTTTGCCACCACAAAAAGGGCAGCTATAAATATTTTCCTACAATTCTGTTTATCTATGATCTCTTTGGGATACAAACCCAACAATGGTATGACTGGATCAAAGGGCAGGCATTTTTTTATAGCCCTTTGAGCATAGTTCCAAATTGCCAGCCAGAATGGTTGTATCAGTTCACAACTCCACCAGCAATGCATTAATGTCCCAATTTTGCCACATCCCCTCCAGAATTCATTACTCTCCCCCTTCTTTCATTTTAGCCAATGTGCTAGGTGTGAGGTGATACCTCAGAGTGGTTTTGATTTGCATTTCTCTAATTATTAGAGATTTAGAACACTTTCTCATGTGCTTATTGATACTTTTGATTTCTTTACCTGAAAATTGCCTATTCATGTCTCTTTCCCATTTATCAATTTGGGAATGGCTTGATTTTTTATACAGTAGATTTAACTCCTTGTATATTTGAGTAATTAGACACCTGTCAGAGTTTTTCAGTATAAAGATTTTTTTCCAATTTGTTATTTCCCTTCTGATTTTGACTACATTGTTTTGTTTGTACAAAAGCTTTTTAGTTTATTATAATCAAAACCATTTAATTTTCATTTTGTAATTTTCCCTAACTCTTGCTTGGTTTTAAAATCTTTCCTTTCCCACAGATCTGACAGGTATACTATTTTGTGTTCAGTTTACTTATTTATAGTTTCCCTCTTTATATTCAAGTCATTCACCCATTCTGAATTTATCTTGGTGTAGGGTGTGAGATGTTGATCTAAACCTAATCTCTCCCATATTGTTTTCCAAATTTCCCAGCAGTTTTTGTCAAATAGTGGATTCATGTCCCAAAAGTTTTGCTCTTTGGGTTTATCATACACTGTCTTGCTGATGTCATTAACCTCAAGTCTATTCCATTGATCCTCCCTTCTATCTCTTAGCCAGTACTATATTGTTTTGATGACTGTTGCTTTATAGTATAGTTTAATATCTGGTACTGCTAGGCCCCCTTCCTTCACATTTTTTTCATTATTTCCCTTGATATTCTTGATCTTTTGTTATTCCAGGTGAAATTTGTTATAGTTTTTCCTAATTCAGTAAAGAAGTTTTTTGGTAATTTGATAGGTATGGCGCTAAATAGATAAATTAATTTGGGTAGAATGGTCATTTTTATTATGTTAATTCATCCTATCCTTGAACAATTAATGGCTTTCCAATTGTTGAGATCCAGTTTTATTTGTTTGGAAAGTGTTTTGTAGTTGTTTTCGTATAATAGCTGTGTTTGTTTTCGTAGATAGATTTCCAAGTATTTTATATTGTCTATGGTAATTTTAAATGGTGTTTCTCTTTCTACCTCTTGCTTCTCTAATGTGATGGAAATATATATAAATACTGATGATTTATGTGCATTTATTTTGTATCCTGCAAATTTGCTAAAGTTGTTGATTATTTCTACAAGCTTCTTAGTTGATTCTCTAGGATTTTTTAAGTAGACCATCATATCATCTGCAAAGAGTGATAGCTTAGTCTCCTCATTGCCTATTTTGATACCTTCAATTTCTTTTTCTTCTCTAATTGCAACTGCTAGTGTTTCTAGTACTATGTTGAATAATAGAGGTGATAATGGGCATTCTTGTTTCACTCCTGATCTTATTGGGAAGGCTTCTAATTTATCCCCATTGCATATAATGCTTGTTGATGGTTTTAGGTATATACTGTTCATTATTTTTAGGAAAGGTACTTCTCTTCCTATACTTTTCAGTGTTTTCAATAGGAACAGGTGGTGTATTTTGTCAAATGCTTTTTCAGCATCTATTGAGATAATCATGTGATTTTTGTTTGCTAGACTGTTGATATTGTCAATTATGTGGATGGTTTTCCTAATGTTGAACCATCCTTGCGTTCCAGGTATAAATCCCACCTGATCATGGTGGATGATCTTCTTAATTACTTGCTGGAGTCTCTTTGCTAATATTATATTTAAGATTTTTCCATCTATGTTCATTAGGGAGATTGGTCTATAGTTTTCTTTCTCTGTTTTTGGTCCACCTGGCTTTGGAATCAGTACCATATTTGTGTCATAAAAGGAATTTGGTAGGACTCCTTCTTTGCTTATCATATCAAATAATTTGTATAGTATTGGGATTATTTGCTCTTTGAATGTTTGATAGAATTCACTTGTGAATCCATCAGGTCATGGTGATTTTTTCTTAGGGAGTTCTTTGATGGCTTGTTCAATTTCTATTTCTGATATGAGGTTATTTAGGTATTCTATTTCTTCTGCTGTTAATCTAGGTAATTTATATTTTTTGCAAATATTCATCCATATCTCCTAAATTGTTATATTTGTTGCCATACAATTGGGTGAAATAGTTTTTAATGATTGCCTTAATTTCCCCTTCATTAGAGGTGAGGTCTCCCTTTTCATCCTTAATACTGTCAATTTGGTTTTCTTCTTTCCTTTTTTTATTAGATTGACCAGTACTTTGTCTATTTTATCTGTTTTTTCAAAATACCAGTTTCTAGTCTTATTTATTAATTCAATAGTTCTTTTACTTTTGTTATAATTATTGTTAGTCTCTTGATATGTTTGAGATTGTAAATTGATGTACAGAGAGAATAAAATGACCCTTCTCCCTAATAACAGTTGCCCAGGCAGGATCCTTCAGGTTTAAGAGGTATATCCCTTTAGGACCCACCTGGTGTTAATTGATATATTGATTTGGGCTCTTTAGCTAGGATAACGCCTTGTATTCTGACTGCGTTTTCTCCCTTCCCAAAACAAGTTTTGACACTGTTTTAGGAAATTACTTTAAACTTTATATTAACAATAAAGATAAGGTAAAGGACTGTGGTATAGGAGACCCTACTCTACTGGTTGCTAATGAAATCTCAACTGCTGGTAGATGAAGAATCAATGTAGCTTCCCTCTGGTTCAGCCTGGCCAGGACTAAACCAGAGTAGGTAAACTGTTGAGATATTTGACTTCTTCTTCAATAGATCTTCAGCCTTACAATTGAGTTATTTCCACCCTTTTCCACCCTCTTCTTTGTCTCCTGCCCACTTCCTGGATCTCTCCCAGGCCCTGGGAAACCTAGATATCTAGACAATGTAACTCCTAATATCTAGGGGCAGTAGACACCAAGGTGGTTGTCAGGTACAGATTGGCATGGTATCTCAAGTACAGGAAGAGTTTGCAGAGAGAGATGTTTGCACCTCTCACTCCAAGACCAGGATCCACCAATCTCCCGCCTCAGCATTGGTCAAAGACCCAGAATCCTTTCAGGATTCTCAACTGCCCCTCCTCCTGCCTTTAGCATGACTCCCTGGGAACATTCCATCCAACTGACTTATTTGTCAATCAAAAGTGATCTTCAAGCTCCCAAAGATTCAATATAACACTTTTGATTTTATTAATTTCTCCCTTAATTTTTAGTATTTCTAATTTAGTTTTCATCTGGGTATTTTTAATTGGCTCACTTTCCAGTTTTTTAAATTGCATGCCCAATTCATTAGTCTCTGCCCTCCTTAATTTGTTAATATATGCACTCAAGGATATAAATTTCCCCCTGAGTACTGCCTTGGCTGCATCCCACAGAGTATGGTAGGATGTCTCATCATTGTCATTCTCTTCAATGAAATTGTTGATTGTTTCTATTATTTCTTCTTTGACTAATTGGTTTTGGAGAATCATATTGTTTAATTTCCAATTGGTTTTTTATTTTCCTGTCCAGGTGCCCTTACTAATTATTATTTTTATTGCATTATGATCTGAGAAGGTTACATTTATTATTTCTGCTCTTTTGCATTTGTTTACAATGATTCTTTGCCCTATTACATGGTTGATCTTTGTGAATGTACCATGTGCAGCTGAAAAGAAGGTGTATTCCTTTTTGTCCCCATTTATTTTTCTCCACATAATCAATTAAATCTAATTTTTCTAGGACTTCATTCATCTCTCTTACCTCTTTCTTATTTATTTTTCGGTTTGATTTATCTAGATCTGAAAGGGGAATATTTAGATCTCCCACTATTATGGTTTTACTATCTATTTCCTTCTTGAGCTCTGCCAGTTTCTCCTTTATGTATATGGATGCTATACCACTTGTTGCATACATATTGAGCAGTGTTATTTCCTCATCGTTTATACTGCCTTTAATCAGGATGTAATGACCTTCCCTGTCTTTTTTAATCATATCAATTTTTACTTTGGTTTTGCCAGAAATCATAATAGCCACTCCTGCCTTCTTTCTCTCATTTGATGCCCAAAAGATTTTGCTCAAGCTGTTTAACCTTAAACTTGTGTATGTCTACCTGCCTCAAATGTGTTTCTTGTAGACAACATATGGTAGGATTTTGGTTTCTGATCCACTCTGCTATTTCTCTTTTATGAGAGAGTTCATCCCATTCACATTCAGAGTTACAATTATCAGTTGTGCATTCACTGACATTTTTGTATCCTCCCCTAGACCCATTCCTTCTTCTTACACTATTTTCTTTTAAGCCAGTGGTTTGCTTTGAGCCAGTATCCCTTATCCCCTCCCTTGATTAACTTCCCTTTCTACCCCCCTCCCTTGTTGTTCCCCTCTTTTTATTTTTAAAGGCCTAATGAATTTCCTCCTCCTTCTTCTCCCCTCCCTTTTTTGACCTCCCCACTCCCCTGCTCCCTTTAGTTTATCTCTTCTGACTTTCTCAGTAGGGTTAGATAGAGTTTTATATCCCAATGGATAACATACCTACTCTTCCCTCTCCGGGTTGATTACACTGAGAGTAAGGTTTAATATTACCTCTTAATGCTCTCTTCCTTTCCTTCTTATGATAGTATCTATCTCCTCCCCTTCCCATGCCCTCTTTGTGTGTAATAGAATATCCTATTTTTCTTATTCACTCAAATTTCTCTTGTTGTCCCCTACTATTCACCCCCCTCTTTCCCACCACCCATGTCATCTTAGACCATTTAGTATTCTGTCCTCTCCCTATGAATTATTCTTCTGATTGCTATAATAGTGAATGTTATAATAGTGAATAGAGTTCACTACAGAGAATTATACATAGCATTTCTCCACATAGGAGTACAGATAATTAGATCCTATTTAAGCCCTTAAATAGTCAAATTTAAAAAATTTTGAGTTTTCTTTCTTTCCCCTCTGTTGCTTATTTACCTTTTCATGTTTCTCTTGATTTTTGTGGTTGGATATTGAACTTTCCATTTAGACCTGGTCTTTTCTGTGGAAAAACTTGGAAATCTTCAATTTTGTTGAATGCCCATACTTTCCCCTGGAAGAATATAGTCAGTTTCGATGGGTAGTTGATCCGTGGCTGAAGGCCCAGCTCTCTTGCCTTTCTGAATATCGTATTCCAACCCTTGCGGTCTTTTAGTGTGGAGGCAGCCAGATCCTGTGTGATCCTGATTGGTGCTCCTTGATATTTGAATTGTCTCTTTCTGGCTTCTTGTAAGATTTTTTTCTTTTACTTGAAACCTCTTGAATTTGGCTATTGTATTCCTGGGTGTTGACTTTTCTGTGTCCAGTGTAGGGGGTGATCTATGGATCCTTTCAATGTCTTGTAGAACTTCAGGACAATTTTGCTGAATAATTTCTTTAAGTATGGAATCCAGGTTTCTATTAATTTCTGCTTTTTCTGGAAGACCAATGATTCTCAAATTGTCTCTTCTAGACCGGTTTTCTTGGTCTGTCACTTTCTCATTGAGGTATTTCATGTTTCCTTCTATTTTATCAGTCTTTTGACTTTGTTTTATTTGTTCTTGTTGTCTTGAGAGATCATAGGCTTCTAATTGCTCAATTCTAGCATTTAGGGACTGTTTTTCCTTTTCAATCTGGTCATTTCTGGTCTTCAGTTGACTTGCCTCACTTTGCAATTGTGAAATTCTTCCTTTTAAACTGTTATTTTCTTGCCAGATCTCTTCCATCTTCCTCAACATCTTGGTTTTGAACTCTTCAATATCTTGTGACCAGTTTTCATTGTTTTGGGAAGGTTTTGATATGTTTTCTTGTTTGTCCTCCTCTGTTGTCTGGATTTTCTCTGTGTAAAATTTTTTGAGTTTTCCAGAGTTCTTCTTGGTAATCTTTTTCTTCTGGGTTTCCCAAAGGCTTACAATTGTTAGACCCGCCCCTTCTCAGCTTTGTCTTCACACTCAGGGTCTGACTGTGGTTTCTAGGCTCCCGAGGAGGGCTCAGATCTCCTAGTTCTCCGGGTCGAACCCCCTGGTCGTCCCTGGTCTGCCCCTCTGCCCAAGGCTCTTTCAACAGTCTCAGGGGCTGCTTCCACAGCCCTTTGCACAAGGTCCTCCCTCTTGGTTCAAGCCTGCACTTGAGATCCTTGTCCATGCCTAAGGCAATGCTTTCACCCACACAGATGCTCAGGAAAGTCCCTGCGAGTTCTTTAGCCACTTGGGGCCCTAAGTCTTGCTGCTTTCAGGAACAAGCCCTGGAGCTGCTGGTGACTAACTGGGTGCCCCAATCCTGCTTTCACTCTTATGTGCTGGCCTCTGGGCTTTATGTAGTGTGGGGGGTGGGGGAGGGGCTTCTCCCTCTCATGTTTTAGTGAGACCTGTTTCACCCCTTTATAGTGTGGAAATGCCCCGATTCCACGTACCTTCAATGCTGCACCCTGTTGTGGGGTCCCTTCGTTCATCTGGTTTCGATTTTATGTCCCCTTGAGGAGTCCTGTATGCTTCGGTTAGGAGAGATCGAGCAGCTGCTCCTTACTCTGTCACCATCTTAACCGGAAGTCTCTTAAATTTTTCAACTCCAATATTCTTTTGATTACTTCCCACTTAGAATTTGTCAATAGCAATTTTGAATCAGCAACAAATACTTATTCAATAGGAAGGATACTTCCATCATATTTTTAAAAGACTTGCTCCTGTTTTGTTCTATTGTGGTGACAGTCATTTACATTTTTATTAATTCTGTTGTTTCTGTTTTCAACCATGGAGATAGAAGCATAGTATAGTCATCAGAAATTTTTCAAAAACATTTTTATTCCTCTTGAAATTATATCATGGAATGCAATCATTTCCTGAAGAGGAAAAAAATCCTCAGTGACTAAAAGGATATCATCAACAAGGAATAAGAAAATGTTAAATACTAGATAAAATATACTTTAGATTGTGGAAAATGGCAATCTTTAAACAAAGGATGGAGGAGACTCATTCCAGTCAGTCAATCAATAAGCATTTATTAAGCTCCTAATATGGGCCTTTGCTAACATTTGGGAATTGAGAAAGGCAAAAAACTACAAAAAAATAAAACAAAATGAAAAATATGTACTATATACAACTACTATAACTATATCCAATATCTGAATATAAAACAACTTTTTATAAATAAGATATATCAAAGGTAAATTGGAACTGATCAGTAAAAGGAATACTTTATCATAAAGAGAATGAAGAAACTTATTATAGAAGGTAATGATATGGGGGTATGGCCTTCCCCTCTATGCCCCCAACCCCCAAAAGGTATCCCAGGTCAAAAAGAAATTTCTTTCTTCCCTCACATTCCTGCAAGTTTTGGCTAAAGGAAGGTGACTTTGATACTCCTGTGATCTTTCCTAGCTTCTTTTTTTTAAAACCCTTACCTTCTATCTTGGTGTCAATACTGTGTATTGGCTCCAAGACAGAAGAATGTTAAGGGCTAGGCAATGGGGATTAAGTGACTTGCCCAGGGTCACACAGCTAGGAATTGTCTGAGGCCAGATTTGAACCTAGGACCTCCCATCTCTAGGTCTGGCTCTCAATCCACTGAGCTACCCAGCTGCCTCCTCTCCTAGCTTCTTGTTGAACACAGATAGGCATCTCCCAGGTTGCTTCTGATAAGTATCTGTTTTGAGCTCAGATATCTAACCCTCCCCTGAAGTAGACAGGTTCACCTCCTTTTGACTTTGAGGCATAGGAAATAATCTCATGACCTATCTCAGATCCCAGAGTTCCAAAAATATCATCCCATCATCAACCCTTCCCTCCGTCTCATAATACATCACCCTACCATCATCCCATCTCTAGTCAAGTAGGCCCTGTTATCAAATATCTCGAACTCCATCTCCTCTAGGAGGCAGTATTCCACTAGCTCCTGCCTCCCTGGCACTCAACTCAATAATTCAACTTGCATTAAACTTAATAAAATTTTCTATTTTTAAGCTAAGTATTGAAGCCTTTCATTCCTGAAGAAAGATATCCCTTCTGTCATGGTCTCCTGATAAGCTCTCTGACACATTAGATTTTATTTGGAATTTAAAAGAAGCTGGTAAAGTAAGGAGGTGAATATTCAGAGGGATACTATTCCAGGCATGGGGAATAGTCAGTAAAAATGCTCCATGCAAGTGTCTTCTAAATGGCACAGCAAGGAGGCCACTCTCTGAATCACAGAGTATTGGGGTAAAGGGGGTATGCCAGATTTTAGAATACTGGAAATGTAGAATGGTGTCAAATTGTGAAGGTCTTTGAATGTCAAATAGAGAAATCTATAATTGGACTTAGAGATGATAAGAAAACACTAGAATTTAATGACTAAGGGAACTATGGCTACATAAGTGCTCTTAATTTGAAGTAAATAGAGGATAGACTATAGTGAAGAAAGATGAATCAGAAATATTTCAGCATAATCTTTAATGTCATATTGGGAGAAAGCCGACATATAAAATAGGAAATGAAGAGATTGAGGTACCTATGAAATAACACAGAAGAAAATAAGGGAAATAGTGACTTTTACTACTTGGTCAGAAGAAATAAGGTCCTCTGTTTCAAGGGAATGTTGTAGTTCTCTGTTCCATAATAATTTCCGAAAGGGTTGAAAGATAAACAGATAGGTTGTTTAATAATCACAAATTATAACTTAAGTTTGATCTGTGGTTTGGTCCTCTATCTCAGAACAAAATAACAGGCAATCAAAATCTCAAATATCTTATTTAGGTTTTGAATAAATTAAATGAAATTTGGTATGTAGGTAAAATTTCTCAAAAGCAATAGTTGTTTCAGTTCACTACTATAGAACAAAATGAGCATTACCTTTGGTATGAGGGCTTGTAGAATCCCTTTTTCTTTTGCTTTTCTCCTTTGGTTTTTATCTGCTTCCCAGCTCTTACCTTTGGCTCCAATTTAAGCTGTAGGATGTACAGCAGCCATACCATGCTTAAACTCTCAGCAGATGAATTAAACCAGATTGAGGATAATCAACAGGTCTCAAACCTTTCTATGACTAAAGGGAGTGTCTATCCCAAGCATATGAAACTTTCTAAAGCAGAATGGGCACGTGAGAACAGTTTGTCCCAATAGCCATGAAGGGAGTCAAAGCTAGTGCTATGGAGTGCTTAGAGTTTGGTCAGACATTAAAGATGGAAAAGTCATCCACTGCATCCTGGGCCTAGTCATGTTTTGTCTTGTAATTGGCCTCCTATGACTCTGGAAGAGAGAATTGCTGATTATTTCTTAAAACTCTGCCTCACTTAAATCCAACTTATGGAAGGCAAAAGACATTACTGAAACCATTTTACCATTTCTTAATTTTATTATTTTACTCCTACTTTAAAGTCCTGTTGCAACAGGTGTGATGAAGCAATAGGCATGGATACACTGGGAGCTGTAGTCACATCCCAGGGAATAGGCTCATATTACCACTGAACTAAAGTAGCAGTGAGATTTGACAGTCCCCTGAATATCTGGGATACCTTTTTGAAAAACCCTTACCTTCTTTCTTAAAATCAGTAAGTGTAGTTTTTATAGCAGAAAAGCAGTAAGGGTTAGACAGCTGGGATTAAGCGACTTGCCCAGGTCCACACAGATAGAAAATGTCTGAGGCTAAATTTGAACTCAGGACTTCTTATTTCTAGGCCTATTTTATTGAGCCACCTAGCTGCCCCATGAGCAGCCTTTTTTTAAGGAGCATACTGCTCACCTCCTGGCATGAGGAAGGGGCTAGAAAAGGTGCCCTAACATAATCTGCTTCACTCAATCTAACCCAGGCCTGCTTGCCAAGGCAGGTAGTTTCAAGCTGTGGTTGAAACACAAAAGTACACAAAAAAATTTGCAAAGACAATTCCACTCAGCACAGGTACATGGAATGTGTGCATGCTTATGGACAACATAAAATCCAGTAAAATCCAAAGGCATAACAGCTCTTGTTGTAAGAGAACTCAGTAGGTATCACATCCAAATGGCCCTGAGTAGAATAAGACTGGGAAATGTAGGGCAGCTTACCAAAGCGGAACCTGGATATACATTTTTCTGGAGTGGTTGCCATGATGAGGAGTGCTATGAAACTGGCCTACATTTTTACATTCAAATCTAATCTATTTGACAAGCTAGTATGTTTCTCAAAAGCAGTGAATAACACATTTGAAGTAAAGTGCCATGCCACTGTAATTAGTGTGTATATTTCTGCCATGATGAACACTGATGAGTCCAAAGAAAAAGAATTGTGAAACATGGAGACACTGTGGCAAAAGAGGACAAGTTAGTAATTCTGAGTAACTAATGCTAGAAGAGGCACATATTATCAGATATGGTAGGGAGTTCTTGGGAGGAATGGAGTCAGACACAGCAACAGCAACTGTTATCTACTACTGTAGACTTGTGCATCTCATGACATTCTAATTGCCAACACTATCTTCCAGTTACCAAAACACAACAAAACTTTGTGCATGCACCCTTGCAGTAAACATTAGGATTTAATAAATTATGTCATTTCAAGGAGAAAAGATAGACCATATGTGAGGGTGACAAGGACAATATGTGGCACAGGTGCTGGACCTATCACAGATTTATCCTCTCCAAACTAAACATCCAAATTCAACAAAAGCAATTACTCCATGGCAAAACACCAACAGGATTTAATATCAATAGATCAGAGTCTTCAACAGTTTTTACTCACTTGGAGGGAAAGCTGTGTGAAAACACAATTGACAACAATGCAACAGAAAAGAGTGGGCAGTTTTCAGAGATTTTGTGTATAGCACTGCTTTTACTAATCTGGGCCAGAATACTCACAAACATCAGGACTGATTAGGTTAAAGTGATGGAGAAATTCAGAAGCTTTTAAATAAAAAATGAGAACTGAACAGAGTTTACCAGCAGGATATTGCGTCCATCTCTAAGAAATCATCATTTAAATCCATCAAAAGTGAAGAGCAAATGAAGTTTAAGTGATGCAGTATTCTTGGCTCAGTGAGAAAGTAGACACAATTTAATTATGTGCTAATAGTAACAACCCAAAACATTTCTATGAGGCTCTGAAGGTGATTTTGGGAGCAAAGACATATGGCACATCTCAACTATCACAGCACTGATGAAGCCACACTGATCAGTGATAAAGATTTTATCCAGTAGGGATAGGCTGAGCACTTTCATAGTGTTCTCAATATATCATAATCAATCAGTGGGGAAGCCACTAATTATACCTCTCTTTGAAGTCAGTTTTTCTCCAGCCAAACTTATAATTAAAGACAATGCAAATGCCATTATGCTTCTTCCAAGTGGCAAAGTGTCTGGTACAAACTACAAGACACTATCTCCTCCCAGGTCTATTCTGGGAAACTGAATTTCTTCCATTTGAATTGTTTTAGGATGATTTGGAAACTCACCTGGCAAGGTAAGGTGCCAAACATTGTGTTCCTTTTGCAAACTGAATTGTCAAGCATTCAAAATCTATTGAAGAGAATGCATCTCTGATGGGCTGGCCACATTGTTTGAATGCCAAAAACACATTTACCAAAAAGACTTTTACAAAGAACTCACACAAGGCAAGAACTCCAGTGAAAGTAAGAAACTATACAAGGACACTATCTAGTCTCTCTAAAGATCTTTGTTATCAGTTGTGAGACATGGGAGACATTTGAGTGACAGCATCAAAGAAGTCAGTATGCTCTCTGACCAAAACAGAATTTCAGTAGCTCAAAAGAAATGTGAGGTGCACAAATTGAGACAGCTCCAGCCTAAATGTTCATATGACCTATTTGTGCCTGATTTATGATAGAATCTTCCAGACTTATATTGGACTAGTTGTTCACAGTCAAACACACTGTACATTGACTCTGATATAATGTTGTAATTTTGTTCCTCTTTTAGTACAAAGAACAACCACACCAATCAATGTAAAAAAGCACTAAAGTTCTTAGGGATATCTAGAAGTAATTTTAAGAAGCTCATAATGACATAGAGTTTTAGTAATTGTTTTCATCCCAATCACTGAGGATCAGTCCTTTCAAAGAACATCTATAGTAAGTATCACATTTGTTTGCCCTGAGTACTTATGTTTTATAAGTGGTCAAGACTCTAGTTTGATGTAGTATTCTCCTCAATAGAGGTCACCTATGAATTTCCAACACTGAGTTTCTATCTAGGTACATGTTATTCTCTCCTTCAAATGTAAGCTCCTTAAAGGTAGGAATCACTTAATTTTTGTCTTTGTATACTTAGTACTAGACATGCAATTCCTGGTATATAGAAAATGCAGAATAAATAATTATCCTTCTCTTCTAATATTTATAGAACTCTTTATTACATTCATTCATTAAAGTGGAATCAAGACAAAAGAGGCCTGATAGGTATTTTGTTTCCTTTCAACTGATAAGTAGAATGAAAAAATAAAGGGCTTGCAAGGAAGTATTCTTGATCAATTACTCAACCAAACAAGTATGCAAGTTTTTTATTATATGTTTACTATGTATTTGATACTGTGCTAGGGGATATAAATACAATGAATGAAATAAACACTACTTATAAAGAACTTACCCTGAAATGAAGAAAAGGGCATATATGGCTATACATAGAATAAATGTAAAGTTAATAAATACAAAATGATTAAAACATAAGATGGAAGCTCAGACACTAGAAGTTGGGGAAGCCAGGAAAGGCTTGGTGTAGAAAACAACGCTGAAGCTGCATCTTGAAAAAAGGGGATTTTGTGATGCAGACATAAGGAAAGAGTTAATTCCAGTAATGTAGATAGTAATGTAGATATGAACTGGCCTATGTGAGAAACAGAGTGAAGGCCAATTTGGCTATATCTTGGTGTGGGAGGGATAATTTTCTGGAAAGATAAGTTGGAATCACATTATGAAGGGCTCCAAAAAGAAAATAAAAGAGTTCATTTTTTTTAGCCTAAATGCAATAGGGCAATAAAGATCTCAAGAAGGCTAAAATATACTCTAATCTTGGATAAACACCATCTGGGATGAGATGAACATGTGAAGGCCATTGTGAAACTCAGTAAGAATGAGAAGAAAAAGAATTTTCATTGGAGACTTCTATGCTCTGCAATGAGAACATGTGAGAGATTAAACAGATGTAGTAGTGGACTTGTGGGTGGAGTAGGTAACTGAAGTGTAACCAGTCAACAGCTGAAGAAAGGAAATGGTGAGATGTATATGATGCATAAGTTTGTTGATTTAAACACAGCAATATAATAACATAATCATTTTATAGAAATAGAGATTCTTGGAAGAAGTTAATTGAGAAGCATATTTAATTAACAGTACATAATATATGAAAGTAAATATTTTACCTAAATTTTAAAAATACAAATGTAAATTATTTGGAATATATATATATATATATATATATATATATATATACATACACACACACACGTACAAAATTGATAGTGGACTTTGGAAGAAAGAATCCTGACTGTTGAATAAAAGACGTTACTTAAGCCTTTATTTAATAAAGATGAATCACAAGTGACCAAAAGGTTTAACTTATTGAAAGCATTCTATTTTTAACAAGATAGTATTTTCTTTCCCAAGGAGAGGCCAAAAATAAATGCCAAATATTATTTGGCAAAACTCCCTAGAAAACCAAAATAAAACTTATGAATGAAACACCTTTGGAGTGTTCTCTTATTATAATGTTACTGGGATTATAGTAATCTACTATGATTAGCATTACCATCATAGTATCACGCTCAATAATGGGTTTGGCTTCACTAATACACAAGTAGTCCCTAGTCTCCTTCTCTCTTCAAATGGCCTTGA
The DNA here is from genome assembly GCF_016433145.1 of Gracilinanus agilis. NCBI lineage: Eukaryota > Metazoa > Chordata > Mammalia > Didelphimorphia > Didelphidae > Gracilinanus > Gracilinanus agilis. Next base: position 428,149,613 of record NC_058132.1, read on the forward strand.
AAACGTATATATCCACCAATCCCATTTGTGATGTTGTTCCAATAATATTTTCCTTTACACCTTCTGATCCATTTGATAGTGACACAACCCTGCAATTGCCTAAGGGAACAATGCCAAAATTATTTCATTTCTGCTGAAACCAAAACAAAAGCATTCTGCACAAATCCCTTAATAGATAGCTACAATTAAAAGTCAAACACAATGTTTCCAGCAACATAACTATTTTCCAAGAGTGACTCAGAGGCACAGCAGTCACGTTTAGATCTCTAATGCTAGGTATGAGGTTTATAGTTGATATAAAGTATCAATATTGGCCTCTGACTTGCTTGGCCAACAGTGTTTGGGTTTCCTGTGGAGGCAAATTGCTCAGATCATAGAGAGGAAGGAGTGATTCCCATCTTTCAACAGGCTATTAAGGAATGAGTCCCATCTGGTGCTTTCCTGAATGCCAAAATAAGGACGTGCTCCTACTACATATTTTAGAGTCAGAGATGATTTTATAACAGAAATTAAATAGGAAATTCCACTTATGGAAATAAGATATTGAAAAAATATGTGGAGAAAAACTGGAAAGGTATAATTTTTTGTATCGAATAAAAAATAAAAATAATTGTTTTAGGATTAAAATTCAGGACATATGGAAAAAGATTCTTTCACCATATAAAGGTTAAACAATTTCAGCTGGCTAGAAAATCATTTACAAAATGCCTTCAGGATTATATTTGGAAAAGAAGATAAGACAAATTTCATTCAAATGTGTGCATATGTTAAAACTATATTAGAATTTTAAAAAGATAAATACATTGGGGAAGGGAATGATGAGCTCATGTCTATAAAACTGAGAGCAGAAATGAAAATAATCAAGTGTCATCTTGAATTAGTAAGATGATTCCTAATTAAGGAAGAACATTTATGAATTTCAACCACTTATGTCAGCAGCCAATGGAATCCTGAAATCTCACATAATACAGTACTTAAATTTAAATTAAAAAAATATTATTGAAAACAGATATAGGAAAAACAATTTTAAATTTATATGAGATATGAAATTATAATAGAAAAAACAGGTCTCAATTTTGAGATAGATCTTAAGCAATTCTTATGAGGAAATTAATAGTGTAGAAAAAAATAAATGAATTTTGCCTTGAAAGAAAATTTTAAAAATTAAAAATACTTAAGCATAAAATAAGAATTAATAAAAAAAAAGGAAAATGGAGAAAATTCTACTGTTAATAAAAAATAAGAAAAAATGGGGATAGGAGAAGGATAAATGATTAAATAACCTATCCATAAAATTGATAATATTCTCTCAGGGGAACATGTGATTATTTAATAAATAGAAGATTTCCAAGCATTCCTGAAGAAAAGACAAGACTTGAACAAAAAATTTGATGTCCAAAAACAAAATTCAAAGAAGCATAAAAAGGAAAAGGAAGAAGAGAAAAAAATTTAAGGACTTCAATAAGATCAAATTGTTTATATTCCTATATGGAAAGATGATATCTATAACTCTTAAAATTGTTATCATTATCATAGTGCAACTATGACACTATGATAGAAGAAGTATACAAAGTAAGCTGTTTAGGATGATATATAAAAAAAACTAAGTATGAAAAAAGAGGATTATACTAAGAGAAATGAGAAAAGAGAAGTAAAATGGTGTAAATTATATCATGTGTGGGGAGAATACTATGTCAATGGAGGAGAATAGGAGTGTGGTGACAGGATAATACTCAAACCTTACCCTTATTGGAATTCATTCAGAGAGGAAAAAACAGGTAGATTCAATAGGATATAGAGTCCTATCTTACCCTATAGAGAAGTAGAAGGGCAATAAGAAAGGGTTGGTGGGGAGGGGAGTAATATAAGGAAGGGAGAAATTGAGGGTGATTAAAAGACCCTATAGGAAAGAGGAGAATAAGAAGGGAATTGGTGGGAAGGAGAGTAATATAAGGGAAGGAGAAGGGGGGAAGAGATTAAAAGAAAAACAGTAGAGTAGAGGGAAAAAATGAGAAGAGAAAGGTCAAGATTAAATGAGGAAATCAAAATGGAGGAAAATACACAGATGTTAATCATAATCATGAATATCAATGGTATAAATTCACCCTTAACATGGAAACAGAAAATGGATTAAAAAACCAGAATCCTACCATATGTTGTTTACAAGAAATACATTTGAGGCAAGTAGACACACACAGAATAAAGATAAGAGGTTGGAGAAGAATCTATTAGTGAGAAAGAAGGCAGGAGTAGCAATCATGATCTTAAATAAAGCAAAAGTAAAAATAGATTTTGATTGAAAGAGAAAAAGGAAGGTAATTACATTTTTTTTAACCCTTGTACTTCGGTGTATTGTCTCATAGGTGGAAGATTGGTAAGGGTGGGCAATGGGGGTCAAGTGACCTGCCCAGGGCCACACAGCTGGGAAGTGGCTGAGGCCGGGTTTTGAACCTAGGACCTCCTGTCTCTAGGCCTGACTCTTACTCCACTGAGCTACCCAGCTGCCCCCAGGTAATTACATTTTGATGAAAAGCAGTATAGATAATGAAGAAATATCAGTTCTAAACTTATATGAACCAAATGGTATGGCATACAGATTTTTAAAGGAAAATCTAAAAGAGCTTAAAGAGGAAGTAGATACTAAAACTATACTAGTGAGGGAACTCAGATAAATTGAACCAAAAAAAAAAAAAAAAAAGGAGTAAGGGAAGTGAATGAAATGTTAAAAAAATTCTAGTTAATAGATATTTGGAGAAAATTGAATAGGTACAAAAAGGAATATACATAGTGTGTTACTGGAACTTTTGAAGGCATTGAACTATATTTCCCATGAGCCCACTGGCTTCCTGTCATTACGTAATGACCTAGGCAGAGGGATAAAACTGAAGGGCTGGTGTTTCACTTCCTCTTTGCTTCCAATCCACCATGGTGAGAGCTGGGAACAGCGGAGCTTTTAAACTAACTAAGCTAGCATGGCACATGACTTTATTTTCTAGTGGCTACTAATAAATATTTGAAAAACCATAATATTTTAAAAGTTATCATTCATATATTCATTTTATTTTTTACATTGATGGTGACAAGAAATTTGGAAAAAGAACTCTTAATTTTTTAAGATAGCCTAGGTAAGATAAATTATGAAAAGCCATGTTTCTCCTGCATTTGCTTTTCATACTTCCCCCACCCCAAGGACTCTGAGAGAACTCCATACTCTCTCCAGAGCTGTTGCCCTGGTTCTGCCATTTTTATGTTTTTGTTTTTTCTCTTTTTCCAATTTTCCCCAGCCACCCAGCTGCATTTTTTTTAAACAGCTTTTCTATGTTCTCTTGGCCAAAAGGGAAAAGCCACCTCTCTTGCTGATTCTTAATGCTACTGATACAGACTGCTACTGATAACTCTAACCTGCCTACTATTCCTGATCCCCTTGGTTGCCAATCCACCCTTTGCCACCTGCCCCCACCTGCTCCTCCCTGGGAACAGAGCTCCAGCTGCTAGTAATAGTTTAATGAGCTAGACTATATGCTCAAACCCTGGCTTTACTCTGGAAGGACTCCAGAGGTCCCAACCAGAGAGCCTCTAAGTCAATTAACAAGGGTTTTAGGCACAAGGGCTCCTCCCAGTCAAGGGAGCCTCCAGAGGCTAGTACCTCCAGGGAAGCTAAGGTAATCAACCTTTTTCACTTACCACGTGTAGTTCTAAGGGAGAGATTTAAGAATAGTCTCACCAAGGTCTCAGGTTGCAGGTCCAGCAAGCAGTGTCTCCAACTCGACTTCCAGTCCAAATAAGAACTGCCTTACAAGAAGTTATCACTTCTTTTAAAGGCTCTTCTTTTTCACCACTTCCTGTGCCTTCCTCCTAGTTTATGTGTCCATTCACAACAGACACTTTGCTTAGGATTGCCCAGGGGGCAGTCAGTCAATTCTGATTTGACACCCACTTTCGCATAAGTGGGTTACAATACTTTTCAGCAGCACATGGTACATACAAAGATTGACCTGTACAATGGCATAAAAATATTTCAAACAAATACAGAAAAGCAGAAATAATAAATGTAAATTTTTCAGATCAAAATGAGATAAAATTATAATCAATTAAGGTTTAAGAAGTAGGAAATTAAATGCAAACTAAATAATATAATTCCTCAAAATGGGTGGGTCAAAGAACAAATCGTAGAAACAGTTATTGATTTCACTAAAAAATGGTTATGTAGAGACAACATCTCAAAATTTATGGGATACAGTGAAAGCAGTACTCAGGAGGAAATGTATATCAGCAGAATAGGGGAAAAGCAGATAAATGAATTGGGCATGCAAATTCAAAAAAAAAACTAGAAAAAAAACAAATTATTACTCTCCAGCTAAAGACTCAATTATAAATCATAAAAATCAAAGGAGAAATAAATAAAATTAAAAGCAAAGAACTATTGAAATAATAAATAAGACTAAGAGCTGGTTCTATTAAAAAAACAAATAAAATAGGTAAATTATTGGTTAATTTGATTTAAAAAAATGAAAAGAATCAAATTGCCAGTTTCAAAAATGGAAATGGTGATCTCAGCTCTAATAAAGAGAAAATTAAAGCAATTATTAAGAGCTATTTTGCCCAATTGCATGACAATGAATATAACAATCTAGGTTAAGTGGATGAATATTTACAAAAATAGAAATTGCCTAGATGAACAAAAAAATAGAATACTTAAATAGTCCCATCTCAGGAAAAAAATTCAACCAGCCATAAAGGAACACCCTAGGAAAAAAATCACAAAGACCATAAGAAGTAAAAAATTAATCTCTATACCAAGCTCAATAGTAATACTCAAACACAATATTTAATAAAATAAGCAAAGAAGGAATCTTACCAAATTTTTTTCATGACACAAATACCTAAGACAGGAAGACCAAAAACACAGAAAGAAAATTATAAACCAATGTCCTTAATGAACATAAATGTAAAAATCTTAAATAAAATACTAGCAAGGAGGCTTTCAGCAATATATCACAGGGATTATCCACTTTGACTATGGACTTTATAATGGGAAGGTAAGACTGGTTCAACATTATGAAAACAATCCACATAATTTACCATATCAATAACCAAACTAACAGAAATCATATGATTATCTCAATTGATGCAAAAAAAAGCCTTTGACAAAATACAATACACATTCCTATAGAAAACACTAGAAAGTATAGTAATAAAAGGGCCTCTCCTCAAAATAATAAGTAGCATTTCTATTAAACCATCATTAAGTATCATCTGCAATTTAGATAAATGAGAAGCCTTCCCAATAAGATCAGGAATGAAGCAAGAATGCCCATTTTCGCCACTATTATTTCATATTGTACTTAAAATGCTATCTGTAGCAATTAGCGAAGAAAAAGAAATTGAAGAAATTAAAGGAGGCAATGAGGAAACTAAACTATCACTCTTTGCATATCATATGATGGTATACATAGAAAATTTTAGAAAATCAACTAAAAAGCTAGTGGAAATAATGAATAACTTTAGCAAAGTTGCAGAATACAAAATGAACCCAAAGAATTATCAGTATTTCTAAATATCTCCAAAAAAATCAGTAGCAAAATCATTCTATGCAATTGAAAATATTTGGGTATTTGGGTATCTGTCTGCCAAGACAAATATGGGAATTATATTAACACAATTACACAACACTTTTCACACAAATAAAAGTAGATCTAAACAATTGGAAAAAAAATATTAATAGCTCACGGGTAGGTTTAAGCTAACACAACAAAAATGACAATCCTACCTAAATTAAGTTATTCAGTGCCATATCCATCAAACTACATTTAAACTCTTTTATGTAACTAGAAAAATAATAACAAAATTCATCTAGAAGAACAAAGGGTCAAGGACATCAAGGGAACTAATGAAAAAAACGTGAAGGATGGGAGCCTAGCAATACTGCATAATTTCTAATCACAGGAACACAATAAGGGAAACTAAGTCTGCAAGCCAAAAAGTAATAGGTTTATTGCAAAAGAGCTGGTCTCACAATAAAACTAGACTTTAACTGAGATTAGGTTCAGGTAAACATCTTATGGATAAATGACTTAAATATAAAGAATGAAATCATAAAAAAAAATTGGTGAACAAAGAATAGTATACCAGCCAGATCTGTGGGAAAGGAAGGAATTTAGGACCAAGCAAGAGACAGAGAACATTTCAAAATGTAAAACGAATGACTTTATTTATATCAAATTAAAAAAGGTTTTATTAAAACAAAACAAAAGCAACCAAAATTAGAAGGAAACCAACAAAATGGGAGAAATTTTTTGTAACAAAACTCTCTGACAAAGGTTTACCTTCCCAAATATATAAGGAAATAAATCAAATTTATAAAAAAAAAATCAAGCCATTCCCCATTTGACAAGTTGTCAAAGGAAATGAATGGGCATTTTTCACATAATGAAATCACAATTATCAATAAGCACATGAAAAAGTGTTCTGAATCCCTCCTGATCAAAGAAATGCAAATTAAAATGACTGAATTACTGCTTTACACCTGACCAATATGGCAGCAAAGGAAAGTAATAAATGTTGGAGGAGATATGGCAAAATTTTGATATTAGTGCAGTGCTGGTGGAGTTGTGAATTGGTCTGACCATTCTGGAGGGCAATTTGGAACTATGTGCAAAGGGTTTTATAAGACCAAGCCATACCACTGTTTGGTTTGTATCCCAAAGAGATAATAAGGAAAAAAGACTTGTACAAAAATTTGTATAGCTATTTTCTTTGTGGTGGCAAAAAATTGGAAAATTAAAGGGTGTCCACAGATTAGGTGGTACATAATGGTGATGGAATACTTTCGTCCTGAAAGGAATAATGAACTGGAGGAATTTCATGTGAACTGAAAAGACCTCCAGAAACTGATGCAGAGCAAAAGGAGGAGAATCAGGAGAGTATTGTACTGATACACTATGGCACTATTGAATGTAATAGACTTTTATACTACCAGCAATACAATGACCCAGGACAATCCAGAGTAATTTATGAGAAAGAACACTATCCACATCCAGAGAAAGAACTGTGGAAGCAGAAATGCAGAAGAAAAACTCATTGGATCAATCATGTAGTTTGATAGGAATATAATTAAGGGTTTTAAGGTTGGAAGATCACACTCTTCCAAATATGAATAACATGGAAATAGGTTTTGAACAATGATACATGTATAACCCAGTGGAACTTCTTATTAGCTTTAGGAGGGGGAAGGAAAAAGTGTGTTTGTGGGATCATGAATCATGTAACCATGGAAAAATATTCTAAATAATTAAAAAAGAATATCACAGCAGATTTCTTGGATAATTTCTTTTAATTTTATGTCTAGGCTTTCTTTCTTTTTTTTTTTTTGGTCATGACTTTTTAGGTAATCCAGTAATTTTCAGATTGTCTCTCCTGAATCTGTTTTCCAGGTCAGGTGTCTTTTCAATGAGATATTTAATGTTTTCTTCTATCTTTTCATTCTTTTGATTTTGCTTTATTAATTCTTGCGATCTCAAGAGATCATTACCTTCTACTGGACCAATTCTAGTCTTTAAAGACTGATTTTCAGGTATGATCTTTGATTTTCATTTTTGGTTTGATTCATCCTGCTTTTCATGGCCTTCAGCAGGTCAACTCTGTACTCCAACTTGCTTATTACTTAATTTGTTTTCTCTGCCTCTTTTTCCATTTGGACAATTTTGTCTTTTAAGTTTTATTTTTATTTTTCCCACTTTTCTTCCTATTTTTCAACCATCTTTTTTTTACTTGGTTCTTGAATTCCTTTTAGAGTTCCTCTAGAGCTTGTGACCAATTTCTGTTGAGGAAGGCGGGGAGCTTGCATGGGTTTGTTTGTTTCTCACTCTCTTCCATTTCTTCTGTATTTTGCTCTTTTTATCCATAGATATTTTCCAGGATCAATAGCTTTTTGCTGTTGTTTACTCTTTTTCCTGCTAGAGGATTGGGATTTCTGCATGTTGGTGGTCATTGCTATCTTGGTTTTTTGTCACAGAACTATTCCTTGGGACTATCTTCCCTTTCCTGTCAGAGACTTGAGTGAGGGCAAGTAGATCTGTGTTGTTTTTTTTTAATTTAGTATGTTTTAGAGAGTTTTGTCTTGATGCTATCTTCCTCAACTGCTACTGCTGCTGCTTGTTGCTACCATTACTGAGAGTTTGTCCAAGTTTCACTGCCAAGGTGTGGCACAGCCCTCAGGGGTGAGTTTGTGTGCTTTCAGCCATCCCCCAAGAATTTGGGGATTTCCCTAGCCCTGGCTCTCACTGGCATGGTGAGTGGGGTGAGAGGTAGGCCCTTGTGCAGTTCTGTCCCCTTATCTGTGTGAATCCCCTCTCTCTGCCTACATTTTATGCTGTGTCTAGTGGAAGAACCCCTTTACTCATGCTGTTTTGACCTCTATCTTTTTGAGATGCTTTGTAATGAATAGTTTGGAAGAAATTTCCAAGTAGCTCCAAGTTTTTCTGTTACCAGGCTCCCATCTTGGCTCCACCTCAAATGAATAGACAGTTTTCAAATGAAGAAATCAAGGCTATCAATTATCATATGAAAACATGTTCTAACTTGCTCTTGATCAGAGAAATGTAAATGAAAACTTTCACTTAGCAGATTGGCCAATATGACAATAAAGGAAAATAACAAATGTAAGAGGGAATGAGGCAAAATTAGGCCACTAATGTATTGCTGATGTAGTTGTGAATTGACCTTATTATTCTGGAAGGGATTTTTGGAATTCTGTCCAAAGGGCAGTAATACCATTACTAGGTCTGCATCCCAAACAGATAAAAAGAAATGGGAAAGAACCTGTTTGTACAAAAACATTTATAGCTGAGCTTTTTGTGATGGCAAAAAATTTGGAAAATGAGGGGGTGTTCATCAAATGGGGAATGGCTGAATAAATTGATGCCAACAGAATGCTATTTTGTTTTAAGGAATGATGAACTGGATGATTACAGAAAGAATTGGAAATACTTATATGAATTGAATCTGAGTGAAATAAACAGAAGTAGAACCACATTATTCATAGAAACTGAAACATTGGGGGACAATCAAATGTAATAGACTTTGCTATTAACAGCAATAAAATGAATGAAACAGGACAATTCTGAAGGACATATGAAAAAGAGTGCCATTCACTTAGAATAGAAATGCAGAAGAAAACATAAGATTTATCTTTTGTTTATTTGGGTATATGACTTGGGGTTTTGGTTTTATAAGATTACTCTTATAAAAGTGATTAATATAGAAATAAGTTTTGATATAACCTAACCTTTGATATATAACTAATGGAATAACCTAGTGGAATTAATTGTCAACTCTGGGAGAAGGGAGGGAAGAAGAGAAGGAGACAACATGAATCATGTAAACTAGGTAAAACTTTAGTGTAAATTTGTTACTGTAATAAAATAAAGAAAAAAATTTAAAAATAAATTAAAATTTAATCAAAGACCTCAAATTTTACTCCCTTACTCAAAAAGCTATATAAACATCTCTATTTAGTTTTCATAGGCTTTCACAGCATAGTCCCAACATCTTTAAACAGACTCATTATACATCACTTCTACTACATTCTTTGATTCATGTAAATAGGCCTTCTTGCTGTTTCTCATATATGACAATATAAATCTGAACTTTGTACCTTTGCATAGATTATTCCCTATACATAGAAGGCATTCTGCCTTCTCTGAAGAGAATCCTTCTCTTCCTTAAAAGATATATCTGAAGTACCAACTTCTACACAATACTTTTCTTGATCATAACTTTTAATTTTCTCCTACACTAATGATATATTATTTATGAATTTTATTCTATATTTATCTATATATACATATGATATCATTCAGAATAGACTATAAACTCCTTGAAAGTTGAAATATTTTTATTCTTTTCATTTGCCTAGTTCAATATCTGGAGCATAACTGCTGCTTAATAAAAGTTTCTGAGATTTCTGAACAACAAAGTACACATTAGAGAATTAAAAGGAGACAACTAATTAGAGAGATTAATGGTTTATAATTAGGTCATGTCAATATAAAAATGATAATACAACCTAGATTAACTTTCATATTTGCTATCATAACCAATTAGCAAAGAATTTCTTTCTAGAATTAGATAAATAATAAAACAAGTAAAGAGGAACAAAAACTTTATAGGAAAATTATGAAAAAGTATAGGGAAGAAAAAGGCCAAATACAACCAGGTTTCAGACTGTCTTATAAAACAACAATCGTTAAATTATTTGATATTTGTTAATCAATAATAGAGAATTAATAATATAGCAAAATTGCAGAATACAAAATAAACCCACATAAATCGTTAGCATTTGTCTGTATTTTGCACAAAGTCCAGCAGCAAGTGTTAGAAAGAGAAATTCCATTTAAAAACACTCTAGATAAGATAAAATATCATAAATATATGAATACAATTATATACCATTTTTCACACTAAGGGGGATTAATAGTGTTTTTCTCAGTAAGATATTATTAGTCCCCTTGACTTGCACTCTGATGCTTTCAAGAGGAAATGGGACATAGTTTAAAAGCAATTTTATTTTACTTTTACTTTTTTAATTATTTTAAAAATTTTTATTGTTTCTCACATTATTTAATTTATTCTTTTAAAATATTTTTCCATGGTAACATGACTCATGTTCTCTCCCTCTTTCCTCCCCTCTCCTGGAGCTGACAAGCAATTCCACTTGGTTTTACATGTCTTATTACTCCAAATCTATTTTGATATTATTTATATTTGTAATAAAGTAATAATCTTTTGAAAACACAACCCCAAATCATTTACCTGTATAACCAAATGAGAAATCATATATTTTCCTTCCGCATTTCTACCTCAATGGTTCTTTCTCTAGATGTGGATAGCATTATTTTTCCTAAGTTCCATGAGATTGTTCTTGATCATTGTCATTAGTAAAAAAATCTATTACAGTTGATTATTCCATGGTGCTTCAGCTACTGTTGCAGTATTGAAAAGGCAGGGTGGAATTCCTGCAAGCTAGGGTGTCAAGCCTCAACCCAGAATTCCAGCCCCCACCCCAGAGATCCCTGGGTGAGGGGGCAATTTAAGGCAGTTAGGGGCAGTTGATTCCTGGGGGTTGAAGTGAGCAGGTCACTCTGTTTGCTGATCCCAGATCTTGGGACTCTTGAGAGCTGTCAACCTTGCTTTAGCCTAAATAGACCTATAATCAACCTTCACTATTACCTTAAATTAGTTATTTAGACCTTAGGAGAAGATTATCTATTAGGTTAGAGAGCTGTATAGCTAACCAAGTTACCTTTCCCCTCTGGTGAGAGGGACTGCTTGGACCTAACACTTTAGGGCTCCCCTGACCCAATTTTATCCTTGTCAAATCTCCCTTTCTTCCCTTTCACCACATATCATTAAACCTTTCATCTTTTGAGAGCTGTGCCTGGCTATTTTTTAGGGAATACTTACACCTCCTCAAGCTGAGTTCCTCCTGCTGTGTAGCCCCAAAACCAAATCCTTCCTCAGTCCCTGAAAGCTTCAGACATCAAGCTTACTATTTTCTCCTTACTCAAACCTGTGGGGAAATAGGTGAGATAAAGTTAATATCTTTGAGTTCAGCCTTACCTAGTTTTCCTGACTGAGATCTGAAGGTAACAATTCAACCACCATTTGTAAAGGATCCCTAACTGCTTGGTGGGAGGGGTGAGAGTACTAGGAGTACTCAGCCAGTTAGTTCCCCTCCCTTATCACTCAAGCCTGTCAATGGGGAGGGGAGTGAGTCCAATTTGCTACAGATTACTGGTATAACTACATCTTCCCACAAATATCACTCTTAAAGCCAACATAACACTGTGTAGAATGTTCTCCTGGTTCTGCTCATTTCATTCCACATCAGTTCATGGAAGTCTTTCCAGTTCATATAGAAATCTAGCAATTCACCATTCATTATAGTAAATAGTATTCAATCAGCATGAGATACTGCAATTTCTTCAGGCATTCCTTAATTGAGAGACACAGTCTCATTTTCCAATTTTTTGCCACTACAAAATGTGCAGCTATAAATATTTTTGTACAAATTATTTTTTAAATAATTTATTTTTTTAGAAAAATTTTCCATGGTTACATGATCCTTGTTTTTACTTTCCCCTTCACCCCTCTTCACTGCCTCCATACCCAATGTGCATTTCCACTGGTTTTAAAATGTGTGATCAATCAAGACTTATTTACATATTATTGAGAGTTGCATTTCCCAGGTCTTTTAGTGTCACATCCCCAACCATGCCCGCATCAACCCATTTGTCCAAGTGGTTGTTTTTCTTCTGTGTTTCCACTTCCTCTGAATGTAGGTAGCATTCTTTTCCATAAATCCCTCAGAATTGTCCTGGGTCATCTCATTGCTCCTAGTACAGAAGTCCATTACATTCCGTTTTACCACAGTATATCAGTCTTTGTGTACAATGTTCTCCTGGTTCTGCTCCTTTCACTCTGCTTCAATTCCTGAAGGTCATTCCAGTTCACATGGAATTCCTCCAGTTTATTATTCCTTTGAGCACAATAATATTCCATCACCAGCATATACCACAATTTGTTCAGCCAATCCCCAGTTGAAGGGCATCCCTTCCTTAACCAGTTTTTTGCACCACAAAAAGCGTGGCTATAAATATTTTTGTACAAGTATATTTATCTATGATCTCTTTGGGATATAAACCCAGCAATGCTATGGCTGGATTGAAGGGCAGGCTGCCTTTTAGAGATCTTTGGGCATAGTTCCAAATTGCCATCCAGAATGGTTGGATCAGTTCACAACTCCACCAGCAATGCATTAATATCCCTTCCAACATTCATTACTCTCCCCTGATATCATTTTGGCCAATCTGCTAGGTGTGAGGTGACACCTCAGAGATGTTTTGATTTGCATTTCTCTAATTATTAGAGATTTAGAACCCTTTCTCATGTGCTTATTGATAGTTTTGATTTTCTTTATCTGAAAATTGCCTATTCATGTCCCTTTCCCATTTATCAATTAGGGAATGGCTTGGTTTTTTATACAGTAGATTTAACTCCTTGTATATTTGAGTAATTAGAACCCTATCAGAGTTTTTTGTTATAAAGATTTTTTCCCAATTTGTTGTTTCCCTTCTGATTTGGTTGCATTGTTTTTCTTTGTACAAAACCTTTTTAATTTAATATAAACAAAATCATTTATTTTACATTTTATAATTTTCTCTAACTCTTGCTTGGTTTTAAAAGTTTCCCTTTCCCATAGATCTGACAAGTATACTATTCTGTATTCACTTAATTTACTTATAGTTTCCTTCTTTATATTCAAGTCTCACCCATTCTGAATTTTTCTTGGTGTAGTGTGTGAGATGTTGATCTAAACCCAATCTCTCCCATATTGTTTTCCAATTTTCCCAACAGTTTTTGTCAAATAGTGGATTTTTGTCCCAAAAGTTGTGCTCTTTGGGTTTATCATACACTGTGTTGCTGATGTCACTTACCCCAAGTCTATTCCACTAATCCTCCATTCTGTCTCTTAGCCAGTAGCTTTGTCAGAAATCAAGATCACCACACCTGCCTTCTTTTTCTCATTTGAAGCTGAAAAGACTTTGCTCTAGCCCTTCACCTTAAACCTGTGTATGTCCACCCACCTCATATGTGTTTCTTGTAGACAACATATGGTAGGATTTTGGTTTCTAATCCACTCTGCTATTTTCTTCCTTTTTATGGGCGAGTTCATCCCATTCACATTCAGAGTTATAATTATCAGTTGTGTATTCCCCAACATTTTGGTATTCTCTCCTAGTTCTACGCCTTCTTCTTACACTATTTCCTTTTAAACCAGTGGTTTGTTTTAGACCAGTCCCCCTTGTCCCCTCCCTTGATTTACTTCCCTTTCCACCCCCTCCCTTACTATTCCCCTCTTATTATTTTTAAGGCCTAATGAATCACCTCCCTCCTCTTCTGCCCTCCCTTTTTTGACCTCCCCACTTCCCTTCTCCCCTTGGTTGATACCTTTTGACATTCTCAGTAGGGTTAGATAGAATTCTATATCCCAATGGATATAGCTACTCTTCCCTCTCAGTGTTAATTCCTCTGAGAGTAAGGTTTAAATATTACCTCTTAATGCTCTCTTCTTCTTCTTTTTATAATATTATCCCCTCCCCTTCCCATGCTCTCTTTCTGTGGTATAGAATATCCTATTTTTCTTATTCATTCAAGTTTCTCTTGATGCCATTTACTATTCACCCCCCCTTTTCCCCCTCCCCATCTCATCTAAGACCATTTAGTGTTCCAACCTCTCCCTATGAATAATTATTCTAATTACTATAATAGTGAATACAGTTTTTGAAAATTACACATAACATTTCTCCATATAGGAATACAAATACTTTGATCTTATTAAGGCCTTTAAAGAGGTAAATTTAGGAATAAGAATTTTCTTTCTTTCCCCTCTGTTTCTTATTTACCTTTTCATGTTTCTCTTGTTTTTTTTTTGGTTGGATATTGAACATTCCATTTAGTCCTGGTCAGTTTTGATGGGTAGGTGATCCTTGGTTTTAGATCCAGTTCTCCTGCCTTTCTAAATATCATATTCCAAGCCTTGTAGTCTCAAACCATTTTTTAAAATCTCTTTGGGATACAAACACAGTAGTAGTATAGCTGCACAGAGGGAGGAAGGGAGGGAGGAAGGAGAAGAGGAAGGAAGGAACAAGGGAAGAAAGGAAGGAATGAAGGAATTAAGGAAGCAAGGAAGGAAGGGAGGGAGGATAAACAGGTCCAAGAAGTTCAAATTGAGAGAATCCTTTGTATAAATGGAGATTTTGAACTTTGGACTGCATTCCCCCATAAGTTCCTTAGTATTTCCCAAAATTCCCTTTAATTTCTCCTGCACCATCACATTTGTGTGGTCATGTTATTGTTTTAGAGTTGACTGAAAGGACCTCTTCCTCTTTTGCTCTTGGGAACAGGCTGGTTAGTACCTTTTAGTTAGCATTTTTTGTTAGTTTAGTTATAGATTATTAACTTTAAAATCCACACCATTAAAAAGGTCAAAGAAGCTCCAAATTTTTGAAAGTCCTTTCATTCAAATGAAATATAAAATAATATATAAAGTTCCCCTTCAATATAGTAGGTATAGTTCTCTATTTAGTTCCAAGTGTTGGTATACTAATGAAGTCCCAAAGCTTCCTTTCACCAGTGTTTCCATTTTATTATCACTGTGTCTCTCAAGTTCCCAATTAAGATGCTGGTATTGGCTGCTGATACTTGGAGTACACTATTGCCAGCTACTTGGATACTGCTAAAAAGCTGATGGAAACTCCAGATTTATTATTTTTTCAAAATTCACAGGGATTTTATTTGTTTAATAGGAGTGGGAAATTGTAAAACTACTTCTAGAATTATTTCTCCCCTCCCCTTGTTCTCCTTTATATCATTGCTAGAGTCTATATCTTTGCATCATCTGAATACTTGTAAAGAGTAAATTACTCCTAGAATCACTACTTTGATATACATAAGTGTAGAGATATATTTAATTCTTTCAATTCCAATATGGTTTCTATTTAATATTACCTAATTACATCCTGTAGCTCAATGCACTTACTCCTACCATGTTAATTAAAGATTTATTTGCATCTACAATGAACAACAAGCTCATTGTGAGTCATAGTGAAATATAGGACAAAGGAACCTTTGATTGATTGCTTCAATAGAGGGGTTTAGGTCTTATTCTCATCTACTTTACACTTTTGATTAATTGATTGAATTAAGAAATCTTGAACTTTTTTGATTCCATTAATTTTGGATATGTGGACATAGACAGGTTGTCTAAGATCTACAAGGCATATATTTTCATTATTCTTTTCTCTGGTCAGAATACATCCTAAAGTACTGTTTTCTATTCTGGCTGATTTACTTTAGGAAGCATGTTGAAAAATCACAGGACATCCAGAGAAAAGCAAATAGAATGATGAAAGATTTGTTATCCCCATATATTCAATCAGTTGTCACATCTTGTTATTTTTATTTCTAAACATAGTCATTAGTTGAGATCCTCATCACATCTTATATGGGCCATTGCAATGGCTTCTCAATTAGTAATCAAACAATATCTCTCCCTCATTTTAATCTATCCTTTTAAGAGTTGCTAAATCAATTTTCCTGAACTTCAGGTTAAGATGGCTGCAGAGTATAAGCAAGGTGATTAACTCTCCCAACCAACCCATATATGATACCTCAAAACAAAATCCCGATAAATGAAGGGACCGCACAATAAGGTGTAGCATTGAAGTTATGCAGGATTTGGACATTTCCATGCTATAAGGAGGACATAGCTCCCAGTAAAACGTGAGCTGATCAACCATCCTCCACCCCACCTACAGAGCCAGAGCCAGCTCATTTTAGAACAAGCATTCACTAAGTTCTTGTCAGCTAATTGGGACCACCAGGAGTTTGCTCCTCAGAGCAGCAAGACTTAAGGCTCCAAAGAGTCTAAAGAAGCCAGGAGGCTTGACCATGAGAACAGCTAGACTTGAGACCCCAGGAGTCTAAAGAGCACAGACATTGGGTTCAAGGATAAAGTGAGAGGGGTGGCACTGCACGGTGACTCATAAAGTAGCCTCAGGCAAAAATTGCTCCACAGCTCTAAAGACTGAGAGCCTGCCCACCTCACCCAGACTTCTGATTGAGAAGGAAAAACCAACATAATAATGGCAAGCAATGCCCAAGAACTAACCAAGAGAAAGAACAAGAAAAACTTTTAACACTCGACAACTTTTGCACAGAAAAAATCCAGACAACAGAGAAGACAGCAGAAGAGAACAAACAAATAAATACAACCAAACCTTCCCCCCAAAATGAAAATTGGCCACAAGCTCTTGAAGAGTTCAAATCTGAGATCATGAGAAAGATGGAAGAGATTTGGCAAGAAAGCTGGGAAATAGCTCAAAAGGAAATTATCAGTTTAAAAGACAGAAACTCCAATTGGAGAAAGATGCCCCCAAATCAAATGAAATAATAAGCAAATTGGAGACCCAAACGAAACAGCAAGAAAGCATGAAAATACAATATAGACCAAATTGAAAATGAAAATCAAAAGATTATAGCAGAAAACAAGTCTCTGAAGACCAGAATTGGGCAAGTAGAAGCCAAAGATTTTGCAAGACAGCAAGAACTAATAAAGCAAAGTCAAAAAACTGACAAAATAGAAGGAAAAATGAAATATCTCACTGAGAGAATGACAGATTAAGAAAAGAGGTTTAGAAGAGACAATTTGAGAATCAGAAATTAATAGAAATTTGAACACCATACAACAAGAAATTATCTAAGAAAACTTTCCTGATGTTCTTCAACAAGAAGGCAAAATAGACATTGAAAGGATCCATGATCACCCTCTACAATAAATTCTCAATATAATTGACAAATTTAAGAGTTACCAAGTTAAGGAAAAAATATTTCAAGAAGTCAGAAAGAGACAATTTAGATATCAAGGAACACCAATCCGGATTACATAGAACCAGGCAATCTCCAAACTAAAAGACAGCAAGGCTTGGAACATGATATTCAGAAAGGCAAGAGAATTGGGTCTACAACCAAAGATCATCTACCCATCAAAACTGACTATATACTTTCAGGGGAAAGTAAGGGATAAGAATAATAAGAGCCAGATGACCAATGTTATGACAGAAGGTGGGGAAGAGAGAGAGAGAGAGAGAGAGAGAGAGAGAGAGAGAGAGAGAGAGAGAGAGAGTCTATGAGGGGTGAGACTCTCTTCTAGCTCTCTCGTCTTGCTGATTATACAGTGGGAGACTTCGAGGGGGTATCACCCCTAAACTGGGTGACCTGGATGGTGGTGCCACTCTCAGGAGTTGGGGGTGAGGCTTCCCTATAAGATGAGCTATGGGGGACCCCAGTCTGATTCTGAATGAGAGCAGGGTTCACGCAAGCCTCCCCCGAGGTCAGCCAACTTCACAGGGGGGTCTGGCTTCAAGATAGAGGCAGCCAGACCTAGCTGTGATTCCCCTCCCCCTCATCTCTCAGACACTCTGTAATGATATCTGACTAATGAATGTCTTTTATTAATATCAATATAGGGATTGGGGAAAGGGGTGAAGTGCAGAGGGATTTAAGGTGCTCTCTTCTCTATCCCTATGGGATCTGTCACTCCTAAGCTTCTCCCCTTGCTCCTTCTCCTTCTGTTTCTGTTTCTATCCTTTTCTATAATTGTAAGTTAGACCAGGAAGGGTCTGTCAGCAAGGTTGGGTAAAGGGAGAAGGAGCCTAAGAAATCTCTCCCAAAATGGAGTCTAAACACAGCTGTCTCAAAGATTGAAGTCTTTCTGGGTGAGATGTGAAGAAATCTTTGACCAGGGAATCAGGGTTTCAATATCCAAAGAAAGATCCTCATGAAGCCCTTAGAACTGGTTCTGAACAGAGATGTTCTCCTATTCCCTCTCTCAGTCCTCCTTTGGAACTCCTTTCTCCTTCTCCCTCCTCCGGAGAATTACCCAGAATCCCCTCTGGTCTTAACTCTCACCAACTGTCACCAACTGTCAACCACTCCTTCTCTGGCTCCTTCTGTCCCACACACAGCAAAAATCCCATTCTTACAATGGGCATTCAACAAGATAGAAGATTTCCAAGTATTTGTACAGAAAAGACCAGGACTAAATAGAAAGATTGATATCCAACCACAAAAACCAAGAGAAACATGAAAAGATAAATAAGAAACAGAGGGGAAAGAAAGAAAACTCTTATTTTAAAATTTGCTTTTTAAGGGTTTCAAAAAGATCAAATTATTTGTATTCCAATATGGAGCAATGTTATGTTTAATTCTCAAAAAGTGTATTTACTATTATAGTAATTAGAAGAATTATTCATAGAAAGAGGTTGGAATACTAAATGGTCTAAGATGATATGGGAAAAAAGGGGAGGGGGAATAGAAGATGGCACCAAGAGAAACTTGAAGGAATAAGAAAAATAGGATAATATATACCACACAAAGAGAGCATGGGAAGGGGAGGGGATTAATGCTATTATAAGAAGGAGTAGAAGAGAGTGTTAATAGGAAATACTTAAACCTTACTCTCAGTGGAATTAATCCTGACAGGGAAGAGTAGCTAGATCCATTGGGATACTGAATTCTATCTTACCTCATGGAGAAACTTAGAAGGGATAAACCAAGGGAGGTTGTGGGGTGGTGAGTACAAAAAGGGAGGGGAAGAGAGGCAGGGATAATTCATTAGGCCTTAAAAAATAATAAGTGGGGAACAAAAAAGGAAGGGGGTGGAAAGGGAAGTAAACTAAGGGAGAGGGAGAGGGGGGACTGATTTAGAATCAACCACTGGTATCAAAGGAAATAGCATAAGAAGAAGGGGCAGAACTAGGAGAGGATATCTAAATGTTGGGGAATACACAGCTGAAAATTATAACTCTGAATGTGAATGGGATGAAACCTCCCATAAAACAGAAGAAAATAGCAGATTAGATTAGAAACCAAAAGCCTACCATATTTTGTCTACAAGAAATACAGAGGGTTAAAGTTAAAAGTTGGCACAAAATTTATTGGGCTTCAACTGAGAAAAAGAAGGCAGGAGTTTCAATCATGATTTTTGACAAAGCCAAAGTAAAAAAATAGATCTGATTAAAAGAGATAGGAAAGGTAATTACATACCAAAAAAGGCAGTATAAACAATGAGAAAATAAAAGTACTCAACATGTATGCACCAAATGTTATCGCATCCACATTTCAAAAGGAGAAAATGGCAGAACTCAAAGAGGAAATAGATAGCAAAATCATACTAGTGGAGACCTGAACCTTCCCCTATCAGATCTAGATACATCAAACCAAGAAATAAATAAGAAAGAGATTAGAGAGGTGAATAAAATCCTAGAAAATTAGAGTTAATAGATATGAGAAGAAAAATAAATAGGGACAAAAAGGAATATGCCTTCTTTTCAGTTGCACATGGTACATTCACAAAGATTGACCATATAGTAGAGCATAGAAACATGGCAAACATATGCAAAAGAGCAGAAATAATAAATGTAACCTTTTCAGATCAAAATGCAACAAAAATAAGAAATAGTAAGGGTACATGGATAGGCAAATCAAAAATTAATTGGAAATTAAATAATAGTTTAATTGAAGAGAATGACAATAATGAGACATCATACCAAAAACTGTGGGATGCAGCTAAAGAAGTACTGAGGTGCAAATTTATATCCTTGAGTGCATATATTAACAAATTAAGGAGGGCAAAGATCAATGAATGAACATGTAAATCAAAAAACTAGAAAGGGAAGAAATTAAAAATCCCCAGATGAAAAACTAAATAAGAGATTATAAAAATTAAAGGAGAAATTAATAAAATTATTATTAAAACTATTGAATTAATAAATAACACTAGAAGCTGGTACTTTGAAAAAACAAATAAAATTCACAAAGTACTGGTCAATCTAATTTAAAAAAGGAAAGAAGAAATATGCTTTGGCTATGGGAGGCTTAGGGGATGGGGGGAGAGGGAAAGAACTTGAAACATGTAACTCTGGGGAAATATTCAAAATAAAAAATTTAAATTTTTTAAAATTAATAAAAGGATAAAAGAAAAGTAATTTTCCTTAAGTAAGGATATAAACATATGACTTTACTGATTAATAAACTCCAAGAATCCCCCATTGTCTCTAGGATCAAATAGGTACTCCTCTGTTTGCCTTTTAAAATCATTTACAACTTGGCTACCAATTTTTCTAGACTCATTATACATTAGAACAATACTTTATTATTCACACATGCTAAAGTTCTATTTGATCCTTTATTCCCTATCTACATGTGTCTCATATGTGAGAATTCTTGTCTATGTGCTTTATAAAGTAAAACTTTCATATCTTGAACTTCCTTCATAGTTTGCTTTCTTCTACCAAATGATCTAAAAAACTTTATTTCTAAAATTATTTCAAATACTGTGGTTTGTTCTTTTGAACAACACTTATATTTAGAGGCCCTGGAACTAGTCAGCCAATTTGATTTTGGATTAAAAAAATTGTTCCCCCTCCACTTATTTTTTTCCTTCTGGTAAATCCATGTCTATCATTTCACATGTCTCCAGACAAATTCTTGGAATTCTTTGAAACAAAAATTCACAAAGGTACTCTGAAGGATTCAGTGTTTCTGACTGGGATTCATATATACCTGGGAGGAAGGAGAGAAGAGTATGGTTAAACAGGAAAATTGCTTTTTACTTTTAATCTATTGTTCCAAATCCATGTATTTATTAAATAAATCTGCCAGTAACAAAAGCACTAGCCTTTGTTAACAAATAGAATTATTGTTCGCAACAAGCAACAAATTTCTCTTAACAAATCTATTTTTGTCTCTACCTTTCTAAGGTTCTTTTCCATTCTGCCCAACAGTCTTCCAGTAAAGTAATGAAATCACACTTATATTTGAACACTTACTGTTGTTATTTATTCATGTCAGTTGTATCCTACACTTTCTGACCCCATTTGGGGTTTTCTTGGCAAACATGAGAAGGCTTTGCTATTTTCTTCTCTAGCTCATTCTACAAATTAGGAAATTGAGACAAAAAGCATTAAATAATTTGCCCAATGTCTGAAGCCTATTTTCAACTGAGGATTTCCTAATTCAAAGTCCAGTTCTCTATCCACTATAACTCTGAGCAATCTCATATTTGAACATTGGTAGTTATAACACCAAAACCAGTTATTATTCAGTTTTGGAGAGAACTTTGGTAATTTTCTTTAATAATTATGGAAAGTTTATCTAAGCAGATCATAGCAATAATATGAAATGTGTGTAGAAAATTGAAAATGTTTTACAAGATCCCTAAATAGAAGACAGAGCAAAGAGTCATGTTCTGTGTATTTTATATTTCCCCACTCTGTGCATAAAAGAATGGGGGGGAAAAGTCTTGGTTTCACTGCTAGAACATCTGAGTTCAAACCCTGGCTCTGCTATTTACTGTCAGTGTGACTATCAATGTCACAATCTGGATTTATTTTTAATCTAGAAAATGAAGGGTTAGATGTTTTCCAATTCTGAATTTATGATGAGTTTCACAAAAATTCATAAGGTTTATGTGCCATTTTAAGTTTTTATTAATCCATTAGTGTGTACACAATAGGAATTTCTGTGAGGAAAGTTTTAAAATGTGAGGAATTTTATTTAACATGTGAGGAAACTGAGGTTTAGGAAAGTAGGATGGCTTTTCCAGTATAATTAATAAATATTGAAGCTTAGAAATAATATTAGGTTGACCTTGATTTTTCAAGTCAAGAATTCATTTCACTCCACCATGCTGTCTTGGAAAAATGAATGTGGATCAATCAATTCAGTGACCCAAGATAATATTCATATACTTAACATAATGAGTTATATTATCATAAGATTTTAAAGCAATATAACTTATCAAATAAAAGCTTTACAGAATATTGTAATTGGAAAGCTGGTGTAACGTTCATCAGTTTTTCTAAATATGTCCTAGTCAAGGCTTTATTTTCTTATTTACTTCAGAGAATGTGTAATCACCTATCTGTTTACAGGAATATCAAGAGTGCAGTTTTAATAACTTAAATGAACAAGAACAGGAACCTGTAGAATTAACTTTTTATAGTCTATAATCAATATTTAATTTTAAAACATAAGATCCCACAAAGAAAGAAATTTTAAAGATTTATTCATTGCCCAATATATGCTTATATCTCTTGGAATGATGAACCGAAATATATTTTATGCCCTAATTTACATTTATTAAAGATGAGAATTTTTAAAAATCTCACCTATAAATTGGGTTTTTAATTTTACCATAAATTTTGCTTCTCAGAATACATAATTACTTCTCTGTGTCTTTGGATAAAGACTAGTCTGTTGGAATAGGAGAGATTAATATTTCTAGAGCATTAGCCCTTATTAAACATGAATTGTTGTTTCATAATCTTGAAATCTTGGCTGGATTCCATCTTACCTAAAATACTTTATAATTTATAGGAATTCAGTAAGAACCACCCTTACAGTTTTATTTAATATCCAATTGACCTGAATAAGGATTTTTATTTTATAATGTAATCAATAGTAGGATAGATTATTTAGAAAGAAACAGAAATACAGAATTGGTATCCTTATGAAATCAAGGAATATATCTTCGTAATGTTTGATATGGTAGAAGTAGGGTTGTGCTAGAGTTGCTTCCTTCCAGAGGAAAATTTTATTCATCTCTTTTCTTTCCAATCTCTTCTCTGTGTTTCCTTTATCTCCCTCCACTTCCCTTTCTCCTTTTCCCTCTCTGTCTGTCTCTGTCTCTTGGTCTCTGTTCCTGCCTTTCTCTGTGTCTATCTCTTTCTCTTATTGTGTCCTTGTCTATCTGTCTCTGTCTCTTTGTCCCTGGATTTGCGATAGTTCTACTATCTGTACTCCTAACCATTTGAGTTTTCCCTAAAGTGAAGTGTTCACAACCCCTTGTGCTTATTATATTTTGATGACTTCCTTTATTTAATGGCAAGTCACTGATTTTAGTTAGATAGTTCTTCAGACTATTAACTTGTATCTATATCTATCTCTATATCTATCTCTCTCTCTCTCTCTCTCTCTCTCTCTATATATATATATATATATATATATATATATATATATATATATATATATATATATGCACAGACTTCCAGAAGTGTATTAGTCATATACCATGATGAACGATGAGGCCTCATAATAAGATAGTAGAAATTCTATGAGAGAGAGAAATAGACCCAGAGATACAAACAGACACAGAGAAAGGCAGACAGGCAGGGGAAGAGAAAAATAGCAATATATAGACAGTGCTTTTGAGTGAAGAGAAGAGAAAAGAAGAGAAGAGGAAAGGAGAGGAGAGAAAAAATATTCAGATAGAGAAAGAAAATTTTAAACTAATTTCACTAAAAAATATAGATGTAAATGGTTTAAATAAGATAATAGCTAGGAGACAACTACAATGTATCACAATGATTTTACATTGTGACCAAAAATTATTTATACCAGGAATGTAAGTCTGGTTTACTAAAAGAAAAACTATCAATATTATTGAATATATTAATAAAAAAGTAAAAGGACAACATTCATTCCTACTAAAAACACTAGAAATCATATGTATAAGTGGATTTTTTCTTAAAAGGATATAAAACATCTACCTAAAACTATGAGGAGTGAAGCCAAGATACACATTATCATAAATACTATTTAACATAATTTAGGTGCTGACAGTACCAGTAAGAAAAGAAAAAGAAATTAAATGAATGAAAATGGACAAAGGGTAATAAAAAACTATTTCCGTCTATAGTTGACATGACAGTATATATGGAAAATCCTAGAGATCCAACTGAAAAATCATATAAAACTATCAATAATTTTAGCAAAGTAGCAGAATATAAAAAAAATATAAAAAAAATATAAAAAAAGAAAAAGAAACATTTTAATATTACTAACAAAGTCCTACAAGAGATTCTTTACTTCAAACAAGCAAAGACAGAATAAAATATCTGGAAATATAACTGCCAAAACAAATCCAGAAGATTTATAAACATAATTATAAAATACTTTTTACAGTCATATAAATAACTGGAGAAATATTAATTGTTCATGGATGGACAGGACCAATATAATTTATTTTTTAATTAATTATTTTATTTTTAGAAAAAATTTCCACAGTTACATAATTCATGTTTTTACTTTACTCTTTACCCCCTCAAACTCCCTAGCCCCCCAGCTAATAGCTAACTCACATTTCCACTAGTTTTAACATGTGTAGTCAGTCAAGACTTATTTACATATTATTGATAGTAACATTGTTGTGATCCTTTTGGGTGTACATCCCCAATCATGTGCTCATCAAACCAAGTGTTCAAACAGTTGTTTTTCTTCTGTGTTTCCTCTCCTGTAGTTCTTCCTCTGAATGTGGGTAGCTTTCTTTCCAATAAATCCCTCAGAATTGTCTTGGCATTGCTGCTAGTATAGACGTCCTTTACATTCAATTTTACCATAGTGTATCAGTCTCTGTGTACAACATACTTCTTGCCCTGCTCCTTTCACTCTTCATTAATTCCTGGAGGTCTTTCCAGTTCACATGGAATTCCTCCAGTTTGTTATTCCTTTGAGCACAATAGTATTCCATTACCAACATATCTGACAATTTGTTCAGCCATTCCCCAATTGAAGGGCATACCATCGCTTTCCATATTTTTGTCACCACAAAGAATGCTGCTATAAATATTTTTGTACAGGTCTGTGTATCTATGATCTCTTTTGGGGAAAAACCCAGCAATGCTATGACAGGATTGAAGGACAGGCAGCCTTTTAGAGCTCTTTGGGCATAGTTCCAAATTGCCATCTAGAATGGTTGGATCAGTTCAAAACTCCACCAGCAGTGCATTAACATCCCAATTTTGCCACATCCCCTCAAACATTCATTACTTTCCCCTGCTATCATTTTAGCCAATCTGCTAGGTGAGAGGTGGTACCTCAGAATAGTTTTGATTTACATTTCTCTAATTATTAGAGATTTAAAAACCTTTCTCATGTGCTTATTGATAGTTTTGATTTCTTTATCTTAAAATTGGCTATTCGTGTCCCTTGCCCATTTATAAATTGGGGAATGGCTTTATTTTTTATACAATTGATTCAGCTACTTATATATTTGAGTAATTAGACCTCTGTCAGAATTTTTTGTTATAAAGATTTTTTCCCACTTTGTTGTTTCCCTTCTGATTTTGGTTGCATTATTTTTGTTTGTACAAAACTTTTTAAATTTAATATAATAAAAATTATTTATTTTACATTTTGTATTTTTTTCCAACTCTTCTTGGTTTTAAAACCTTTCCTTTCCCAGAGATTTGATGAGTATACTATTCTGTGTTCACTTAATTTACTTACAGTTACCTTTTTTATATTCAAGTCTCACCCATTCTGAATTTACCTTGGTGTAAGGTGGGAGATGTTGATCTAAACCTAATCTCTCCCATATTGTTTTCCAATTTTCCTAACAGTTTTTTTCAAATAGTGGATTTTTGCCCCAAAAGTTGGACTCTTTGGGTTTATTATACACTGTCTTGCCGACGTCTTTTACCGCAAGTCTATTCCTTCCTTCTATCTCTTAGCCAGTACCATATTGTTTCGATGACTGCTGCTTTATAGTACAGCTTAATATCTGGTACTGCTAAGCCACATTCCTTCACGTTTTTTAAAAATTATTTCCCTTGATATTCTTGATCTTTTGTTCTTCCAAATAAACTTTGTTATGGTTTTTTCTAATTTAATAAAAAAGTTTTTTGGTAGTATGATAGGTATGGCACTAAATAAGAAAATTAATTTCGGTAGAATGGTCATTTTTATTATATTAGCTCATAATAACCATGAGCACACAAAGTTTTTCCAATTCTTTAGATCTAGCTTTAATTGTTTGAAAAGTGTTTTGTAGTTATGTTCATATAATTCCTGTGTTTGTTTTGGTAGATAGATTCCTAAGTATTTTACATTGTCTATAACTCCGCCAAGGACGGTCCCAAGCCCGGCTGAAAAAGGAGGAGGGTTGGGCGCGAGGCTAGCAACCTCACCCCATAAAAATTTCATTTGCTACAGAAACTGCAACCTCAATAAACCAACAAAACCTACGATCGCCTAGTCTGGAAGATTGCTCTCCAACAGAGTCCAAGACGCGTGCTGGCAAAAACCAACAAACTCCAGGTCTTTGTTAACAGATGCCTACGTCAAATCTTGAACGTCAGATGGCCTGAAAAGATCTCCAATACCAGACTCTGGGAAAGAACAATTCAGTATCCCATCAGTAAGGACACTATGAAAAAAAAATATGGAACCCACCAGGGAGGAGGAAAGTCGGAAGGTCAAAACAGACCTGGCAAAGATATGCCCAGTTGGGGGAAGTTGCCCAGAACAGAGTCCTTTGGCATGAGATGCCCAGTTGGGGGAAGTTGCCCAGAATAGAGTCCTTTGGCGTGAGATGGTTGAGGCCCTATGCTCCTCTGGGAGTCAATAGGAATAATAATAATTAATAATGGTGATTTTAAATGGTGTTTCTCTTTCTACCTCTTGCTGCTCTGATGTGCTGGAAATATATAGAAATGCTGATGATTTATGTTCATTTATTTTGCATCCTGCAACTTTGCTAAAGTTGTTGATTATTTCTACAAGTTTCTTAGTTGATTCTCTAGGATTTTTTAAGTGGACCATCATATCATCTGCAAAGAGTAATAGCTTAGTCTCCTCATTGCCTATTTTTATACCTTCAATTTCTTTTTCTTCTCTAATTGCTACTGCTAGTGTTTTTAGTACTATGTTGAATAGTAGAGGTGATTATGGGCATCCTTGTTTCACTCCTGATCTTATTGAGAAGGCTTCTAATTTATCCCCATTGCATATGATGCTTGTTGATGGTTTAAGATATATACTGTTTATTATTTTTAGGAAAGGACCTTCTATTTCTATACTTTCTATTGTTTTCAGTAAGAATGGGTGTTGTATTTTGTCAAAGGCTTTTTCAGCATCTATTGAGATAATTATGTGGTTTTTGTTAGTTGGCTTGTTGATATGGTCAATTATGTGGATGGTTTTCCTAATGTTGAACTATCCTTGCATTCCTTGTATAAATCCCACCTGATCATGGTGGATAACCCTCTTAATCACTTGCTTGAGCCTTTTTGCTAGTATTCTATTTAAGATTTTTGCATGTGTGTTCATTAAGGAGATTGGTCTGTATTTTTCTTTCTCTGTTTTTGATCTACCTGGCTTTGGAATCAGTACCATATTTCTGTCATAAAAGGAATTTGGTAAGACTCCTTCTTTGCTCATCAAATAATTTGTATAGTATTGGGATTAATTGTTCTTTGAATGGTTGATAGAATTGTGAATCCATCAGGCACTGGGAATTTTTTCTTAGAGAGTTCTTTGATGGCTTGTTTAATTTCTTTTTCTGATATTGGGTTATTTAAGTATTCTATTTCTTCTGCTATTAATCTAGGCAATTTATATTTTCGTAAGTATTCCTCCATATTACCTAGATGGCTACATTTATTGCCATATAATTGGGCAAAATAGTTTTTAATGATTGTCTTAATTTCCTGTTCATTAGATATGAGGTCTCCTTTTCATCTTTGTTACTGTCAATTTGGTTTTCTTCTTTCCTTTTAATTTATTAGATTTACCATTACTTTGTCTATTTTGTGTTTTTTTTCAAAATACAAGCTTCTAGTCTTATTAATTCAATAGTTCCTTTACTTTCAATTTTATTAATTTCTCCTTTGATTTTTTAGTATTACTAATTTAGTTTTCATCTGAGGATTTTTAATTTGCTTGCTTTCTAGTTTTTTGAGTTGCATGTCCAATTCATTAACCTCTGCCCTCCCTAATTTGTTAATACATGCACTCAGTGATAAAAATTTTCCCCTTAGAACTGTTTTGGCTGCATCCAATAGGTTTGCGTAAGATGTCTCATCATTGTCATTGTCTTCAATGAAATTATTAATTGTTTCTCTGATTTGTTCTTTCACTAAATTATTTTGGAGAATCAAATTATTTAATTTCAAATTAGTTTTTTTTTAATTTAAACATTTAATGATATTCATTTTTAACATGGTTACATGATTCATGCTCCTACTTTCCACTTCACCCCCCGCACTCCCCCCAACCATGGCCAACGCACATTTCCACTGCTTTTATCATGTCTCATCAATCGAAACCTATTTCCAAATTGTTGATAGTTGCATTGGTGTGGTAGTTTCGAGTCTACATCCCCAATCATGTCCACCCCAACCCATATGTTCAAAGAGTTGTTTTTCTTATACATTTCTTCTCCTGCATTTCTTCCTCTGAATGTGGGTAGCATTCTTTACCATACATCCCTCAGAATTGTCCTGGGTCATTGCATTGCTGCTGGTACAGAAGTCCATTACATTCGATTTTACCATAGTATATCAGTCTCTGTGTACAATGTTCTTCTGGCTCTGCTCCTTTCACTCTGCATCAGTTCCTGGAGGTCTTTCCAGTTCACCTGGAACTCCTCCAGTTCATTATTCCTTTTAGCACAATAGTATTCCATCACCAGCATATACCATAATTTGTTCAGCCATTCCCCAGTTGAAGGGCATACCCTCCTTTTCCAGTTTTTGCTACCACAAAAAGCGCAGCTATAAATATTTTTGTACAAGTCTGTTTATTTATGATCTCTTTTGGGTACAAACCCAACAATGGTATGGCTGGATCAAAGGGCAGGCATTTTTTTTATAGCCCTTTGAGCATGGTTCCAAATTGCAAGCCAGAATGGTTGGATCAGTTCACAACTCCACCAGCAATGCATTAATGTCCCAATTTTGCCACATCCCCTCCAGAATTCATTACTCTCCCCTTCTTTCATTTTAGCCAATGTGCTAGGTGTGAGAGTAAGAGTTGTTTTGATTTGCATTTCTCTAATTATTAGAGATTTAGAACACTTTCTCATGTGCTTATTGATACTTTTGATTTATTTACCTGAGAATTGCCTATTCATGTCTCTTGCCCATATATCAATTGGGGAATGGCTTGATTTTTTATACAATTGATTTAACTCCTTGTATATTTGAGCAATTAGACCCTTGTCAGAGTTTTTCATTATAAAGATTTTTTCCCAATTTGTTGTTTTCCTTCAGATTTTGACTACATTGTTTTTGTTTGTACAAAAGCTTTTTAGTTTAATATAATTAAAACCATTTAATTTACCTTTTGTAATTTTCTCTAACTCTTGCTTGGTTTTAAAGTCTTTCCTTTCCCAGAGATCTGACAAGTATACTATTTTGTGTTCAATTAATTTATAACTTTTCCCTCTTTATATTCAAGTCATTCACCCATTCTGAATTTATCTTGGTGTAGGGTGTGAGATGTTGATCTAAACCTAATCTCTCCCAAATTGTTTTCCAAATTTCCCAGCAGTTTTTGTCAAATAGTGGATTCATGTCCCAAAAGTTGGGCTCTTTGGGTTTATCATACACTGTCTTGCTGATGTCACTTACCCCAATTCTATTCCACAGGTCTTCCCCTCTGTCTATTAGCCAGTACCATATTGTTTTGATGACTGCTGCTTTATTGTATAGTTTAATATCTGGTACTGCTACGCCCCCTTCCTTCACATTCTTTTTCATTATTTCCCTTGATATTCTTGATCTTTTGTTATTCCAAATGAAATTTATTATAGTTTTTTCTAATTCAGTAAAGAAGTTTTTTGGTAGTTTGATAGATATGGCATTAATAGGTAAATTAATTTGGGTAGAATGGTCATTTTTATTATGTTAGCTCATCCTACCCATGAGAATCAATGGCTTTCCAATTGTTTAGATCCAGTTTTATTTGTTTGGAAAATGTTTTGTAGTTGTTTTCATATAATTGCTGTGTTTGTTTTGGTAGATAGATTCCTAAGTATTTTATATTGTCTAGGGTGATTTTAAATGGTGTTTCTCTTTCTACCTCTTGCTGCTCTAATGTGTTGGAAATATATAGAAATGCTGATGATTTATGTGCATTTATTTTGTATCCTGCAACTTTGCTAAAGTTGTTGATTATTTCTACAAGCTTCTTAGTTGATTCTCTAGGATTTTTTAAGTGCACCATCATATCACCTCTAAAGAGTGATAGCTTAGTCTCCTCATTGCCTATTTTGATACCTTCAATTTCTTTTTCTTCTCTAATTGCTACTGCTAGGGTTTCTAGTACTATGTTGAATAATAGAGGTGATAATGGGCATCCTTGTTTCACTCCTGATCTTATTGGGAAGGCTTCTAATTTATCCCCATTGCATATAATGCTTGTTGATGGTTTTAGGTATATACTGTTTATTATTTTTAGGAAAGGTCCTTCTATTCCTATACTTTTCAGAGTTTCCAATAGGAATGGATGCTGTATTTTGTCAAAGGCTTTTTCAGCATCTATTGAGATAATCATGTGATTTTTGTTTGTTAGACTGTTGATATGGTCAATTATGTGGATGGTTTTCCTAATGTTGAACCATCTTTGCATTCCTGGTATAAATCCCACCTGGTCATGGTGGATGATCCTCTTGATCACTTGCTGGAGTATCTTGCTAATATTCTATTTAAATTTTTTGCATCTATGTTCATTAGGGAGATTGGTCTGTAGTTTTCTTTCTCTGTTTTTGGTCTACCTGGCTTTGGAATCAGTACCATATTTGTGTCATAAAAGGAATTTGATAGGACTCCTTCTTTGCTTATCATATCAAATGATTTGTATAGTATTGGGATTAGTTGCTCTTTGAATGTCTGATAGAATTCACTTGTGAATCCATCAGGTCCTGGTGATTTTTACTTTGGGAGTTCTTTGATGGCTTGTTGAATTTCTTTTTCTGATATGGGATTATTTAGGTATTCTATTTCTTCTGCTGTTAATCTAGGCAGTTTATATTTTTGTAAATATTTGTCCATATCTCCTAAATTGTTATATTTATTGCCATATAATTGGGCAAAATAGTTTTTAATGATTGCCTCAATTTCCCCTTTATTAGAGGTGAGGTCTCCCTTTTCATCTTTGATACTGTCATTTTGGTTTCCTTCTTTCCTTTTTTTTATTAGACTGACCAGTACTTTGTCTATTTTATCTGTTTTTTTCAAAATACCAGCTTCTAGTTTTATTTATTAATTCAAAATTTCTTTTAATCCAACCATTCTGGCTGGCAATTTGCAACCATGCTCAAAGGGCTATAAAAGAATGCATGCCCTTTGATCCAGCCATACCATTGTTGGGTTTGTACCCCAAAGAGATCATAAATAAACAGACTTGTACAAAAATATTTATAGCTGGGCTTTTTGTGGTGGCAAAGAACTGGAAAAGGAGGTTATGTCCTTCAATTGGGGAATGGCTGTGCAAACTGTGGTATATGTTGGTGATGGAATACTATTGTGCTCAAAGGAATAATAAACTGGAGGAATTCCATGTGAACTGGAAAGACCTCCAGGAACTGATGCAGTGCAAAAGGAGCAGAGCCAGAAGAACATTGTACACAGATTCTGATATAATATGGTAAAATCGAATGCAATGGACTTCTGTACCAGCAGCAATGCAATGACCCAGGACAATTCTGAGGGATGTATGGTAAAGAATGCTACCCACATTCAGAGGAAGAACTGCAGGAGAGGAAACATATAAGAAAAATAACTGCTTGAACGCATGGGATGAGGCGGACATGATTGGGGATTTAGACTCGAAACTACCATACCAATGCAACTATCAACAATTTGGAAATAGGTTTTGATCAATGACACATGTTAAAACCAGTGGAAATGTGCATTGGCCATGGATGGGGAGATAGTGGGGGGGTGAAGGGGAAAATAGGAGCATGAATCATATAACCATGTTAAAAATGAATATTAATAAATGTTTAAAAAAAGAGATAGGGGAGGTAATTACATCCTGATAAAAGACAATATAGACAATGAGGAAATATGTGTAGTCAACACGTATAAATGGTAAAGCATCCACATTTCTAAAGGAGAAATTGGTTGAGCACAAGGAGGAAATAGATAATAAAACTATACCAGAGGGGGACCTGAAAATTCCTCTATATGACCTAGATCAGTGATGGGCATACTTTTTAAAGAGGGGGCCAAAGGAAAGGAAATGATAATCTGTCAGTCTTTTTCTAAGGCAACTCTTCGGAAGTTTCATTGTATTTTATCCTATTCATTGTATTCTTCAGATTAGGAATAATGTCACATGCCTGATAGAATATTTCAGGGGACTGCATCTGGCCTGTTGGCCATAGTTTGCCCATCACTGATCTAGATAAATCAAACCAAAAAAAATAAATAAGAAATAGGTAAGAGATGTGAATGAAATCTTAGAAAAATTAGAGTTAATAGATATGCAGAGAAAAATAGATAGGAATAAAAAAGGAATAAACCTTCTTTTCAGCAACACATGGTACATTCACAAAGATTGACCTGTACTAGGGAATAAAAACTTGGCATACAAGTGCAAAAGAGCAGAAACAATAAATGCAACCTTCTCAGATCATATTGCAATAAAAATAATAATTAGTAAGAGTCCATGGAGAGGCAAATCAAAAATTAATGTGAAATTAAACAATATCATTCTCCACCAGCAATGCATTAATGTCACAATTTTGCCACATCCTCTCCAATATTTATTATATTTCTTTACCATCATATTGATCAATCCACTAGGTGTGAGGTGGTATCTCAGAGTTGTTTTGACTAGGATTTCTCTAATAAGGTAGGATTTAGAACACTTTTTCATGTGATGATTGATAGTTTTGATTTTTTTTATGTGAAAACTGCCTATTCATGTACCTTAACCAATTTTCAATTGGGGAATGGCTTTTTTTTTTTTTTTTGTAAATTTGACTTTTTCCTTATACATTTACAAAATCAGACCTTTATCAGAGACCTTTTGTTAAAAAAATTTTCCCAGTTTGTTACACCCCTTCTATTTTGAGTTGCATTGGTTTTGTTTATACAAAAATTATTTAATTTAATATAATCCGAATTATTCATTTTGCATTTTTTAATGTTCTCTATCTCTTGTTCAGTCATATTTTTTCTTTCTTATGTTTTTCTAATTTATTTATGATTTCACTCTTAATATTTAAGTCATTTATCCATTTTGAATTTATCTTGGTATGAGATATTAAATTAAACCTAATTTTTCACATACTGTTTTCAAATTTTCCCAGAAGTTTTTGTCAAATAGTGAGTTCTTGTCCAAAAATCTGGGATCATTGTGTTTATTGAACAGTAGCTTGCTGAGGTCATTTACCCCAAACTATTCCATTGATCCACCTCTCTCTCTTTTTCTCTTAGCCAGTACCACATTGTTTTGATAATCACTGCTTTATAATACAGCTTAAGAACTGATACTACTAGACCACCAACCACATAGTTTTTTCATTATTTCCCTTTATATTCTTGATTTTTTTGTTCTTCCAAACAAGCTTTGTTATACATTTTTTCAAATTCTATTAAAAAGTTTCTTAATAGTTTCATACATATGTCACTGGATAGGTAAATTAATTTGGGTGGTATTGTTATTTTTGTTATATTAGCTTATCCTCCACATCAGTAATTAATGTTTTTCCAGTTATTTATATGTAGTTTTAATTGTGTGAAAAGTGTTTTTTAGTTGTGTTCATATAATTCCTATGTTTATCTTGGCAAATAGGTTCCCAAACATTTTATATTATGTAGAATGACTATATTTTTTAAACATTTATTAATATTTATGTTTTAGAAAAGTTAACATGAGTTACATAATTCATGCTCTTTCCCCTTCATGCCCTGACCACCCTCCACCCCATGTCTGATGCGTATTTCCACTGGTTTTAACATGTGTCACTGATCAAGACCTATTTCCAAATTGTTGATAGTTGCATTGGTGTGGTAGTTTCGAGGCTACATCCCCAATCATGTCCGCCTTAACCCATATGTTCAAGCAGTTGTTTTTCTTCTGTTTCCATGCCTGTAGTTCTTCTTCTGAAAGTGAGTAGCATTCTTTTCCATAAATCCCTCAGAATTGTCCTGGGTCATTGCATTGCATAGTACCGAAGTTCATTACATTCTATTTACCACAGTGTATCAGTCTCTGTGTACAGTGTTCTTCTGGCTCTGCTCCTTTGGCTCTGCATCAATTCATGGAGGTCTTTCCAGTTCACATAGAATTCCTCCAGTTTATTATTCCCTTGAGCACAAAAGTATTCCATCACCAGCATATACCACAATTTGTTCAGCCATTCCCCAATTAAAGGGCATCCCCTCATTTTCCAGTTCTTTGCCACCACAAAGAGTGCGGCTACAAATATTTTCGTTCAAGTCTGTTTATCTATGTTCTCTTTAGAGTACAAACTCAAAAATTGTATGGTCTGGAACAAAGGGCAGGCATTCTTTTATACCTCTTTGAGCATCGTTCCAAATTGCCATCCAGAATGGTTGGTTCAGATCACAGCTCCACCAACAATGCATTAATGTCCCCATTTTGCCACATCCCCTCCAGCATTCATTACTTTCCCCTTCTTTCATTTTAGTCAATCTGCTAGGTGTGAGGTGATACCTCAGAGTGGTTTTGATTTGCATTTCTCTAATTATTAGAGATTTAGAACACTTTCTCATGTGCTTATTAATACTTTTGATTTCTTTACCTGAAAATTGCCTATTCATGTTTTTTACCCATTTATCAATTGGGGGATGGCTTGATCTTTCATACAATTGGTTTAACTCCTTGTATATTTGAGTAATTAGACCCCTGTCAGAGTTTTTTGTTATAAAGATTTTTTCCCAATTTGTTGTATCTCTTCTAATTTTGGCTACAATGTTTTTGTTTGTAGAAAAGCGTTTTAGTTTTGATATAAGGAAAATCATTTATTTTACATTTTGTAATTTTCTCTAATGCTTGCTTGGTTTTAAAATCTTTCCTTTCCCAAAGATCAGACAAGTAAATTATTCTGTGTTCACTTAATTTATTTCTAGTTTCCCTCTGTATATTCAAGTCATTCACCCATTCTGAATTTATCTTGGTGTAGGGTGTGAAGAGTTGATCTAAACCTCTTCTCTCCGATATTCTCCAACAAATTTCCCAGCAGTTTTTGTCAAATAGTGGATTTTTGTCCCCAAAGTTGGGCTCTTTGGGTTTATCATACACTGTCTTGCTAATATCACTTACCCCAATTCTATTCCACTGATCCTCCCTTCTGTCTCTTAGTCAGTACCATACCGTTTTGATGACCTCTGCTTTATAGTACATTTTAATATCTGGTAATGCTAGGCCCCCTTCCTTCACATTTTTTTCATTATTTCCCTTCATATTCTTGATCTTTTGTTATTCCAAATGAACTTTGTTATAGTTTGTCCTAATTCAGTAAAAAAGTTTTTTGGTAGTTTGATAGGTATGGCACTAAATAGGTAAATTAATTTGGGTAGAATGGACATTTTAATTATGTTAGCTCATCCTACCCATGAGCAATCAATATTTTTCCAGTTGTTTAGATCTAGTTTTAATTGTTTGGAAAGTGTTTTGTAGTTGTCTGCATATAATTGCTGTGTTTGTTTTTGTAGATAGACTCCTAAATATTTTACATTGTCTATGGTGATTTTAATCTCTTCTCTTTCTATTTTATTGATATAGGCACTCAAGGATATGGATTTTCCCCTGAGTACTGCTTTGGCTGTATCCCATAGCTTTAGATATGTTGTTTTCTCATTTTCATTTTCTTCTGTGAAATCAGTAATTGCTACTTTGATTTGCTCTTTGACCCACTGGTTTTAAAGAATTAGATTATTTAATTTCCAATAATTTTTAAATTTGCCTTTCCATGAACCCTTATGTGATTTTTATTGCATAATGATCTGAGTACATTGATTTTATTATTTCTGCTTTTCTGCATTTATTTGCTATGTTTTTATGTCCTAGTACATGGTCATTCTTTGTATACGTACCATGTGCTGCAGAAAAGAATGCTTATTACTTTTCATCTCTTAGTCACTTTTCTCCAGATATCTATTAGCTCTAATTTTTCTAACATTTCATTCACTTCTCTTACTTCTTACTCATTTATTTTTTAATTTAATTTGTCTAGTTCTGATAGGGGAAGATTGAGATCCCCCACTAGTTTGGCTTTCCTATCTATTTCCTCTTTGAGCTTCTTCAATTTCTGTTTTAAAAATCTGGAAACTGTACCATTTGGTGCATAAATGTTGAGTACTGATGTTTCTTCATTATTTATGTTACCCTTTATCAAGATGTAGTTTCCGAAATGCTCCTGATTTCCGGTTAAGATGGCAGCAGAGTAAGGAGCAGCTGCTCGATCTCTCCTAACCGAAGCATACAGGACTCCTCAAGGGAATGTAAAAACGAACCCAGACGAACAAAGGAACCCCACAACAGGGCGCACCATTGAAGGTACGCAGAATCGGGGCATGTCCACATAATAAAGGGGTGAAACAGCTCTCACTAAAACGTGAGAGGAAGAAGCCTCTCCACCCCCCCACACACACCACGCACAGTGACAAGGTGAATGCACAAGAATCAAAACAGGATTGGGGCAACCAGTAAATCACTAGCAGCCCCAGGGCTTGTACCTGTGAGCTACAAGAAGTGGGACCCCAAGTGGCTGGGGGGTTCACACGGATGTTTCCGAGAGTCTGAGCGGGTGAAGGCACTGACCCGGGCACGAATAAAGATCTCTAAAGCAGGAACTTTCCTGAAAGCATCTGCGTGGGTGAAGGCAGTGCCCTAGGTGCGAATAAAGATCTTCAGTGCAAGGTAGGACATTGAGGGAGGACCTGGTGCAGACGGGAGAGAGGCTATGGAAACAGCCCTAAAGACTGCTGAAGGAGCCTTGGGCAGAGGCGCAGACCTGGGAATACCAGGAGGCCTAATCCTGAGGACAAGGAGACCATAGCCCTCGGGAGCTTAGAAAGCTCAGGCAGACCCTGAGTGTGAAGACAAAGCTGAAAAGGGGCGGTGCTAACAATGGCAAGCAATAAGGAAGTCCAGAAGAAAAAGATTACCAAGAAAAACTCTGGAACACTCGACAACTTCTACACAGAGAAAATCCAAACAACTGAGGAGGATAAACAAAAATCCAAACATTCCCAAAACAATGAAATCTGGACACAATCTATTGAAGAGTTCAAAAATGAGATGTTGACGAATATGGAAGACATCTGGCAAGAAAATAACAGTTTAAAAGGCAGAATTTCTCAATTGGAAAGTGAGGCAAGTCAACTAAAGACCAGAAATGACAAGATTGAAAAGGAAAACCAAAAGATTATAGCCAAAAACAAAAGATAATAGCCGAAAACCAGGCCTTAAAGGCTAGAATTGAACAATTAGAAGATAATGATCTCTCAAGACAACAAGAACAAATAAAACAAAGTCAAAAGACTGAAATAATAGAAGGAAACATGAAATATCTCAATGAGAAAGTGACAGACCAAGAAAACTGTTCTAGAAGAGACAATTTGAGAATCATTGGTCTCCCCAAAAAGGGAAAATTAATAGAAATTTGGACTCCATAGTAAAAGAAATTATTCAGCAAAATTGCCCTGAAGTTCTACAACAAGAGGGCAATATAGACATTGAAAGGATCCATAGATCACCTTCAACACTGGACCCAGAAAAGTCAACACCCAGGAATATAATAGCAAAATTGAAGAGCTTTCAAGTAAAAGAAAAAATCTTACAAGAAGGCAGAAAGAGACAATTCAAATATCAAGGAGCACCAATCAGGATCACACAGGATCTGGCAGCCTCCACACTAAAAGATCGCAAGACTTGGAATACGATATTCGGAAAGGCAAGAGAGCTGAGCCTTCAGCCACTGATCAACTACCCATCGAAACTGAGTATATATTTCAGGGGAAAGTATGGGCATTCAACAAAATTGAAGATTTCCAAGTTTTTGCACAAAAGAGACAAGGACTAAATGGAAAGTTTGATATCCAACCACAAAAATCAAGAGAAACATGAAAAGGTAAATAAGAAACAGAGGGAAATGAAAGAAAACTCATAATTTTTTAAGCTTGACTCTTTAAGGGCTTAAATAGGATCTAATTATCTATATTACTATGTGGAGAAATGCTATGTATAATTCTCTGTAGTGAACTCTATTCGCTATTATAATATTCACTATTATAGCAACCAGAAGAATAATTCATAGGGAGAGGACAGAATACTAAATGGTCTAAGATGACATGAGGGGTGGGAAAGAGAGGGGGGAATAGTAGGGGACACAAAGAGAAATTTGAGTGAATAAGAAAAATAGGATATTCAATTAAACACAAAGAGGGCATGGGAAGGGGAGGGGATAAATACTATTATAAGAAGGAGAGGAAGAGAGCATTAGGAGGCAATATTTAAACCTTACTCTCAGTGTAATCAACCCAGAGAGGGAAGAGTAGCTATATTACCCATTGGGATAAAAAACTCTATTTAACCCTAATGAGAAAGTCAGAAGGGATAAACCAAAGGGAGCAGGGGAGTGGGGAGGGCAAAAAAGGGAGGAGAGAAGAAGGGAGAGGGAATTCATTAAGCCTTTAAAAATAAAAAGAGGGGAATAACAAGAAAGAGGGAAGAATGGGAAGTTAATCAAGGGAGGGGATAAGGGATACTGGCTCAAAGCAAACCACTTGTTTAAAAGGTAATAGTAGAAGAAGAAGTAGTGGGTCCAGGGGAGGATACAAAAATGTCACTGAATGCACAACTGATAATTGTAACTCTGAATGTGAATGGGATGAACTAGCTCATAAAACGGAAGCAAATAGCAGAGTGGATCAGAAACCCAAATCCTACCATATGTTGTCTACAAAAAACACATATGAGGCGGGTAGATGTACACAAGTTTAAGGTAAAGGGCTTGAGCAAAATCTTTTGGGTGTCAAATGAGAAAAAGAAGGCAGGAGTGGCTATTATGATCTCTGACAAAGCCAAAGTAAAAATAGATATGATTAAAAAAGACAGGGAAGGTCATTACATCCTGATTAAAGGCAGTATAAACAATGAGGAAATAACACTGCTCAATATATATGCACCAAGTGGTATAGCATCCAAATTCATAAAGGAGAAACTGGCAGAGCTCAAGAAGGAAATAGATAGTAAAACCATAATAGTGGGAGATCTAAATACTCC
Organism: Gracilinanus agilis; assembly: GCF_016433145.1. Taxonomy (NCBI): domain Eukaryota; kingdom Metazoa; phylum Chordata; class Mammalia; order Didelphimorphia; family Didelphidae; genus Gracilinanus; species Gracilinanus agilis. Next base: position 428,189,282 of record NC_058132.1, read on the forward strand.
TCTTTCAGATCTAGATAAATCAAACCAAAAAATAAATAAGAAAGAGTTAAGAGAGATGAATGAAGTCCTAGAAAAATTAGATTTAGTTGATATGTGGAGAAAAATAAGTAGGGACAAAAAGAAATACAACTTCTTTTCAGCTGCACATGGTACATTCACAAAGATTGACCATGTAATAGGGCAAAGAATCATAGCAAACAAATGCAAAAAGAGCAGATATAATAAATGTAACCTTCTCAGACCATTATGCAATAAAAATAATAATTAGTAAGGGCACCTGAAAGGCAAATAAAAAAACAATTGGAAATTAAACAATATGACCCTCCAAAACCAATTTGTCATTGAAGAAATCACAGAAACAATCAACAATTTCATTGAAGAGAATGACAATGATGAGACATCCTAAAAAACTCTGTGGGATGCAGCCAAGGCAGTACTCAGGGGGAAATTTATATCCTTGAGTGCATATATTCACAAATTAAGGAGGGCAGAGACTAATGAATTGGGCATGCAACTCAAAAAACTGGAAAGTGAGCCAATTAAAAATCCCCAGATGAAAACTAAATTAAAAATATGAAAAATGAAGGAAGAAATTAATAAAATTGAAAGTAAAAGAACTATTGAAATAATAAATAAGACCAGAAGCTGGTATTTTGAAAAAACAGATAAAATAGACAAAGTACTGGTCAATCTAATAAAAATAATGAAAGAAGAAAACCAAATTGTCAGTATCAAAGATGAAAAGGGAGATTTCACCTCTAATGAAGGGGAAATTAAGGCAATCATTAAAAACTAATTCACCCAATTATATGGCAACAAATATTACAATTTAGGAGATATGGATGAATATTTACAAAAATATAAATTGCCTAGATTAACAGCAGAAGAAATAGAATACCTAAATTGTCCCATATCAGAAATAGAAATTGAACAAGCCATCAAAGAACTCCCTAAGAAAAAATTACCAGGACCTGATGGATTCACAAGTGAATTCTATCAGACATTCAAAGAGCAACTAATCCCAATACTATACAAATTATTTGATATGATAAGCAAAGAAGGAGTCCTACCAAATTCCTTTTATGACACAAATATGGTACTGATTCCAAAGCCAGGTAGACCAAAAACAGGGAAAGAAAATTATAGACCAATATCCCTAATGAACATACATGCAAAATTCTTAAATAGAACATTAGCAAAGAGACTCCAGCAAGTAATTAAGAAGATCATCCACCATGATCAGGTGGGATTTATAGCAGGAAGGCAAGGATGGTTCAACATTAGGAAAACCATCCACATAATTGACCATATCAACAGTCTAACAAACAAAAATCACATGATTATCTCAATTGATGCTGATAAAGAATTTGACAAAATACAGCATCCATGCCTATTGGAAACTCCGAAAAGTATAGGAATAGAAGGACCTTTCCTAAAAATAATAAACAGTATATACCTAAAACCATCAACAAGCATTATATGCAATGGGGATAAATTAGAAGCCTTCCCAATAAGATCAGGAGTGAAACAAGGATGCCCATTATCACTTCTATTATTCAACATAGTACTAGAAACACTAGCAATAGCAATTAGAGAAGAAAAAGAAATTGAAGGTATTACAATAGGAAACAAGGAGACTAAGCTATTATTCTTTGGAGATGATATGATGGTCTACTTAAAAAATCCTAGAGAATCAACTAAGAAGCTTGTAGAAATAATCAACAACTTTAGCAAAGTTGCAGGATACAAAATAAATGCACATAAATCATCAGCATTTCTATATATTTCCAACACATCAGAGCAGCAAGAGGTAGAAAGAGAAACACCATTTAAAATCACCCTAGACAATATAAAATACTTAGGAATCTATCTACCAAAACAAACACAGCAATTATATGAAAACAACTACAAAACACCTTCCAAACAGATAAAACTGGATCTAAACAATTGGAAAGCCATTGATTGTTCAAGGATAGGATGAATTAACATAATAAAAATGACCATTCTACCCAAATTAATTTACCTATTTAGCACCATACCTATCAAGCTACCAAAAAACTTCTTTACTGAATTAGAAAAAACTATAACAAATTTCATTTGGAATAACAAAAGATCAAGAATATCAAGGGAAATAATGAAAAAAAATGTGAAGGAAGGGGGCCTAGCAGTACCAGATATTAAACTATATTATAAAGCAGCAGTCATCAAAACAATATGGTACTGGCTAAGAGACAGAGAGGAGGATCAATGGAATAGACTTGGGGTAAATGACATCAGCAAGACAGTGTATGATAAACCCAAAGAGCCCAACTTTTGGGACATGAATCCACTATTTGACAAAAACTGCTGGGAAATTTGGAAAATAATATGGGAGAGATTAGGTCTAGATCAACATCTCATACCCTACACCAAGATAAATTCAGAATGGGTGAATGACTTGAATATAAAGAGGGAAAATATAAATAAATTAATTGAACACAAAATAGTATACTTGTCAGATCTCTGGGAAAGGAAAGACTTTAAAACCAAGCAAGAGTTAGAGAAAATTACAAAAGGTAAATTAAATGATTTTGATTATATTAAACTAAAAAGCTTTTGTACAAACAAAAAAAATGTAGTCAAAATCTGAAGGAAAACAACAAATTGGGAAAAAATCTTTATAATGAAAAACTCTGACAGGGGTCTAATTACTCAAATATAAAAGGAGTTAAAGCAATTGTATAAAAAATCAAGCCATTCCCCAATTGATAAATGGGAAAGAGACATGAATAGGCAATTTTCAGGTAAAGAAATCAAAAGTATCAATAAGCACATGAGAAAGTGTTCCAAATCTCTAATAATTAGAGAAATGCAAATCAAAACCACTCTGAGGTATCACCTCACACCTAGCAGATTGGCTAAAATGAAAGAAGGGGAGAGTAATGAATGTTGGAGGGGATGTGGCAAAATTGGGACATT
>NC_058132.1:428197239-428208385 GCF_016433145.1 Gracilinanus agilis
TGCAAATCAAAACCACTCTGAGGTATCACCTCACACCTAGCAGATTGGCTAAAATGAAAGAAGGGGAGAGTAATGAATGTTGGAGGGGATGTGGCAAAATTGGGACATTAATGCATTGCTGGTGGAGTTGTGAACTGATCCAGCCATTCTGGCTGGCAATTTGGAATCATGCTCAAAGGGCTATAAAAGAATGCCTGCCCTTTGACCCAGCCATACCATTGTTGGGTTTGTACCCCAAAGAGATCATAAATAAACAGACTTGTATGAAAATATTTATAGCTGCGCTTTTTGTGGTGGCAACAAATTGGAAAAGGAATGTCCTTCAATTGGGGAATGGCTGAACAAACTGTGGCATATGCTGGTGATGGAATAGTATTGTGCTAAAAGGATTAATAAACTGGAGGAGTTCCAGGCAAACTGGAGAGACCTCCGGGAACTCATGCAGAGCGAAAGGTGCAGAGCCAAAAGAACATTGTACAGAGAGACTGACATACTGTGGTAAAATTGAATGTAATGGGCTTCTGTACCAGCAGCAATGCAATGACCCAGGAGAATTCTGAGGGATTTATGGTAAAGAATGCTACCCACATTCAGAGGAAGGACTGCAGGAGAGGAAACATATAAGAAAAGCAACTGCTTGAACGCATGGGTTGGGGTGGACATGATTGGGGATGTGGACTCGAAACTACCACACCAATGCAACCACCAACAATTTGGAAATTGGTCTTGAGCAAGGACACATGACAAAACCAGTGGAAATGTGCGTTCCGCCATGGGTGGAGGGAGTGCGGGGGGTGAAGGGGAAAGTAGGAGCATGAATCATGTAACCATGTTAAAAATGATTATTAATAAATGTTAAAAAAAACAACTGACCAAGCAATCAGCCAAAATAAATAAATAAATAAATAAATAACTTTTGGGACATGAATCCACTATTTGACAAAAACTGCTGGGAAATTTGGAAAACAATATGAGAGAGATTAGGTTTGGATCAACATCTTACACCCTACACCAAGATAAATTCAGAATGGGTGAATGACTTGAATATAAAGAGGGAAACTATAAATAAGTTAAATGAACACAAAATTGTATACCTGTCAGATCTCTGGGAAAGGAAACATTTTAAAACCAAGCAAGAGTTAGAGAAAATTACAAAATGTAAATTAAATGATTTTCATTATATTAAGCTAAAAAGCTTTTGTACAAACAAAAACAATGTTGTCTAAATCAGAAGGGAAACAACAAATTGGGAAAAAACCTTTATAACAAAAAGCTGTGACAGGGGTCTAATTACTCAAATATACAAGGAGTTAAATCAATTGTTTAAAAAATCAAGCCATTCCCCAATTGATAAATGGGCAAGAGACATGAATAGGCAATTTTCAGGTAAAGAAATCAAAAGTATCAATAAGCACATGAGAAAGTGTTCTAAATCTCTAATAATTAGAGAAATGCAAATCAAAACCACTCTGAGGTATCACCTCACACCTAGCAGATTGGCTAAAATGAAAGAAGGGGAGAGTAATGAATTCTGGAGGGGATGTGGCAAAATTGGGACATTAATGCATTGCTGGTGGAGTTGTGAACTGATCCAACCATTCTGGCTGGTAATTTGGAACCATGCTGAAAGGGGTATAAAAGAATGCCTGCCCTTTGATCCAGCCATAGCAGTGTTGGGTTTATACCCCAAAGAGATCATAGATAAACAGACTTGTACGAAAATATTTATAGCTGCGCTTTTGTGGTGGCAAAGAACTGGAAAAGGAGAGAATGTCCTTCAAATGGGGAATGGCTGAACAAACTGTGGTATAGGCTGGTGATGGAATACTATTGTGCTAAAAGGAATAATAAACTAGAGCAGTTCCAGGTGAACTGGAAAGACCTCCAGGAACTGATGCAAAGCGAAAGGAGCAGAGCCAGAAGAACATTTTACACAGACTTATATACTGTGGTAAAATCGAATGTAATGGAGTTCTGTACCAGCAGCAATGCAATGACACAGGACAGCTCTGAGGGATATATGGTAAAGAAAGCTACCCACATTCAGAGGAAGAACTGCAGGAGAGGAATCATATATGAAAAACAAATGCTTGAACACATTGGCTGAGGAGGACATGTTTGGGTATGTGGACTTGAAAATACCACACCAATGCAACTAAGAACAATTTGGAAATAGGTCTTGAACAAGGACATATGATAAAACCAGTGGAAATGTGCATCAGCCATGGGTGGGGGGAGTGCAGGTGGGTAGGGGAAAGTAGGAGCATGAATCATGTAACCATGTTCAAAATGAATATTCATAAATTATTAAAAAATTAAAAAAAGATATTGAGCCATACATTTGGAGTATAGAAGATAAGTTAAAATCTTGCTTTAGACATTTACTAGCTATGTGATTTAACCCTGTTAGCCTCAAATTACTTATCTATAAAACGAGTTGGAGAAGGAAATAGAAAACCACTCCAGTATCTTTGAAAATAATGCCAAATGGAGAAACAAAGAGTCACAAGTGACTGAAATGACTAAACCACAATAACAACATGGTGGGCAGCTTGGAAAGAGGGTGCCACAGATGATATATAGGCCTTGTTTCTAGTAAATGCAAATTTTAATGACAGCAGCAGTCAAAATATCCTACATATACTTGGGTTCTTAAATAGTGTAAATATAAAAGGGTGGCATTTCTAGGGCCTTATCCTGCAATACATTTGACTACAAACATCATCCAGAAATCAACAGTTCCTTTTAGTCATTTTACAAAGAGCTGCTGTGTCTTCAGTTTCAGTGAATAAACATTTTTGCTATGTGAACAGCTGAAGCAAGCTGTGTCAACAAAAGAGAGTTTGAATTATGACATGCCGTTGTGTCTATGAAAGCAGAAGAAGGGAGTACATGATTACAGCCTAGAACATGTGTTTAGCTAGGGCATAGTGGTTGCTCTCCACCATTAGTTGCTGATGTAAAACATCTGTTTTCTTTTCTGTCTTCTCAAAGGAATCTCTTAGGAAATAGGCCACTGATGGGATCACTCTAAACCAGGTCATTTCTCTTATTTGACTCTTGATTTAACATTTGAATCTGATGAGAAATTATTTAAAAACCAGAATTCATACAGCCCTCAATGACATAAAGGGAAAAGGGAAAAACAAATATGGAAGCATTCTTTGTCAGCCTGAAAATGCCATTTTTGCTTTAGCTCCTAATTTTCATACTTCAAAGGGATCTTAGTAGAATTAAAATAAGATAATTGACAAAGAGATGTTCTCTTGTTATCTAGTAATATTTTTCTTTTTCATTTTCATAACAATAGTTCTTATTTACTTCAAAGTATTTGGACTGAACTAAGTAGCTTGCCTTTTTTTCTTCTATATCATGACCTTTTCATCTACTTTTTTCATTTGTAGTCAACAGATTAGCAAAGTTAAAAAAAGACTGATCAATACAAACAGCTTCATATGTCTGGATTGTTTTGAACATTATTGAAAACTAAATACAAGGGGATATCTGGTGGTGTACCAGGTATACTACAAACTCAACAGCAAGGACTCCAGGCGCTATTATTCTCATGTAGACCCTAATATCTGAGAAGTTTCCAAACAAATTACATTCACAAGTCATCCCTTAAGTTTCTTAAATAAGAATGGAAAAAGGGAGTGAGTACTAATTCACTCTACAATTACAGTACAAAATAGTTCATATGAAAAGAAATAGAATTGACTTTTTAACAAGATGACCTCCTGAATAAAATCAGATACTTCAACTCCCACACACCTACTCCAGAAAAGACCAAAAATCATGCCAGTCTAAATTATGGTTAGAAGGGGGCAGCTAGGTAGCTCAGTGGATTGAGAGCCAAGCCTAGAGATGAAAGGTCCTAGGTTGAAATCTGACCTCAGACACTTCCCATCTGTGTGACCTTGGGCAAGTCACTTGATCCTCATTGCCTACCCTTAACCACTCTTCTGCCTTGGAGCCAATACACAGTATTTACTCCAAGACGGAAGGTAAGGATTTTAAAAAAAAATTAAAAATAAATTATGATCAGAAAACTAAAAGACAAAGAAAGTATAGTAGTGAATTTCTTCTACCAAAAAACTATAAAAAATGTCAGCCAGAAGATCAAAGGTAATAGGGAAAGTGGTTATTAGGAAAGGCAGTGGTAGTTTTGGTATAAAAACAAAAGCTTGCCAAAACAACAAGAACTGGGACAGAGATTGCAACAAGTAGACTTTCTAAAATGTAGATGGTACTAATAGAAATTAAGGATATTATAAAGCAGCAATAAATGTTACAATTTTTTCAATTATTTGTTTTTGTTTTTCTAATTATATAAAAATAATTTCCTTATCATTCATTTTCCAAAATAATGAGTTTCCAACTTTTCTCCTTTGTCCCCCAACTTCCTTCTCACTTAGATGGTAATTAATTCATGCTAACTTAAACATGTGAGATTGTGCAAAACATATTTCCAACTTAGTATGCATATAAAACAAATTTTTAAAATGAAGAAAATAAATTAAAAGGAGTATAATTAAATTGGCATTTAGACTCCATTAGTTCTTTCTCTGGAGACTTTTAGCATTTTTTATCATGAGTCCTTTGGAATTACCTTGGATAATAAAGAAAAGAAGTATTGCTGAGAATAGCAAAACCATTCATAGCTGATCATCAAACAATTGTGCTGGTACCATGTACATATTCTCCTGGTTCTCCTCACTTTATTTTGCATCATTTTGGTAGGTCTTTCCAATTTTTTTTTCTAAAATCATTCTGCTCATCATGTCTAGCCATTCCCCAACTGATAGAAATCCCCTCAATTTCCAGTTATTTACTGCAACTAAAAGAGTAATTTTAAATTTTTTTGTACAAATAGGTCATTTCCCCTTTTTTCCTTACCTCTTTGGGATAAAGAACCAATGGTACTGCTGTATCAAAGAGTATGCACAGTTTTAAAACCTTTTTTTTTAATTTAAGCAAGAATATTTAATTTTTCTATCTACTATTTAAAATAATTGGCTTGGAAAACAAATCACAGAGAGAATTTAACAGTCATTGGAATAACTAAAAATCATGCTAAAACAATCTGGTCACTCTAATTTAAGAAATTATAAATAAAAGTTTTCCAGATCTATTTTAATGGAGGACAAAATAAAAATAGAAAGACTCTAACCATTTTTTCCTGAAAGGATATAAAAAATGGAAAATCCCTGGAATACCATAGTTAAAATTCATATGATGGAGAAGAAGAAAAAAACACAGCCACATAAAGAGAGGAATCCAGGTTCAAAATAACATAAAAAAAGATCAGATGAGACATGGCAGCTTCTATAATAAATGGAAGATCTTCAAATAAATATTCAAAAATAAAAAAGACAGTGTTAAAACCATCAAGAATTTAGAAAATTGAGTATATTCCCACAAGAAGGGAAAAACCTTTGTTGGAATTGGCTTTCAAGCATTCTTGATTTTTTAAAAATTATAGCAAAGTAGAAACTTTGAAATATAAACATGATTCAAGGGAAGCCTAGAAAGGTGAATTTATTGGAGCAATTTGAAAGTGCTGTACAATGATGTAATGATAATATAACAGGGGAGGAAGAAACAAATATCCCATCACAACTTTAATGTATTCAAAGATTATTGAGGAAGTTAAATAAGAACAAAAATTATTTGGGTATATTGTTTCTACTTTGAAGGTTTGGAGGAAGGAATGAGAAGAGACAGTAAAGAGAAAATACATATGTAGAAAGTAGGAAGAAAGGGGTTGAAAACTGTCATTTTCCTTATTATTTTATGTAAGAATAATGTACAAATATAGAGGAGTTAGTGAGTGGAGTGGGTGTCACAAGTACCTCATTTCCGTTTGAACCAAAGGACATTGAAAACACATACACACACACAAATACACAAACATACACATACAGTTGGGCATAGAAATACATTTAACACTTTTGTGAGAGAGCAAGGATAAGGAAATGATGCATGGAGAAGTAATAATCACAAGTAAAGCAAATATACAGAACTTGATGTGAGAATTTAAAGGTGAAAAATAAAGAAAAGAAATAGAGATTATGGGGTTGCTGATCAATTGGGGAATAATTGAACAAATTGTAGGATATGAACATAATGGTACATTATTGCAATGTAAAAGAAAAGATGAAAAAACAATTTCAGAGAATTCTAAACTGATTCAAAGTAGTGAGCAGAAATAAAAGAACAGGGTTTGAGTCAATATTGTGGTTCGGAAACAGAAGAGCAGTATGACTTGGTCTGACAACAAGATCTCAGGGTGAGGGATGCAACCAGGACAGAGTAACATGGTACCAACATGTGAAGCTCAGGACTTTGACTACAGTAGGTAGGGAGGTGGCCAGCAGAAAAGAGTGGAGGGGAGGGCTGGATGGTTACTACCTTCAGCTTCCCAGCCTTCACCTTCAACCTCTGATGGCAGCTGCAGAAGATTTGGCCTCAGGGCACTTTACCTCTGCAGATCAGTTCAGCTGGTTTAATCCAGTACACCAGCAGAGCAGAGAAGAAGCCCCATCAGAGCAGAAAAGGTCAAACTCACAGAGCCAACAAATTACCAAAGGAGTAAGTATAGAGCTAACAAGGAGAGTGAAAAAAAATATGAGTAAACAAGAGAAGGAAAAAAATGAAGAAGTTATGATTGAAAGTTTCTATTCAGATAAAGACCAAAAGAATTGATGGAATAGAGGAGGACCAAGGAACATCAACAAAACCTCAAAAACTCCAATGAACTGGACTCAGACTCTGTAAGAGCTAAAAAAAAAGAATTCAAAACTCAAATAAGACAGGTTAAAGAAAATTGGGAAAAGAACTTAAAAAGCAAAATAGGTCATCTAGAAATAGAGATATATGAACTAAAACAAGAAAATAGTACTCTAAAAACCAGAACTGACCAGCTCAAAAATGAGACAAATAAATTAAAAAACAAAAAAATTTATAAAGAAAAATAGATCAAAAAGAAAAAGAGGATCAAAAAGTCACAGATTAAATTCAATCTTTAAAAATTAGATGGAACAATTAGAAGCTAATGATGTCATAAGACTAAACTCCAGAATCCTAGCTCATGTGGTCTACAAGAACCAAACATGAGGTAGGTAAATACATACAGGGTAAAAGCAAGATGCTGGATCAGAATCTATTGAGCTGAAACTAAGACAAAGAAATCAGGACTATCCCTCATGATCTCAGACAAAACTAAAGTAAAAATAGATTCAACTAAAAGAGAAAAGGAAGGAAACTACATCTTTTTTAATTTAAACATTTATTAATATTCATTTTTAACCTGTTTACATGCTTCATACCCCTACTTTCCCTTTCACTCCCCGCTCTCCCCCCCTTTCACTGGTTGTAACATGTGTCCTTGTTCAGGGCCTATTTCCATATTGTTGTTAGTTGCATTGGTGTGGTTGTTTCGAGTCTACATCCCCAATCATGTCTACCTCAGCCCATGCATTCAAGCAACTGTTTATCTTCTATGTTTCCTCTCCTGCAGTTCTTCCTCTGAATGTGGGTAGTGTTCTTTACCATAAATAGCTGTCTTGTGTCATTGCATTGTTGCTGGTACAGAAGTCCATTACATTCGATTTTACCATAGTATATCCATCTCTGTGTACAGCATTCTTCTGGCTCTGCTCCTTTCTCTCTGCATCAGTTCCTGGAGGTCTTTCCAGTTCACCTGGAACTCCTCCAGTTTATTATTCCTTTTAGCACAATAGTATTCCATCACCAGCATTTACCACAGTGTGTTCAGCCATTCCCCAATTGAAGGGCATGCCCTCCTTTTCCAGTTCTTTGCCACTACAAAAAGCAAAGCTATAAATATTTTCATACAACTCTGTTTATCTATGATCTAATTGGGGTACAAACCCAACAATGGTAAGGCTGGATCAAAGGGAAGACATTCTTTTATAGCCCTTTGAGCATAGTTCCAAATTGCCAGCCAGAATGGTTGTATCATTTCACAACTCCACCAGCAATGCATTAATGTCCCAATTTTGCCACATCCCCTCTAGCATTCATTACTCTCCCCTTCTTTCATTTTAGCCAATCTGCTAGGTGTGTGGCGATACCTCAGAGTTGTTTTGATTGGCTGGCTCACAGCTGTGGGTCTGGTTGCAGGAGAAGGGGCTGCAGCTGAATGGTAGCAATTTTAACTGCAGAGGCAGAAAGCAGGTGGCTGGGCAGCCATGGCTAGTGAAGAAAAACAGCAGGAGGGCAGTGCGTGAGGAGAGAAGAGGCAACCCCAGCTCTCAGCTCTAGTGCTGGGTGGGCAGAGTCCAGACAAATTTATTAACTTTACTTAAAATCTCTCTTAAAAATATTTGAGGATCCTACCCCATTTTGGTTAGCCAAAATGGAGAAATTAAAATGAATAAACAATAACAAAATATTATATTTAATAAAGTTCTATTAATAATAAGCTAACAAAAGAGACCTAACTAAAAGGTTACTAACTAGCCCACTCCCAAGAGGAAACGAGAAAATAAGAGGTGGAGCCTCAGAAGTTATATGAATGTGACCATGCAAGTATAAACAAAAGGAAAAGCATTGTAGGTAATACAGAAAGGAAGTTTGGGAAATGTAGTTCTAGGGATTCAAAATATTTCTGACTATAACACCAAGAGAAACTTGAAGGAATAAGAAAATTATGATAATCTATGCCACACAAAGAGGCACATGGAAGGGGGAGGGGTATAAAATGCAAAGTAAGGAATGTGTAATTTATAGAAAGATAGCAAAAGGAAAATTACATTAAACACATTAAACTAAACCATAAAAATTAAATCAATGCCATAACCAAATTAACAAAATCAAAGATGAAAAGGGAGACCACCTCTAACAATGAGGAAATTAAGGCAATCAGTAAAAAATATTTTGCCCAAATATAATATGGCAATCTAGATGATATGAATAATTATTTATAAAAATATAAATTGCCTAGAATAATGAAATAGAATAATTAAATAATCCCTTATCAGAAAAAGAAATTGAGCAAGCCATCAAAGAACTCCCTAAGAAAAAATCCCCAGAACCAGATGGATTCTCAAGTGAATTCTATCAAACATTTAAAGAACAACTAATCCCAGTACTATACAAACTATTTGACATAATAAGCAAAGAAGGACTCCTACCAAATTTCTTTTATGACACAAATATGGTACTTATTCCTTAGCCAAGCAGATCAAAAACAGAGAAAGAAAACCAATCTCCTTAATGAACATAGATGCAAAAATCTTAAATAGAATGTTAGCAAAAAGACTCCAGCAAGTGATCATGAGGGTTATTCATTATGATTACGTGGGTTTTATACCAGGAATGCAAGGATGGTTCAATATTAGGAAATTATCCACATAATTGACCATATCAACAAACAAACCAACAAAAATCACATGATTATCTCAATAGATGCTGAAAAAGCCTTTGACAAAATACAACATTAATTCCTATTGAAAACATTAGAAAGTACTGAAATAGAAGGGCCTTTCCTAAAAATAATGAACAGTATATATTTAAAACCATCAGCAAGTAACATCTGCAATGCTAGACAAGTTAGAAGCCTTACCAATAAGGTCAGGAGTGAAAGAAGGATGTCCATTGTAACCTCTATTATTTAACATTGTATTAGAAACACTAGCAGTAGCAATTAGAGAAGAAAAAGAAATTAAAGGTATCAAAATAGGCAATGAAGAAACCAAGCTATCACTCTTTGCAGATGATATGATCGTCTACCTAAAGAATCCTAGAGTAGATAACTAAACTAAAAAGCAAATGGAAATAATCAACAACTTTAGAAAAGTTGCAGGATACAAAATAAACCCTCATAAATTACCAGCCTCCTGGCAGCAAGAGTTAGAAAGTGAAATTCCATTTAAAATCATGCTAGACAAAATAAAATACTTTGGAATCTATCTGCAATGACAAACACAGGAATTAAATGAACATAACTACAAAACATTTTCCACACAATTAAAACTACATCTAAACAATTGGAAAAACATTAATTATTCATGGGTAGGATGAGCTAACATAATAAAAAATGACAATCCTACCCAAATTAAAGCAATTATTAAGTACCATAGCTATCAAACTACATTTTTTACTGAATTAGGAAAACTATAACAAAGTTTATTTGGAAGAACAAAAGATAAAAAATATCAAGGGAAATAATGAAAAAATGAAAAATGAAAAAAAAATTTGAAGGAGGTCCTAGCAGTATCAGATCTTAAACTGTACTATAAAGCAGTGGTCATGGTTAAGAGAAAGGAGGGAGAATCAGTGGAATAGACTTGGAGTAAATAACCTCAGCAAGATAGTTTATGATAAACCCAAAGAGCCATGCTTTTGGGACAAATATCCACTATTTGACAAAACCTGCTGGGAAAATTGGAAAACAGTATGGAAAAGAAAATAGTATTTTGATTACATTAAATTAAGTAGATTTTATGCAAATAAACCCAATGCAAAAAAATTAGAAGGAAAGCAACAAATTGGGGAAAAATTTTAACAAAAACCTCTCAAAAAGTTTTAATTACTCAAATTTATAAGAAGCTAAATCAATTGTACAAAAAAGCAAGTTATTCCCAAATTGATAAATGGACAAAGGACATGAATAGGCAATTTTCATATAAAGAAATCAAAACTATAATAAGCACATGAGAAAGTGTTCTAAATCTCTTATAATTAGAGAAATGCAGATCAAAACAACACTGAGGTACCTCCTCATACCTAGCAGATTGGCTAAATTGACAGCAAAGGATTGTAATAAATAGTGGAGGGGATGAGGCAAAATTGGGATATTGATCTATTGCTGGTGGAGCTGTGAATTGATCCAACCATTCTGGATGGCAACTTGGAACTATGCCCAAAGGGCTTTAAGAGGCTGTCTACCTTTTTTTTTTTTTTTTTTTTTTTTAACTTTTTTTTTAACATTTATTAATATTCATTTTTAACATGGTTACATGATTCATGCTCCACCTTTCCCCTTCAACCCCCCCCCGCGCCCCTCCCTACCCTTGGCCGATGCGCGTTTCCACTAGTTTTGTCATGTGTCCTTGAACAAGACCAATTTCCAAATTGTTGGTAGTTGCATTGGTGTGGTAGTTTCGAGTCTACACCCTCA
>NC_058132.1:428228343-428467394 GCF_016433145.1 Gracilinanus agilis
GAGAGAGAGAGAGAGAGAGAGAGAGAGAGAGAGAGAGAGAGAGAGAGAGAGAGAGAGAGAGAGAGAGAGAAAGAGAGAGAGAGAGAGAGAGAGAGAGAGAATACTCTTATAAAACGAAAACTCTTAAATAAAAGTACCAATAAACTAAAATGAAAAATATTTCGCTTTGATATGCATTACAATTCCAACAGTTCTTTCTCTGCTGGTACTTCTTTGTCACAAGTTTTTCAGAATTTCCCTGAGTCATTTTATTGCTAGGAGTATCTATGTCTTTCACAGTTCATATCACACATTATAGCTGCAACTGGTGCAATGTTCTGGTTCTGCTTATTTCACTGTGCATTATATCATATAAGTCTTTCCAGCTTTTTCTGAAATCATCCTGCTCCTCATTTCAAATAGTATAGTAGTATTTCATCAACATCATGTACCACAATTGACTCAATCATTCCTCAATTGATGGACATCCCCTCAATTTTCAAATTTTGCTGCCACTACAAAAGCTGCAATTAATACAGTTGTGAAAGTATATCTTTCCCCTCCTTTCCTTTTTTAAAATCTTTTTTTGGATACAGAACTAGTAGTGGTATTAAAGTATTAAAGAGTATGCAGAATTTTATAGCCCTTTGGGCATAGTTTCAAATTTCCCTCCTTAAGGGTTATATTAGTTCATAACTCTACCAACAATATATTAGTGTCCCAATTTTGCCATATATTCTCTAAAATCTAACATTTTCCTCTATGGTCATTTTGACCAATCTGATAGGTATGAAATGGTACATCCAAATTATTTTAATTTGTATTTCTATAATCAAGAGAGATTCAGAACATTTTTATATTATTTTTGATATATCTGATTTCTCAAATGAAAACTATGTGTTCATATCTTTTCACCATTTGTCAATTGGGGAATGACATGTGTTGTTATACATTTGATTTAATTCTTTAAACATTTGAGAAATAATACCTTTGTCAGAGAAATTCACTATAAAAATATTTTCCCAGTTCGATGTTACACTTATAATCTTGGTAAAGTTGGTTCTGCTTGAAGTATAAAAACTTATAAATTTCATATAATTAAAATTATTCATTTCACATTTCATAATGTCTTCTCTCAGTTCATCTTAAGAAGTTTCCCTTCTTCACAGATATGATAAAAAAAACCTATTCTGTGATTCCTTAATTTCTTATTTTATCATCCTTTATGTCCAAATCATATAACTATTTTGACCTTATCTTGGTATAGGGTGTGAGGTTCTGGTTTATACCTGATTTACTCCTTACTGTTTTCCAGTTTTTTCAGAAGATTATGTGAAATAGTGAGTTATTATCCCAAAAGCTGTGATTTGTAGGTTTACCAAACAATAAGTTGCTGAGGTTTTGTACCCTAGTACATTTTGTATCTGCCATTTTATTTCTTAGGTAGTATCAGGTTGTTTTAAGAATTACTGCTTTATAATACTGTTTAAGATTTTATACTGCTAGTTCACTTTCTTTTACATTTTTTCATTAATTTCCTTTATATTTTTGAACTTTTCTTCTTTCAAATAAATTTCATCATTTTCGTGCCTTATAAAATATTTTTTAGTTTGAAATAAATTCTGATAAAAGCAATGTTCAAAAGTTCCCTCAACCTCTTAATCATTTTCTTCATTGAAAAAATTATTTTACACTTCTTTTATGTCAGTTAATTTACCCCATTCTACTTCTCTTTCCTTTTCTTCCAGTGCATACCTATTTTTCACAACTAAAATTTAATTTTTATGTATTGTCCCATTGTGTTCAATTCACATCTTTACAATTCTTTCCTGTACACTCCTTCTAACAGCCCTAAGAATATATTTAAACAATATCAATTCATATCTTTCTTATAGGCTTTGGATGTAGCAGTTTTGATTTCAAATTAAAAAAAACTTGCATTTATTTCACTTAATTTCTTTTATATCATTTATATCATTTAGTATAAAACTTATAAATAAATAATATAAATAAATAAAAATTATATCATTTAGTATAAAACTAATTCATCTTTTATAATCCTTAAAGCAGTACATATAATTAGAGTGTTAGAAAAGTTAGTCCCAATTGTTAATTAACTGTGATAAATGATTCAGTTAGCTTAAAAGCTCCTGTTATAATTCTTCTTAAGTACATATATCTACTATCTTCTTATTCCTAATAAAATAGCAGAAGCAATCATAGAGTTAGTGGTAAAATTAGGAATTCATAACTTGTGTTTGTTTTTCTAGGGATGTATGTCAATACAGGGATCTCAGATTTTATAATTCAAAGAGACAAATTTATAAATCTTTAAGATTTTTCTTGTGAGTTATTGTATAAGATCAATAAGTCTTTTCCTAAAATATTGTCTGAAGATGTCAGTGACAGAATCAATAAAGTACTGAGACATTCTAATAGAATTTATTAATTCTAGCTAATATACTTTGACTGTTGGGTTTGTGAATCAATTCTTTTATCAACTGTCAAAATTCTATATAAACAAACTGAAACTCCACAAGATGTCTTTCACCACAGACTGGGTGTGTTGTGACCAATGATTCTATTATTGCACTAAAGTCAGTTTTCAGCTCAGATTTTGCCTAATTTTCTTTATTTCTTATAGATTGTATTGCCTTCTGAGATTGTGTTTTGATCTTCCTTGTCACCATAGCAATTTTCTATGGTCAGAATTTTTTTATTGTCCATATATTTTTCCAGGCTCTGTCTTGACTTTTTAACTGGTACTACTGGGTTTTTCTCTTCGAGTCATTGTACCAGGCTTCATGTTTTATGGTGCAGCTGTT
Organism: Gracilinanus agilis; assembly: GCF_016433145.1. Classification (NCBI taxonomy): domain Eukaryota; kingdom Metazoa; phylum Chordata; class Mammalia; order Didelphimorphia; family Didelphidae; genus Gracilinanus; species Gracilinanus agilis. Next base: position 428,231,148 of record NC_058132.1, read on the forward strand.
TTCAGGGCTAGTTCTAGGGGTTGGTAAGTTTTCTGTTCTTCCAGTGTAGTATGATCTCAGGAGAGTTGTTTTCACTAGTCTCCTGGTCTGTGTTCTGGTCTGTGAGTCACCACAAATAGTCTTTGTACCCTGGAACTTTGACTATGTCCATGCTTCCCTATTCTTCCAGGTTGTAGTGTCCTAGTGATCCTCTTCTCACTAGAACTATGAATCTGGGTCATATAGGAAATGAAACAGTGTCTTGCACCCAGTTTCAACAAAGGGAGCCTTGTAATCTTCTGGCTTCCAAACTCCATAACATGTGGGCTGAGAGTTCTAGAAGTTGCTTCTTCCAATTAATTTGCTTCCAAGTTTCTGGTCTTGGGACCACATGGATATCTACTTGGATGTGGTAAGGTATGGACTGCTACTATCTTGACAATACTCCCCTCTCACCCTGGTAAGACACACCTTTCCTTCAAATCTCCTAAGTTTTTTGGACTTGAAATTCCCCAACCTATTCTTTTGTGGGTTCTGCCACCCCAAAATTCATTTTGATTTGTTATTTTAAAATTGTTTGGAAGGGAATTTCAGGGTACTTAGGTGAGTATCTGCCTTTTCTCCACATTTTTAGTAACAGGTTCTCTTAAGGCCATACGAAGATCACCCTGCTTATGGAAGAGGAGGTCCAATTCTCATCTGTTCTTTAGGACCATATCAGTTAGAGAGGAGTAGGATTTTTCTAAGTAGGTTACAATGCTCCAGTTCCCTGATGACTAAGTCTACTGACTGGAGAGTAACTTGAAATTCATATCTCCTGTAATTAGGGCAATGGTACCCAAGGCTACTGATCCCCCCAGGCTCAACCCTACCAGGATGGACACCAGGATAGGTGACAGCAGTAATAGGCCATATCACTCAGGTGTTTCCTGATCCCTTCCCTTGAGTAATAGTAAAACTGGAAGATGGCGGCAGAGTAAGGAGTAGCTGCTCGATCTCTCCTAACCGATGCATACAAGACTCCTCAAGGGGAAATAAAAATGAATCCAGATGAACAAAGGAACCCCACAACAGGGCGCAGCATTGATGGTACACAGAATCAGGGCATTTCCACGCTATAAAGGGGTGAAATAGCTCTCACTAAAACGCGAGAGGAAGAAGCCCCACCACCTCCCAAACACACCACACACAGCTCCAAGGTCAAAGCACAAGAGTGAAAACAGGAGTGGGGCAACCGGTAAATCACTAGCAGCCCCAGGGCTTGTACCTGTGAGTTGCCAGACATGGGACCCAAGGTGGCTGGGGCGATGCACGGACTTTCCCTAGCATCTATGGGGGTAAAGGCTCTGCCCTGGCTGGAATCTGGGTGGAATAAAGATCCCTAAAGCAGGGAATTTCCCCAGCTTCTACTCAGTGAAGGCAGTGCCCCAGGAGGAATAAAGATTTCCAGCACAGGCTAGGACATCCAGTGAGGACCTGGGAGCGCGACTGTGGAAGCAGCCCCTGAGACCGTTGAAGGAGCCTCGGACAGAGGGGCAGACTGGGGACCACCAGGAGGCCTGACCCCGAGGACAAGAAGACCAGAGCCATTGGAAGCTTAGAAAGCTCAAGCAGACCCTGAGTGTGAAGACAAACCTGAAAAGGGGCGGGGCTAACAATGACAAGCAATAAGGAAGCCCAGAAGAAAAAGATTACCAAGAAAAACTCTGGAACATTCAACAACTTCTACACAGAGAATCCAGACAACAGGGAAAACAAAAATCCAAACCTCCCCAAAAAAATGAAAGCTGGTCACAAGCTATTGAAGAGTTTAAAAATGAAATGTTGAGGAAGATGAAAGAAACCTGGCAAGAAAATAACAGTTTAAAAGGCAGAATATTGCAATTGGAAAGTGAGGCAAGTCAACAGAAGACCAGAAATGACCAGATTGAAAAGGAAAACCAAAAGATTATAGCCAAAAACCAAAAGATTATAGCCGAAAACCAGTCCTTAAAGGCTAGAATTGAACAATTAGAAACCAATGATCTCTCAAGACAACAAGAACAAATAAAACAAAGTCAAAAGACTGATAAAATAGAAGGAAACATGAAGTATCTCAATGAGAAAGTGACAGACTAAGAAAACCGGTCTAGAAGAGACAATTTGAGAATCATTGGTCTTCCAGAAAAGGCAGAAATTAATAGAAACTTGGACTCCATACTAAAAGAAATTATTCAGCAAAATTGCCCTGAAGTTCTACAACAAGAGGGCAATATAGACATTGAAAGGATCCATAGATCACCTTCAACACTGGACCCAGAAAAGTCAACACCCAGGAATATAATAGCAAAATTGAAGAGCTTTCAAGTAAAAGAAAAAATCTTACAAGAAGGCAGAAAGAGACAATTCAAATATCAAGGAGCACCAATCAGGATCACATAGGATCTGGCAGCCTCCACACTAAAAGACCACAAGACTTGGAATACGATATTCAGAAAGGCAAGAGAGCTGGGCCTTCAGCCACAGATCAACTACCCATCGAAACTGACTATATATTTCCAGGGGAAAGTATGGGCATTCAACAAAATTGAAGATTTCCAAGGTTTTGCACAAAAGAGACCAGGACTAAATGGAAAGTTTGATACCCAACCACAAAAATCAAGAGAAACATGAAAAGGTAAATAAGAAACAGAGGGAAAAGAAAGAAAACTCATAATCTTTTAAACTGGATTCTTTAAGGGCATAAATATGAACTAATTATCTGTATTACTATGTGGAGAAATGCTGTTTATAATTCTCTGTAGTGAACTCTATTCACTATTATAATATTCACTATTATAGCAACCAGAAGAATAATTCATAGGGAGAGGACAGGATACTAAATGGTCTAAGATGACATGGGGGGGAAAGGGGGACAATAGTAGGGGACACCAAGAAAAATCTGAGTAAATAAGAAAAATAGGATATTCTTTTACACAAAAAGAGGGCATGGGAAGGGAAGGGGGTAAATACTACCATAAGAAGGAGAGGAAGAGAGCATTAAGAGGTAATAATCAAACCTTACTCTCAGTGTAATCAACCCAGAGAGGGAAGAGTAGCTATATTATCCATTGGGATAAAAAACTCTATCTAACCCTACTGAGAAAGTCAGAAGGGTTAAACCAAAGGGAGCAGGGGAGTGGGGAGGTTAAAAAAGGGAGGAGAGAAGAAGGGGGAGGGAATTCATTAGGTCCTTTAAAAAAACAAAAAGAGGGGAATAACAAGGGAGGGGGCAGAAAGGGAAGTCAATCAAGGGAGGGGATAAGGGATACTGGCTCAAAGCAAACCACTGGTTTAAAAGGAAATAGTATAAGAAGAAGGGGTGGGTCTAGAGGAGGATACAAAAATGTCAATGAATGCACAACTAACAATTGTAACTCTGAATGTGAACGGGATGAACTTGCTCATGAAACAGAAGCAAATAGCAGAGTGGATCAGAAACCAAAATCCTACCATATGTTGTCTACAAGAAACACATATGAGGCGGGTAGACACACACAAGTTCAAGGTTAAGGGCATGAGCAAAATCTTTTAGGCATCAAATGAGAAGAAGAAGGCAGGAGTGGCTAATATGATCTCTGACAAAGCCAAAGTAAAAATAGATATGATTAAAAAAGACAGGGAAGGTCATTACATCCTGATTAAAGGCAGTATAAACAATGAGGAAATAACACTGCTCAATATATATGCACCAAGTGGTATAGCATCCAAATTCATAAAGGAGAAACTGGCAGAGCTCAAGAAGGAAATAGATAGTAAAACCATAATAGTGGGAGATCTAAATATTCCTCTTTCAGATCTAGATAAATCAAACCAAAAAATAAATAAGAAATAGGTAAGAGAGGTGAATGAAGTCCTAGAAAAATTAGATTTAATTGATATGTGGAGAAAATAAATAGGGACAAAAAGGAATACACCTTCTTTTCAGCTGCACATGGTACATTTACAAAGATTGACCATGTAATAGGGCATAGAATCATTGCAAACAAATGCAAAAGAGCAGAAATAATAAATGTAACCTTCTCAGATCATAATGAGATAAAAATAATAATTAGTGAGGGCACCTGGAAAGGCAAATTAAAAAAAAAATGGAAATTAAACAATATGATTCTCCAAAACCAATTTGTCAAAGAAGAAATCATAGAAACAATCAACAATTCCATTGAAGAAAATGACAATGATGAGACATCCTACAATCTCTGTGGGATGCAGCTAAGGCAGTACTCAGGGGGAAATTTATATCCTTAAGTGCATATATTAACAAATTTAGGAGGGCAGAGATTAATGAATTGGGTATGCAACTCAAAAAATTAGAAAGCGAGCAAATTAAAAACCCCCAGATTTAAACTAAATTAGAAATACTAAAAATTAAGGGAGAAATTAATAAAATTGAAAGTAAAAGAAAGTAAAAGAACTACTGAATTAATAGATAAGACTAGAAGCTGGTATTTTGAAAAATACAGATAAAATAGACAAAGTACTAGTCAATCTAATAAGAAAAAGGAAAGAAGAAAACCAAATTGACAGTATTAAAGATGAAAAGGGAGACCTCACCTGTAACGAAGGGGAAATTAAGGCAATCATTAAGAACAATTTCGCCCAATTATATGGCAACAAATATAACAATTTAGGAGATATGGATGAATATTTACAAAAATATAAATTGCCTAGATTAACAGCAGAAGAAATAGAATACCTAAATAATACCATATCAGAAATAGAAATTGAACAAGCCATCAAAGAACTCCCTTAGAAAAATTCACTAGGACCTGATGGATTCACAAGTGAATTCTATCAGACATTCAAAGAGCAACTAATCCCAATACAAATTATTTGATATGATAAGCAAAGAAGGAGTCCTTCCAAATTCCTTTTATGACACAAATATGGTACTGATCCCAAAGCCAGGTAGACCAAAAACAGAGAAAAAAACCTATAGACCAATATCCTTAATGAACATAGATGCAAAAATCTTAAATAGAATATTAGCAGAGACTCCAGCAGGTAATTAAGAAGATCATCCGCCATGATCAGGTGGGATTTATACCAGGAATGCAAGGATGGTTCAGCTTTAGGAAAACCATCCAAATAATTGATGATATCAACAGTCTAACAAACAAAAATCACATGATTATCTCAATAGATGCTGAAAAAGCCTTTGACAAAATACAGCATCCATTCCTATTGAAAACACTGAAAAGTATAGGAATAGAAGGACCCTTCCTAAAAATTATAAACGATATATACCTAAAACCATCAACAAGCATCATATGCAATGGGGATAAATTAGAAGCCTTCCCAATAAGATCAGGAGTAAAACAAGGATGTCCATTATCACCTCTATTATTCAACATAGTACTAGAAACACTAGCAATAGCAATTAGAGAAGAAAAAGAAATTGAAGGTATCAAAATAGGCAAGGAGGAGACTAAGATATCACTCTTTGCAGATGATATGATGGTCTACTTAAAAAATCCTAGAGAATCAACTAAGAAGCTTGTAGAAATAATCAACAACTTTAGCCAAGTGGCAGGACACAAAATAAATGCACATAAATCATCAGCATTTCTATGTATTTCCAACACATTAGAGCAGCAAGAAGTAGAAAGAGAAACACCATTTAAAATCACCCTATACAATGTGAAATACCTGGGAATCTATCTACCAAAACAAACACAGCTATTATACGAAAACTACTACAAAACACTTTCCGAACAAATAAAACTGGATCTCAATTAGAAAGCCATTAATTGTTTATGGGTAGGATGAGCTAACATAATAAAAATGAATAAAAAATTCTACCCAAATTAATTTACCTATTTAGCGCCATACCTATCAAATTACCAAAAAAACTTCTTTACTGAATTAGGAAAAACTATAACAAATTTCATTTGGAATAACAAAAGATCAAGAATATCAAGGGAAATAATGAAAAAAAATGTGAAGGAAGGGGGCCTAGCAGTACCAGATATTAAACTAGACTATAAAGCAGCAGTCATCAAAACAATATGGTAGTGGCTACGAGATAGAAGGGAGGATCAGTAGAATAGACTTGGGGTTAATGACATCAGCAAGACAGTGTACGATAAACCCAAAGAGCCCAACATTTGGGACATGCATCCACTGTTTGACAAATACTGCTGGGAAATATGGAAAATAATATGGGAAAGATTAGGTTTAGATCAACATCTCACACCCTACACCAAGATAAATTCAGAATGGGTGAATGACCTGAATATAAAGAGGGAAACTATAAATATGCTAAGTGAACACAAAATAGTATCAGATCTCTGGGAAAGGAAAGATTTTTAAACCAAGCAAGAGTTAGAGAAAATAACAAATCGTAAATTAAATGGTTTTGATTATATTAAGCTAAAAACCTTTTGTACAAACAAAAACAATGTAGTCAATCATAAGGGAAACAACAAATTGGGAAAAAATCTTTATAATGAAAAACTCTCACAGGGGTCTAATTACTCAAATATACAAGGAGTTAAATCAATTGTATAAAAAATCAAGCCACTCCCCAATTGAAAAATGGGCAAGAGACATGAATAGGCAATCTTCAGGTAAAGAAATCAAAAGTATCAATAAGCACATGAGTAAGTGTTCTAAATCTCTAGTAATTAGAGAAATGCAAATCAAAATAACTTTGAGGTACCACCTCACACCTAGCAGATTGGCTAAAATGAAAGAAGGGGAGAGTAATGAATGTTGGAGGGGATGTGGCAAAATTGGGATATTAATGCATTGCTGGTGGAGTTGTGAAATGATCAACCATTCTGGCTGGCAATTTGGAATCATGCTCAAAGGCCTATAAAAGAATGCCTGCCCTTTGATCCATCCATACCATTGTTGGAAAGAGATCATAGATAAACAGACTTGTACGAAAATATTTATAGCTGCGCTTTTTGTGGTGGCAAAGAACTGGAAAAGGGGGGTTTGCCCTTCAATTGGGGAATGGCTGAACAAATTGTGGTATATGCTGGTGACGGAATATTATTGTGCTAAAAGGAATAATAAACTGGAGGACTTCCAGGTGAACTGGAGAGACCTCCAGGAACTGATGCAGAGTGAAAGGAGCAGAGCCAGAAGAACACTATACACAGAGACTGATATACTATGGTAAAATCGAATATAATGGACTTCTGCACCAGCAGCAATGCAATGACACAAGACAGCTATGAGGGATTTATGGTAAAAAACGCTACCCACATTCAGAGGAAGATCTGCAGGAGAGGAAACATAGAAGATAATCAATTGCTTGAATGCATGGGTTGAGGGGGACAGTCCCTGCTTTAGGGATCTTTATTCCACCAAGATTCCAGCCAGGGCAGAGCCTTCACTCCCATAGATGCTGGGGAAAGTCCGTGCACCCCCCCAGCCACCTGGAGTCCCATGTCTGGCAACTCACAGGTACAAGCCCTGGGGCTGCTAGTGATTTACCAGTTGCCCCACTCCTGTTTTTACTCTTGTGCTTTGACCTTGGAGCTGTGTGTGATGTGTGTGGGAGGTGGTGGGGCTTCTTCCTCTCGCGTTTTAGTGAGAGCTGTTTCACCCCTTTATAGCGTGGAAATGCCCTGATTCTGTGTACCTTCAATGCTGCGCCCTGTTGTGGGGTTCCTTTGTTCATCTGGATTAGTTTTTATGTCCCCTTGAGGAGTCTTGTATGCATCGGTTAGGAGAGATCGAGCAGCTGCTCCTTACTCTGCCGCCATCTTAACTGGAAACTCTCAAGCAGAAAAATAAATACTAATTTAAATACCATAAATATATAGATGTCAAGGTTAGAATGAAGTCAAAACATTTTAATTATAATTCAGAACTGAAGTAGAGGATTCATACCAAATAATTTTAAAGAGTTGAGGTCAATGTCTGCCTTGAGGCTTGAGGTCTATTTATCTGGGTTTGGGGAAATGAGTGGAAGAACAAGTGTAGTGATCCATAAAACCACTTCTCCATCTTTCTGATGGGGAAAATGGATCCCAGAGAGTTAAGTGGATTTGCTTAATTAGCAGAATTGGCATTTGAACTCACATGTTTTGAATTTTTGCTAATGCTGTCACTTTTCTGATTGAGTCGCAGGGATTCTCCAAAGAGACTAAATTCCTTCAGTATCCTTTAGTTAGATTATTAGTAGTAGGAAATGAGTTAATAAAAGTAAAATGTACAATCTAGTTATGACTTTTTAAAGTAGATACAAATGCCTAGTTGACTCTGCATTTCTAGAAATCAAATGATGGTAGGTCAAAGTATTTGCCTCTTGTGAATTTTTTCAAAACATAAAATATATTATCAAATTATTTCTTGCAGATGAGGTATCAAGTATCTTTGATTAGAGGCTCATGCCAAATCTGAAGGACCTATGCACACATTGGTGGATTTCTCACCTTTTGTTCATTGACTCCACCTAGAAAATCTAGGAATTTAACCATTTAACATCACCAAAGTATTATAGTTCCTATTCCTTACAAGAAATCATGAAATGCACAAAATTAAAAGAAATATTTTGCATATATATTGAAAAAAGAAAACTAATGGAAATCAAGAATTGATAGTAAATAACACCTGAGAATAGACAACCTTGCCCACTCCCACTGCGCATGCACGCACACACACACACACACACACACACACACACACACACACACACACAGAAATAACAATCTAAGTCCAGGATCCAGGTATGACTCCAGAGACAGTAGAATGCCTCTAATATGTTTGTGATTCCTCTGTGGATTTCTTTCTTTTATTATTTTACAGGCATATGGGATGTTCAGGGAGAACTAGAACCTTTAGTGTAAGTACGTGCTGAGCCCTTTTCAAGGCTCATTCATCCACCTTTGGTATGCACCTTTCATGCAAATCTTACCTGTGGCTCCAAGAAAATGTACCATACACATGGGCTATACTCTGATAAAGTCATCTCATTAGACAAACTAAATCATGTTGAGGGTAACTAACAGGCCTTAAACTTGTTGGTGAGTTAAGGAGCTGGTCACCCCAAGTTTGTGAAGGCTTTCTCTTGGGAGAATAGGTGATTGAAAACAGTTTATTCTAATGGCCATGAAGGCAGCCAAAGCAGACACCATGGAGTACTTCAAGACTGATCAGATATGAAAGATGCCAAAGTCGTCTACTGAATCCTGTGACGTTACTAGTTATCTTGACTTTTGTATTCTCATTGGACTTCAAAGTCTTTGGAAGAAAGTATAAGGTTTTAGTTTATATGCACCTCTGCTTCACTTAAATCCAATTCACATCAAGACAGCATCAAGACAGCAAAACCTGTCAATGCTTTTCTTCAAAAATGAAGGATAGACAAGAACAATATTTTATAGATCTTCTCAAAATATAGTTTACTTTCTGCTTCCAATTATTTTTGGTAATTTCTTCATGTGATGTATTGAGGGTACATTTCTTTTTCATGAAGGTCAAATAAATATAAGCATTTTATTTTCTCATTAATATCTTCTAGTTCAGTATCCTTTTTTATTGATCTTTCATGTGTTCTTTCAATTTTTTGAAATTGTTACTTGGTTTTTTTCCAGAGAACCATCCATTTTAGAAAATATCAATTCTGCCCCCTAAATTTATAGTACGTTACTATATTTATTTCTTCCTTAGAATATCTAATTTATGTACCTTTTTATTGATTTTTTACCTAATTCCTTAATTCCTATTTTGAATCATTTTAGATATTTATAGTTTTATCTTGTCCTGAAGAATCTGTTAATAACATAATAGAATTATTTTACTCATTTTTCTTTGTTAAGAAGGATTTTTTAAAATTGAGATGGTACTTTCCTTTACATATTTGTTCATTGAATGGCCTCATTAATCATATTACCAATTTCTTATTGATACTTTTATTGTACAAATACCTTTTATGGACCCTGCTCCAACATTGGAATGCTTCAGAGTTCTCTTATCTTCTTTCTGATTCTTCCTGATTCCAATTTGGGCCAACAGAAAATCACCATTCTATAATTTTTCTTTTGCATGATTCTTGAAGCTTTTGACCCACAGAAGTTTTGAAGGTTTAAGAACATATCTTCTCTCTTCTTCAAATGGGCCATATTGAGACATAATAATTATTCAACCCTTAGACCCTTGAAAAATGCTTTTGAGATAGTGAATACTCTCATCTCATCTAGAACCTCAACAATGCACCAAGATTTCTTCCAATTGTTCTTCAGTTTTCAGGAAGTCTTCTTTGGTGGAAACTGTGGGATAATTCAAATGAACTGAGATGGCTACGAACTACATCTAAAGGAAAAAAAAAGGTAGGAAAAAGGCAAGGACTAAAAGAAAAAAAAAGACTTCCTGCTAACAAATATTTCAAAAGGAGGAATGATATAAAAAGCCATGTGACTAGTGATTATTTAATCAATATATTTAAAAAGAGAATATTTACTTAATTTTGTATTTTCAACATTTAAACACCATATCTTCCATATACTGCAATTAACAAATGAATGTGAAATTTTAAATGGATCAGTTTCGTTGACAAAACAACTATTTCAAAACAACTCTGATTTTGTACTATCTGACATTGGACCTTATAAGAATCTTTACTAATATATGCTTTATCTTTCTTCATTTACATGTATAGAAATATATAGTATTCACATGTATCAATATAGAGAGAAACCATGATAAAGAGAGTTTCATTAGGAAAGTGAGGAAACATAAATTTGCTTTAAATTCACTGTGTGATCTTGGGTAAGTGGTTTCACCCACCCTCCAAGATCATTTTTATCACCTCTAAAAATGAGGAGTTGAAGTGAATATTCACTAAGTTTTCTTCCAGTACTAAAATTCTATTTTTCTATTTAAGTTTTTTGTGCACTCCCTCCTCCTTCCATCTGCCTCAGCACTAATTATGCCAAATCCTACAGCTTTAATTAAGAATGAAAAACTAAATCTCTTGAAGACAAAATACTTGTTTTCCATTTTGGTCCCTGTCTTTCAAGAAAATATAGTGGGCTGAGGATGTGGAGATTTTTTGAGGAAAAAAATGGAGATTTCATTATGAGGAAGAATTCAGGATTCAAGTCATACCAAAAGAAATTTAAATTAAGACAGATAAAATATCTTTGATGAATTATTAGAAGCATATTTGAAAAAAAAATAAGCATATTTGAAAATTTATATCTTTCCCAAGAATTATTCTGCATTTTTTCATATCTTTCTTGAGTTGTACTAGACACTTATTCTTGGATAACTTGTATAGAATTTAAATCAAGGTAATGAATAAATACAAAATATAATGAAAATAAAATGGGTTCACATTACTTATGCATTCTTTTCTTTCTATTAAGTTTAAACCTTCAAATTATAGTGCTTACAATGCCAAAACATTTTGGTACAACATTTGTATGAAAGATGATTTTAAAATAATTTATATTATATAGGTAAAAATAAAAATAGGAAATTCATTCTAGTAGTCATTCCTAGAGTTAAAAGTATTGTAGAAATAAATGAGCCAAGAAATAAAAAAGCCTCTCCATATTAATGCATATATATTTTTGAGATTTCAGAGTTATCAAGAAATATAACATAGCATATTGAACTCAATTTTAAATAGATGAAATAGTGAAATAGGCAAAATACCAGGGATCTAAAAGGATTATTACCCATTAAAGGAGAAGTAAAAACAAAGTAGGATAGATGTAGGTATCTTCGAAACATTCAGAGAGTTGACTTAAAAAATTTACTTTTATCTGACATATGAATATTGTTCTCAGTCTCTTCTGATAGGTTATTAGATCTCTGTCTAGGAAAAACAAGGGATATAACAGAATTCGACACTAGTTTATGCAAATATCAATACCAGGAATCAATCGAATTTGACATAGCTGATACATAAAGTAGGATTTTAAGAATTAAGTATTTTTCAAGTATGCATCAGGAAATGTGCAATAAGTGGTGTGGGGCAAAGGAATTTTGATAATGTTTTGGATGTCTGCTTTACTGTGGTTTAAAATAGATTGATTAAGAGAATTTGTCAGAGGAACTTTGGGGCTAAATCAGATCTTTGGAAACACTTTTACTATTTACATCTGTTTAGTCAATAATGTTATTTATGTAATTTATTGGTTTAGATAACCCGAACCCAGAGATTACCAGTTGTAATCTTGCTTTTTTTTATTATATAGGCATGACCTTTGACTATGTAATATCTATTCGTCTAAGCAGAACTATTTCATTACTTTTTAAAAACAAAAGTTTATCTAACTAGTTTAAAAACAAAACAAAATTGGTCATATATTCCCCAAGGTCTACTATAGATAGATCTAAAATACAATTAAATTTACTAGTGTTAATTATATAAAATATTTATAGCAGCAATTTTTGAAATAACAAACATAGAAATAAAATAGGTATCCATATTTTCAGAAATTAATTCATTAACCATGGTATGGGAATATAATCATAAAAATGATGAATATGAGAAAATAGGGAAAATTCCTTACGAAGACTGGTATGAACTGATTCACAGCCAAAATAGAAAATAATCTGGTCAGTAATGTAAATGAAAACACCACTGAAAGAAAGCCAAACTTACTAACTTGCAAAAATCTTGGTCCTTGAGAAAAGATGAAATGCAGTCAGCTAGCACAGTGGATAGGAAAAGGAAAGGGGAAGGTATAAGCATTTTTATAGTCTCTTCTATGCACTTTAACCATTATATCATCTAAATGTCTCATAAAGTTAGTTGACAGAATACTAAAGGTAGAGTCACAAGGACCCAAGTTTAAATATAGCCTCCTATACTTACTAGCCATATGACCTTGAGGAAGTCATTTAACTTCAGACTGTCTCAGTTTCCTCATCTATAAAATGGAGATGATAATAATACCACTTTATAAAAGATTATTGTGAAGATAAAGAAGAAATAATATTTGTAAAGCACTTGCAAAATTTAAAATCTTATGTAAATACAAGCTATTTGTCATCATCATTATTAAGTAAAAAGGAAGAAAATTCTGGAACCATGCATTAATACTCTGTAAGAAAGGATTGTTTTCTTTCATAATATTATCTTTTTCACTTTTACACAAGAGGGTAGAATTGAGATAATAATAGTAATGAGATATAATGAATATAAAAGGAAGCAACAACAAATTGTTTTAAAATTGTGTTTTATTGTTAACTTCTTCCATGAGTAATAACTAAATATAAAATTCAAATAAATATGTAAGCATATTAATAGTATGAATAATAAAAACATTATTGTATCAATAGATATTGAAAAAAGGCTTTTGGCAAACTATAGCACTAATTTCTATAAGAAACTCTAGAAATCATGGAAATAATTGACTTTTCCTTATTATAATGAAGAATATCTAAATTCAAGGGCAAATATATATAATGGAGAAAAGTTAGAGTTCTTTCCAATAAGATCAGGGATAAAGTAAGAACACTTATAGTCACAATTGCTGTTTTATAATGTGGTAGATGAAATAAGCAAAGACAAAGAGGCAGCAAAATTATCCCTCTTTTCAGATGATGAACTTAGAGAGAATTAAGGAGTAACTAAAGCTAATTTAATTTTAAATTAGATAAATTTGAATTTGAAATATAATTAATTTCAATAATTTCAATAATAATTCTACAAAGATGTAAGGTTATAATATAAAGTCACCTAAATTATTAACATGTGTATATATTCATACACATATTATACACACATTAGATGGAGCAAAGATAGCAGATAAGATGGTATATAAGACACATTGCCACTTGATCTCTACCAAAATACCCTCCAAAAAACTATGATACAATGACTCAAAGAGTAATACATATTTCTATATTGCTCATATCATAATAAAAAACATATATTACATACAATAGAAATATCATAAAGGAAATATAGTCAAGATGGTATGCTTTCATCTGCGCTCAGATATTGACAGTTTACTTCTTTGGCTGTGGATAGTATTTTCATCATGAGTCCATTGTGGTTGTATTGGAGACTTGCTTTCTTGATTATGGTTTAGTTTTCATAGTTTATCATCATATAATATTTCTGTTTCTATATAATTGTTTTCCTTGTTCTGCTCACTTCATATAAGTCTTTCCATATTTTTTAAAACTCATCCTATTCATTGTTCCTTACTGTGCCACAATTTGTTCATCCACTCCTCAAATGATAGAAAACTCCTCAGTTTCCAATTCTTTGCTACTACAAGAATAGCTACTAAAATATTTTGGTAAAGGTAGGTTCTTTTCCCTTGTATCTGTTCTCTTTGGGATAGAGATGCGTAGTGTTTGGTCAAAGGGTATGCATAATTTTGTGCATATGTTCCTTTGAGCCTCATTCCATATTGCTCTCCAGAATGGCTGTATCAGTTCATAGTTCCACCAAGAATATTTTGGTGTCAAAATTTCCCTTTCTGTTTGTTAGCCAATCTGTTAAGTGTGAGGTGAAATCTCAGAGTTGTTTTAATTTGCATTTCTCTAACTGATGGTGACAACACATTTTTTCGCATCACTATGGATAGTTTTAATTTCCACTGAGAACTATATGTTCATAGTCATTGACCATTTTTTGTTTGGGGGAAATGCTTTGTATTTTTATACATTCGAGTCAGTGCTCTATATATATCTGAGAAATAAAACTTTTGTTAAAGACTCTTGCTATATATTTTCCCAAAAACTTTTTTCCCTTCTAATCTTGGTTGCATTGATTTTATTTTTACAACACCTTATTAATTTAATATAATTAAATTATCCATTTAATTTTTCATAATGTTTTCTACATCTTGCTTGGTCATGTAACAAAAGCTGATCTGGAGACTGCACCAGCTTTATAAGCACTTATTAATGAAAAGAGAAAGAAAAATTAATAGATAAGAGATATTTCACCCTTACTAGAACTCCACTTTATTGGCTGGCTGCAATTGGTACCACCACTTGTTGAAGATTTCTCACCAGATAAGAAATAGCACAGAAAAGAAAGCCCCTAGCCCTGTGGCAGTGGCAGATCTGGAATTTAGGAAAATGACCCTGCTTACTTCCTGGGTTTAAGAATCCTGTTCCTGGACTTGCTTTCAAATGTCATGCCATCTCCCCTTCTGCGGCAACTTTCCACTGGCTCCCCCATGTTGATTCTAGAGATGCCCATGCTGATGCTGACTCTGCCACATTGCCACTCACATTTATGATGACTGTGATGCCAGGAGACAATAGTCACATTATTCTGTGGCACCTATCCCCCATCTTTGGGATGCTACCCACCAGATGGGAGTATTTTATTTCACACGGTCACAAATTCTTCCTTTCTCCAAAAGTCTGACTGAAACTTTCCATGGCCTCTTAATTTGTTTAAGGTTTCATGCTTTATTTCAAGATCAAGTACCCATTTTGACCTTACTCAAGGGTATGGTGTCAAATGTTGATCCATGCCTAATTTCTACCATATTGCTTTCCAGTTTTTCCAGCAGTTTTTGTAAAATGGTAATTTCTTTCCCCCAAACCTTGTATCCTTTGGTTTATTGAACCATTGATTATTATTCTATTGATCCACCACTTAGTTGCTTAGCCAGTACCAGACTGTTTTGAATACTGCTTTTGTAGCAAAGTTTGATATCTGGTGTAATAAGGGGATTTTCATGATGTAATAAGGGAATCTGCAGGATGTAATATGGACTGAAGCTAGGGGTAATAGCTGGTAGGAATAGGGAATAAGGCAAGGCAAGGGACCCAAGGCTGGAGGTAATCAAGGGCCTAGGCTATAGGTAGTAGCTGGTTGGAATAAAGGGTAGGCACTGTGGATAGGGGTTTGTGAATCCCTAAGGCAATATAGTGAATGAAGAAGGTACAACGATGAAGGTTGGTAGTTGATGTAGTAGGAAAAATAAGGGAATGTTTGAGTTTAGGGAATATAAAGGTAACAAGGGTTGCAAGGGAGAGGATGAGTTAATCTAAGGCAGGCAACAGCAGCAGGGAAACACAGACTGGGACCCAGTTAGAGACAAACACTGAAGGGAAATAGACTGAGCCCTTCAAGTAAAAGGACACTTTTACAGAGCAAGGTTAGAGCCAGCCACCGCCAGCTTGAAACTGACTCGAGGCTTTAGTCAGTTTCACAGGAAGGGACTGGAAGGAAATATTGAAGTTACACTTCCTTCAAAATGGATACCCTCAGCTTCCCTCAAACTCCAGAGAGTATGTTATTCCTCTCTCTCTTCCTTCCTCTCTTATTAATCTACTAATGAAGTAACCAGAAGGTCTTGATTAAGTAAAAACAGGGTTTATTGTCTTCTAGGATAGATTGGCAGGGTAGAGGATACAAGGAAGCCCTAACAGCAGCTTAGAGAAACTTCAGGTGGGGGAAGGGAAGCAGGAACATGAGACTGAGAAAGGATCTGCCTTAACTCAGTTCTCAGATGGGTTTGTAATCAATGGGGTTAGGAAAGTTGGATACAAAGATTCAATATATAATTTGTTGCAAGGGTAAGCCCTATTCGATTATTTAAAATATCAAGTTTAAACTAACACTCCGAACTACTCTCCTTTCAAACCCTCACAGGAATTCAGGCAGGGACAATGAAGGTGGGAATAGGGTATGGTAGGGAGATTCAAAAGAATTAGCTAAATTAACAAATATCAAAAGAAAAGCTGCAAAATATAGGCCAGGTTTCAATCTAAAGAAGGAGCTCAGATTGACCCTGGTTCTCTCACGAGTTCCCAGGACCAACTGAACTTTTCCCAAGATTCTAAACTCCTTAACTGACAGAATGAATTCTGCAAAGCCTGCAAAACTGTTATGCCCCTCTCTCTGTACCACATCTGGGTTTATCCAGGCCTCCTTCCTTCATAATTTTTTTCATTAATTACCTTAATATTTTTTATCTTTTGTCCTATCAGATGAAATTTGTTGTCATTTTCTAGTTCTATGACATAATGTTTAGATAGTTTGATTGGCATGGCACTGAGTGGGTAAATTAATTCAGGTATGATTTTCAGTTTCACTATATTGGCTTAGTCTATCCAAGGGCAATTAATGTTTTCCTAATTATTAAGGTCTAATTATTTGGGTGAAGAATGTTTTGTAATTGTGTTCATATAATTGCTGTGTTTGCTTGGTAGTTTTATCTCCAGTCATTTTATATTATCTAGAATTAGTTTGGATGGAATTTCCTTTTCTATCTCTTGCTGTTCAATTTTTTGGTGATAAATAGAAATATTGATGATTTATATGGCTTTATTTTGTATCCTGACTTTTCTGAATTGTTTATTTCTATTTGTTTCTTTATTGATTCTATAGCTATATCATCATATTAGCTTCAGCGAAAACTTTGTTTCTTCCATGCCTTTTCTAATTCCTTCAATGTCTATTCTTGCTTTTATTGCTATAGTGAGTATTTCTAGTACAATGTTAAATAATAGTGGTGATAATGGGCATCCTTGCCTCACCCCTGATCTTATTGGGAAGAGTTTTAGTTTATTCTCATTACAGATAATGCTTGCTGGTGATTTTAGATAGATGTCATTTATCCCTTTAAAGAAAATTTCATTTGTTCCAGTATTTTCTAGTGTTTTCATAGGAATGGCTGTTTTATTTTCTGAAATGCTTTTTCTTCATCTGCTGAAGTAATCATGTGATTTCTGTGGTTTTTTTATGCTCATGTTTTTTTCTAATTTAGAACTATCCCTGCATTCCAGATATAAAACCTACCTGATCATGGAGTATGATTTGTGTAATGTAATGTTGTAATCTTCTTGCTACTGTTTTGTTTAAAATTTTTGCATCAATATTCATTAGGAAGATTAGTCTATAGTTTTCCTTCTTTGTTTTGGCTCTTACTGGTTAGATATCAATATCTTATTTCTGTCATAAAAAGTATGGAAAGAGAGGGGACAGAGTCAAGATGGCAGAGTAATAGCAGGAAAGTCTTGGAGTCTCTCAGAACTTTCTTCCATACCAAACAATACAAAGTATCAAAAGAGGATAAATAAAGAGGCTCTTCCACTGAATACAGTGTGAAAGGTAGGCAGCAGTGAGAGGAGATTCCTACATTATAAGGGGACAGAATGAGAAAAACCACATGCTGACCACCTCTCCCCAATACCTACCAAACTAGAGACAGAGCTGGACCAGGGAAATCTCCAAATTCTCAGGGCTGATTGGAAGCACTGCAGACTCACCCTGAGGGCTATACCAGTTATTGGCAGTGAGACTCGAGGCTTAGTAACACAGAGCTTGGTCCTGGCAGCTGGAGCAGCACCATGGCTGTGACAGTGACAGCAAGGGCTAGGAAGATAGCCGGAAGGCAAAGCATAGTGCAGCAAACTACACAACAACCCACCCTTGAGAATACAAGCAGCAGTAGCAGCAGCAGGAACAACTGAGGAAGATAATCTCAGGGCAAAATGCTTTGAAGCACACTACACAATAAACACCACAGATCTTTCTGTCCTCATTCAGGCCTCTACCATGGAAGGGAAGATAGTCCCAAGGCATCCCTGCAAGAGAGATGCTAAGATAGAAATGACTACCAACATGCAGGAATCCCAGTCCTCCAGTGGAAAAAGGAGTAGTAAACAACAAAAAAGGTCTTGACCCTGGAAAATTTATATGAAGAGAAAGAGCTAAATATAGAAACAACAGAAGAGAGTGAGAAATATGCAAACACATGTTAACTCCCTCCCAAAAAATGGAAACTGGTCACAAGCTTTGGAGGAACTCAGAAAAGAGTTCAAGAAGAAAGTAAGAAAGATAGAAGAAGAGTAGGGGAAGTGGGAAAACAAAATGAAACTAATACAAAAAGAAAATAACAGCACAAAAGACAAAACTGCCAAAATGGAAAAAGGGGCACGGAAACCATGAAAGGCAGAATAGTTCAAACCAAAAAGGAAAATAAAAAGATAATACTTGAAAATCATTCTTTCAAGGCTAGAATTGGGTAAGTAGAGGTTAATAATTTCACAGGACAGTAATAAATAATAAAACAAAAACAAAAGAATGGAAAAATGGGAGGCAACATGAAAAATTTCACTGAAATAAACAACTGACTTGGAAAACAGATATAGGAGAAACAATTTGAGAAATATTGGACTACCTGAAAGCCATGATTAAAAAAAACCCTAGACATCATATTACAAGAAAATTTCCAAGAAAACTGCCCTGATATTCTTGAAGAAGGTAAAATTGACTTTGAAAGAATCCATAGATTATCCCAACATTAAATCCCTAATAGACAACTCCCAGAAATGTTATAGCCTGAACTAGGCTTGAACTCTTGAGCTAAGGTTTCCAGGACAAGGAGAAAATACTGCAAGCAGTCAAAAAGAAACAATTTATCATGGAGCTCCAGTCAAAATTACACATTATCTGGCAGCTTTCACACCAAAGGACCCCAAGTCTTTGGATATGATATTCAGAAAGGCTAGAGAACTGGGTCTATAACCAAGAATAACCTACCCATCAAAATGGACTATATGCTTTTAGTGGAAAGTATGGGCCTTTAATAGAATAGAAGATTTCCAAGCATTCCTAAAAAGGATCAGAATTAAATGGAAAATTTGATGTCTAAACACAAAATACAAGAAAATCATAAAAAGGTAAATAAGAAAGAGAAAAAAAGTAAGGCTTCAACAAGGTCAATGTGACTATATCCCCATAAGGAAAAACAATATCTATAACTTAAAAATTGTTTTCATTATCTCAGTAGACAGAAAAAATATATATAGGCAGAGGGTGTGGTATTAAGCTGTAATGTAAATTAATGTAAAAAAATTAGAGGAAAAAATGTAGATTGTACTAAAAGAAATGTGAAAGAAGAGGTAAATAGGGTAAATTATACCACAGAAAAAGGCTCATGTGGGTGGGGAGAATAGTATTATAAGAAGGGGAGGAAGAGAGTAGTGATAGGTAATACTTAAACTTTATTCTCAGTGGAATTGGTTCTGAGAAAGAAGAATAGCCAGATTTATTGGGGTATAGAATTCTATCTTATGCTATAGAATAGTAAAAGGGAGGGAAAAGTTAGGGGTGGAAAATTAAAATACCCTAAAGAGAAATAAGAGTGGAATATAATAATAGTGATAAAATAAGGGTTGAGAAAGGGGGGACTGATTAAAAGCAAAATACTGGTGTGGAGGAAAATAGTGAAAGAAGAAAGGGCAGGATTAAAAGTGAAACTCCAAATGGTGGGGAATACACAAATGGTAATCATAACTCTGAATGAGAATGGGATGAACTCACCCATAAAAAGGAAGTAGATAGCAGAATAGGTTAAAAACCAAAACTAACCATGTGTGGTCTACAAGAAACACACATGAGGCAGGTAGAAATACACAGGGTAAACGTAAGAGGCTGGAGCAGAACTTATTGGGCATCAAAAAAGAAAAAGAAAGCAGGAGTCACCATCGTGATGAGATGAAAGTAAAAATAGATCTGATTAAAAGAGATTAGGAAGTTAATTACATCCTGATGAAAGGCAGTATAGACAATGAAGAAATATGAGTACTCAACATATATGCACCAAATTGTTTAGCATCCAGATGGATTGAAGCTCATCACTGACATGGGTTCCTTCAGGTTCCAAGCTCCAGCAAGGAGAGTGAAGAGTCCCCTAGTATTACCTCATAAGCAGTTTTTTCTACCCACTAGCTCGTCCACATCACATCTCAGGAACAAATCACAGTTCCTTAATTTGCCTGGCACTACCCAGGGAGGCAGTGCAGTGGGATCAGTTTCCTGTCTCATTGGTTTCAACTTCTTTTCTCTGAGGGTTTGTCTGTAGTTAAGTGACCTCCATATCACTGACTGATGACATCAAACAAAGCAACATAATGGGGAGAGAAATTCCCTTCCAACAACCAAATGGCATAGTACCCAGATTTTTAAATAAGGAACTATCAGAGCTTAAGGAGGAAATAGATAGCAAAACTATACTAGTGGGAGACCTCAACCCTTCTCTGTCATATCTAGATAAATCAAACCAAAAACTAAATAAGAAGGAAGTAAGAGATGTGAATGAAATTTTAGAAAATTTAGAGTTAATAGATATTTGGAGAAAAATAAATAGGGATAAAAAGGAGCATACAGTCTTCCCTCACTATATCATGTTTCACTTACCATGGCTTCACTGTATCACAGTTTTTAAAAATATATATACATATATATATATATATAATTCTGTATCACAGAGTTATACTTATCATAGCACACTATTGAGTGATTGAATGAAAGGTGACCAATCACAGCATTGTGTTCTGAATCCTGGACACTGATTGGATCAGTGACTGTAGATTAATGAGAGACTGGAAAATATTTATAGGAGAACAGGAAGGGTTCATACAGCCTTAAGATATACATGAATAATAAAATAAATATAACCCCACTATTCATGAATTTTCATCTACTGCAGTGGTCTCTGGAACATAACTCCTGCAATAGGTGAGGGATGACTGTACCTTTTTTTCAACTGCACGTGGTACATTTACAAAGACTGACCATGAACTAGGCCATAAAAATATCACAAACAAATGTAGAAAGAAAGAAATAAGAAATGCAATTTTCCACATAATAATGTAATAAAAATTATAATTACTAAGGGCACATGGAGAAGCAAATCAAAAATTAATTGGAAATTAAATATCATTCTCCAAAAATGGTGGGTTAAAGAACAAATCATGGAAACAATTTCTGATTTCATTAAAGAAAACAATGAGGAAACAAGACATCAAAATTTGTGGGTTACAGCCAAAGAAGGGATAATTTATATTCCTGAGTGTCCATATTAATACAAAAGAGAAAGAGATGAACAAATGGACATACAATTAAAAAAAACTCAAAAAAGAACAAATTAAAACCTTCAGATAAAGACCAAATTGGAAACTGTAAAAACTGAAGGAGAAATTAATAAAATTGAAAATAAAAGAACTATTGAATAACAAATAAAAGTAGGAACTTGTATTTTGAAAAAAACAAATAAAATAGATAAAGTATTGGTTAATATAATTAAGAAAAAGAAAGAAGAGAACCAAATTAATAGTATCATAAATGAAAAAGGTGATCTCACATCTAATGAAGGGGAAATTAAGGCAATTATCAAGAGCTATTTCATCCAATTATATGACAACAAATATGGCAATCTAGGAAAAATGGATGAATATTCACAGAAATATAAATTGCCCAGATTAATAAGAGAGGAAATAGAATACATAAATAATCACATATCAGAAAAAAATTGAACAACTCATCAAGGAACTCCCTAAGAAAAAATCACAAGGGCCAGATGGATTCACAAGTGAATTCTATCAAATACAAAGAACAATTAATCCCAATACTCGAAAAATTATTTGACAAAAGGAGTATTATCAAATTATTTTCATGATACAAATATTGTACTGATTTCAAAGCCAGGAAGACCAAAAACAGAGAAAGAAAGCTACAGACCAATATCCTTAATGAACATAGATAGAAAAATATGAAATAAAATATTAGCTAAAAGACTACAGAAAATTATCAGAAGGATTATTTTCTATGACAAGGTGGGATTTATACCAGGAATGCAAGGATGATTTAATATTAGGAAAACCATCTGCATAATTGACCATTTCAGCAACCAAACTAATAGAAATCACATGATTTTCTCAATAGAGGCAGAAAAGCCCTTTGACAAAATACAACACTTATTCCTACTGAAAAGATTAGAAATTATAGGAATTAAAGGGCCTTTCTTCAAAATAATAAGTATTTATTTTAAACCATCAACAAGTATCATCTGAAATGGGTCTAAGTTAGAAGCATTCCAGTAAAATCAGGAGAGAAGTAGGAATGTCCATTATCACCACTATTATTTTAGATTGTACTTGAAATGCTAGCAGTAGCAATTAGAGAAGAAAAAGAAATTGACAGGATCAAAGTAGGCAATGAAGAAGCCAAACTATCACTTTTTGCAGATGACATAATGGTATATCTAGGGAATCCGAGGAAAACAACTAAAAAGCTAGTGGAAATAATAACTTAAGCTAATGTAACATGTATGATCTTAAGTGGGGTGAACTGTCTCACAGAATTCCACAGTACCCCCCAGAAATCCAGGAGAGGGGTAAGTTGAGGCAGTTAAGAATATGGGTATGAAAAGCAGTACACCCAGCTTGGCATACTCACTCTTTGGAGGAGCTGAGTGGCTTGAAAGGGGGTAGAAATTGCTTCTTATCAGCTAGCTCATCTCTAACCTCAGGGAGCAGAGTGTTTCTTTGCTGAATACTCCATACTGACTATAACCAGGCTGTGAGCATTGTGAAAATACCTATGGTGGCTGGAAAACTGGAACTGTGAACCATTCTGGAGGGCAGTTTGGGACTATGCCCACAGGGCTATAAAACTGTGCAGAATCTTTGATCCTGTAATTCCACTACTGGGTCTGTATCCCAAAGAGATAATAAAAAAGAGTTTAGGACCTATTTGTATTTATTTATTATTTATAGTATATATTTGTATTATAAAATTTTAGTATGTATTTTTTGGGTAGCTCTTTTTGTAGTGGCAAAGAATTGGAAACTGAGAGAATGTCTATCAGTTGAGGGATAGCTGAAAAAATTGCAGGAGATGGCGGTGGTGGAATACTGTTGTGGTATAAGAAATTATAAACAAGATGATTTCAGAAGTTGGAAAGATCTGAATTAGCTTATGCATAGCAAAATAAGTCGAACTAGCAGAACATTATACATGGTAACAATAATATTGTAAGATCAACTGAAAACTTGGGTACTCTCAATAATGTAACAATCTGAGACAATCTTGAAAGATTTATGATGAGGAATGCTATCCACCTACAGAGAAAGAATTGTTGGAGGTGGCTGGCTGGAGAGCAAAGCATATCATCTTTCACATAAATGTATTTATGGCTTTATTTGAGAGTTCAAGTTTTATATGAATGTGCTTTCCCAACAATAACCAATATGGAAGTGTGTTTTGCATGATAATAAAAAATTAAAAATGTAAAGAGTGTTTTCAAAATAAAAAAGAAAATGTATGTACTATCATCAAGATTAAATTTGGAATAGTCTCTTCATTAAAAGTATTCATAATATCTGAGTATGATTTCATGATAAAGTATTAAATAAGTAACAAAATATTGTGAAATGAATGCCAAATTATTCAAAACAAGTGATCGTAGTAAAAGGTGGAAATTTTGCATGTTAAAAGTGTTTGGTAGTTGTGAAAAGTTATAAGGTTTATTGTATAAGTAAATTAATGTAAATATTTTGCTTTTCCCCAAGAATTTTATATATGACTATGATTGATTGAATTTAATTTCATGTTGGAATATAAACATTATCCAAATTTGTGCTAACCCAATGTAGGAGTTATCTGATAAATATATATATATATATAATAATATATAATAAGTATGTTGCTGGTGGGAATGGAGGAAACTACACTTCTCAGGATGCTCAAACCCAGGCCAGTCTGGGAGATTCATTGGGAGGAACAAATTTCAAGGTAGTCTATATTGTAAACTTGAATCCCCTTATTAAGGTTACTTCAAGAGTCTTGATTCTCTATGAAATATTAACCTTTTGGAGGAATTTAGAGCTGGTTATTAGTCAAAAGCATTATATAAAACCTTGTGGTTTCTTCTCCTATGTATATGTGCGTGTGTGTGTGTGTGTGTGTGTGTGTGTGTGTGTGTGTGTGTGTGTGAAAATCCACAGTTAGGCTTTCAACATTACGGTGTATTATTATACCATGGTTCCATTAGCTCAAGATGTCCTGAACTGCCTACTGGCAAACCAATAGTTCACCTACTGGTTCTATTCACTTCATTTTGCATCAGTTTGTACAAATATTTCCAGATCTTTCTAAACTCATTCTTTTTTTTTTTTAACTTTTAACTTCTGTGTATTGGCTCCTAGGTGGAAGAGTGGTAAGGGTTGGCAATGGGGGTCAAGTGACTTGCCCAGGATCACACAGCTGGGAAGTGTCTGAGGCCGGATTTGAACCTAGGACCTAGAACCTAGAACCAGTCTCTAGGCCTGACTCTCAATCCACTGAGCTACCCAGCTGCCCCTGAACTCATTCTTTTTATCATTTCTTATAATGAAATAATATCCCTTTATAACCATATAATACAATTTATTCATTCATTCCAAAACTGATGGACATCTCTTCAGTTTCCAATTCTTGCCACTATAAAAAGAGCTGCTAAAAATACTTTTGTACAGGTAGGTCCTTTTTTGCTATCTCTCATCTTTTTGGAACACACACCCAGGATTGGTAATTCTGTGTCAAAAGGTAAGCATAGATTTATGACCTTTGGACATGGTTCCAGATTGCTGTCCAGAATGGTTGTTTTAGTCACATGTCTAGCAATAGTGTATTAGTGTCCCAGTTTTCCCATATCTGAAACAAATATCATTTTTATTTTTGGTCATTTTAACCAATCTAATAAATGTGATGTGGTATCTCTGACTTGTTTTCATTTGTATTTCTCTAATCAGTAGAGATTTGGAGCACTTTTTTCATGTGGCTACAGATAGTCTTAATTTCTTCCTCTGAGAACTGCCTGTTCATATTGAGTGAAATAAAAATGTACAATTCTCAAAGTGAAACTTTTGGTCTATGCCTCCACTATCCTGAAGGCAAAAGTACTGGTTAATTGATCCAATTGAGAAAGGAATGACTAGTGTTGGTTTTAAATGTCAAGGACTTTTTGTAGACTGTTTATCTGAAGACTCTGGGACAAGTCTGGGAAAGAAAATGATAAAAGATAAAGGCCATTCAAGGGCAATAAAGGACTCAGGTTCTTCCTTATCTCTTAATAATGTTAAAGTAGCACTTTCTCTGTACTTTCTGTACTTTCTCTGTGAACCCAGATAGAATATACATAATTAGATTAGAAGTTCAGACCACAGGCAGGGACTGGACAGGAGGAGGGAGAGGGGCATCTCACATTAGGAACCTATAAAATGTCTGTTTTTGCACTCAGGCATTGCATTTGCCATCAGGGCATCTGCCTTTTTCATAGGGAAAAGAAATAAATAGCTCCCTCTTTACTCTTATTTTTTTACTCCAAATTTGTCATTGCAAGTTGGGGTGGGTGGTCATTTTTATCCCACTCAATATCTTTTGACCACTTATTAATGAGGGAATGCTTTGTTTTCTTATAAGTTTGATTCAGTTTTCTACATATTGAGAAATGAGACCTTTGTCAGAGACATTTACTATATTCTCTCCTCCCATTTTCCCCTTCTAATCTTGGTTGCATTGCTTTTGTTTGTATAAACCCTTTTCAATTTAATGTAATCAAAATTATCCATTTCAGTTTTCATCATGTTCTCCATGGTTTGTTTGGCAATAAATTCTTCCCTTCTCCATAAATCTACAAGGTGAACTATTTATTTATTTCTAGATGAAGTATTCATTTTAGCTTTATTTTGGTATATAGTGTGAAATGTTGGTCTATGCCTACTTTCTGCCATACTATTTTTCATTTTTTCCAAAAAATTTTAATTCTTTTCCAAAATCTTGGATATTTGGGTTTATCAAATACCAACTTACCATGGTCATTAACTACTGTTATGTTGATTACCTAACCCATTCCACTGATCCATTGCTCTATTTCTTAGCCAATATCAGATTGTTTCAATGATTATCTCTTTATAATATAGTTTGAGATTTAGTAATGTTAGGCTCTTCATTTTTTTTCATTAATACCCTTTTTTGTCCTTGACCTTCTATTCTTCCACATAAATTTTGTCATTATTTTTTCTAGTTCAACAAAATAAATGTGGGTAGCTTGATTGGTATGGTACTAAATTAGGTAAATTAATTTAGGCAGGATTGTCATTTTTATTATTTTGGCTCAGCTTATTCCTGAGCAATTAATGTTTTTTCCAATTGTTTAGGTCTGACTTTATTTGTGTGAAGTCTTTTGTAATTGTGTTCATATGCTACTTGGTTTGTTTTGGTCCCCTCATACTTTTAAATGCAAAATTCAATAATAAATTCAAAATAATCTACAAGATACATTTTAGGCTGAATGAAAGGAAGTTAGTTCTTGAGCACTAACACTTTACCTTATACTGTCATCAAAAGCATAGTAGAAGTGTTAGTTCTTTAGTACTCAAGTAGTCAAGGCATAGGAAGACAGTTTACAACACAGAATGAATCAATATATGTCTTTATAAGCTCTCTGATTATTTCTGGACAATTAGGGCAACGGATAAGCTTCCTGTTTTATGGCTAAAATGAAAAATCTGCTTCCCTCTAAACAACTCAGACTGCTGACAAATGAATTTGCCTAAGAGTGGAAATGATGCACATTTATAATTCCCTTGTCTATGTCCACATATGGCATATCTGCTCCCACTTCACAAGCTTGCCCTACTTCCTAATCTGAAAGCTCATTTTTCACTGATTTTCTTTAAGAATTTCAAAATAATTATAATGGAAACAAAGAATGAATTATGCTAATAGGACAGTGGGAAAGGAGTGTAGCAGCAGTTAACTTTTTTAATTCATTTAATTAAATTTATTTCTTCAGAATACCTAGAATATTGAACTAGTAAGGCAGGGAAAGTGGCAATGAGGAAAATAGGAGAGGCTTATTTTGGAGATAAAGTAATAAACTAAAATGAGTTAACTATTGTCAGGAAGCATGTTTCTCATGAGACTAGCACAGGGCTGTGCACACAATAGATGATCAATAAATGTTTGCTCAATGTATATAGAGGTTAAATAACTTGCATTCTATTTGGTAAGATTTAAAAGATGTCCCTCAAAGTCTTTCATTCATTGTTTCTTGCCTCCCGTACTCTTTCTGTGTGATACAGGGGAAGTGATTACATTTCTCTGGGCTTATAAAGAGCTGGATTAGATGAAGTCTAAAGTCCCTCCCAATTCTAACATTTTGTGATTCTGCAATTGGTGAAATGTAAATAATAGTTATTTTGAATTTCTGAATATTAAGGATCATAAAAATTATAATCTCATGAAATGGAATGAAATCTGGTAAGGCTTGATTATAAGTCCCTACCTGCTATCACTTTAGTTATTAGTTAATAAATTGGTTTCTATTTAGTAAGAAAGTGGATGACTTAGATTTTGGGGAGGTGCTTAGAAAATTTGGAGCAGGGAGAATACTAGAAGAAGCCTTGGTGGAACAATTTGGAGAGTAAACTCTGAATTTGGAAATCAAGAGATCTCTGTCCCAACTTTATTGGTAACTAACTGGCTGCACCGTCTCTCATCTCTGGGCTTTACTTCTCTGCCACTGTTTTTTAAATTTCTTCATAAAAAATAAAGTTAAACTATTTTATCTTGTAAGGGTTAAATTAAGTTCGACAAAATGAGGAGAGTAGTTTAACAGAAACTTTGTTTCATTTAAGAAAGAAGTATATATAGAAATATAGAAAAGAAAAAATCAAGATTATAAATCTTATACACTATAAATATACCTAAAATTCCTAATAATACCTAAAATTTCCTAAAAGTATCTCTAATTATCTTCTCCGGACAGGTTCTTCTACCTGGCATGCCTGGTCTATCTACTCTACTCTATCTATAAATTATTCACTAACCACCTAACTCCCTAAAATAATAGACAGCCACACTCCCTGACTCCTTCAATCAGTTTTCTATAGCAGCCCAACTGTCAGTAGCCAACTGCCAGCAGAGCTTTGTTCCAGAGATAGACTTCCTGCTCTCTAAAGATCCCAGAGGCAAAAGATCTTAAACTGTCAAGGCTGCTTCTTTTATCCCCTCACTGACCAACTGTACCCCCTAACTTCCTCTCAGAAGGCAGGCTACTTCCTCTCCTCAGTCCTGGTCTCCCTAGAAACAGAATCTTCATCTGACTCTTGTCGGTTCTGATCTACTTAGAAATCCTGCTCTCTAGTCTCTTAAAGAGACAGAGAAAGATTAAGAAAATCCTTTAACAATCTCAAATGATCCCAGCATCAACTCTATATGATGCAGTGATTAATTTATAAATTTCTAAAGAGTTAAGAGGTAGACAGTTGGGGTTAAGTGACTTGCTCATGGTTACACAGTTAGGAAAAGTCTTGAATTGAGGTCAGATTTTAACCCAGGAACAGGTCTATCTCCATAGACTCTATCTACAGAGTCATCTAGTCAGCTAACTGGGCTTCTCCTTCAATTTGTACTCACATTGGCAAGGAGGAACCCTAGGATGGCAGCTTCTACTTTAGGCTTCTACTTGGGTCTAGGCCAGTGATGGTAAACCTTTTAGAGACAGTGTGCCATGCTCCAAACCCCCAAAGACTGAGTGCCACCTCCCCAGCCACCCAGCCCTGCCACCTTACCCCAGATAAGGAAGAGACAAAAGACTCCAATTGGGCATCTGGGAAGAGGGGCGGTTGAAGTGGGGAATGTCCTCAGGCATGTGTGGAGAGGAAGAGGGGAATGATTCTAGCTCACTGCTCCCCTCAAGCTCAGTTGCATGTGAGCTGCCCACCTTAATCCAGACAAGGAAGGGACAAAAGGTTGCCTTTGAGTGGCTAGGCAGAGAGGTAGGTGAAGTAAAAAAATGTCTTTGGGTGTGGTGGAAATGGAGAAGGGTGCAACTCAGCCCAATTCCCTTTCCCTTTCTAGTAATAAACTCTGGCAGGTGATGGTGCGTACTCGCAGAGAGGGCTCTCTGTGCCCTCTCTGGTACATGTGCCATAGTTTTGCCAACATGGGAGTAGGCTCATACTAGAATAACTCCCCAGTCTCCTCTGTTGTGCATCCCAATAAAAGCCATTGAGTAGATACAAAATTCTAAATGCAAAAGCATTTACTAATTGCCCTAAAAATAGAACCTACAAACATTTCCCCTATAAATCTGGGGCTTATTTTCAAAAAATGCATATAATCATAAAAATACCTGCAAAATGTAAAATAATAATGTAGAGTGAGCCTATGTGGTCAAAGAAAGACTAGAGAATTTTAGAGTCCCACAGTCATTTTCTGTGGCATTTCCCACAATTCTCCTCTCTCCTAATCTATCACTCTGCCAGGCATAGCATCTCTACTAGATGAGCTGCTCAGTTGAACCCTCATTCTCAATTTCAAGTTAGTTCTTTTGAATCTATAAATGGTTTTCTTCTGGATTTCCAGAGATCATGCTACTTAAAACTACTTTTAGCCTTCAATGAATGGGTCTCTCTATACTTGTCTTTCTAAACTCTAAAGTTTTCCAGCTGATAATTATTTCCTTTTTATCTTGTTTAGAATTTATTTGCAGATAGTTTACATATTGTCTCCCTTACTATATTATGAACTCCTTGATCACAAGGACTGTCTTTTGCATTTCTTTGTACCTCCAGAGAGAGTAGATTTCCATGACATAAGGGGGAAGAAGAAATAAAACTACATGCAGAAAAGTGCTGTTCTACCATCTCTCCTCCCCCATGCCAGACTCAGAACCAGAGCATAGACAACTTCAGGATTACAAAGGTCAAGAGCTACAACAAAAAAGAACAACTTGGACCCACCCCATAAAGTCCCAGACCCAGGCAGTGAGGTCTGTAAGTCAATAGCACTGGGAGGTCTCAAGCCTTCATAGCAGTAATGAAGGCAGCCCCCAGGGCAAAACCCTGTGAGCCAGAAGCTAAGACAGAAATGGCCAGTTACCTGCACATTTTCAAGATGGGAAAATGAGCAAAGAGCAGCAAAAAAGACTCTTGACACTTAAAATTTCTATGGGAGAAAAGAGCAAAGAAAAAAACCAACAGGAGATGGTGAGATATAAGCAAACACATGCAAAATCTCAAAAATAAAAAAATAGGAATTGGTCATAAGCTCTGGAAGAACTCAAAAAGGAATAAAAAAAATCAAGTAAGATAGGTTGAAGCAAAATGAGGAAAAGAAATTAAAATAATTCAAAAAGAAAATAATAGCTTTAAAAGCAAAATTGTTCAACAGGAAAAAGAGACAAAAATCGAATGAAGAAAATAATGTTATGAAAAGTCGAATGGACCAAAAGGAAAAGGAGACTCAAAAGGTGATGGAAGAAATTCTGTCTTTAAAAATTCGATGTAGGCAAATAGAAGCTAATAATCTCACAAGACGCCAAGAAACAATAAAACAAAATCAAAAGAATTGAAAATATAGAAGAAAATATGAAATATCTTATTGAAAAAATAACTGACCTGGAAAATAAATCCAGGAGAGACAATTTAAGAATTATTGGACTACCTGAAAGTTATGGCCAAAAAAAAGCCTAGATTGAAAGAAATTATCCAAGAAAACTACCCTGATATTCTAGAACATGAGGGTAGAATAGAGTTTGAAAGAATCCACAGATCACCTACTGCAATAAATCTCCAAATGACAACTGCTGTGAACATTATAGCCAATTTCAAGAGCTCTCAGATCAAGGAGAAAAAACTACAAGTAGGTAGAAAGAAACAATTAATATATCATGGAGCCTCAGTCAGGATTACACAGGATCTGGCAGCTTCCACACTAAAGGACTGCAAGGCTTGAAATATGATATTCTGGAAGGCAAGGTAACTGGGATTACAAACATGAATCACCTACTCATCAAAACTGAATATATTCTTTCAGAGAGGAAGGTTTAGTCATTTAATAAAATAGAAGATTTTGAAGCATTCTTGAAAAAAAGATAGAACTTAAACAGAAAATTTTATGTCCAAATGCAAAATTTGAGAAAAAATAAAAAAGAGAAAAATGAGGAGAAAAAATTAAGGACTTAAATAAGGTAAAACTATTTATATTCATATATAAAAAGATGACATTGGTAACTCTTAAAAAATGTTATTATCGGGGGCAGCTGGGTAGCTCAGTGGATTGAGAGCCAGGCCTAGAGACAGGAGGTCCTAGGTTCAAATCCGGCCTCAGCCACTTCCCAGCTGTGTGACCCTGGGCAAGTCACTTCACCCCCATTGCCTACCCTTACCAATCTTCCACCTAAAAGTCAATACACAGAAGTTAAGGGTTTAAAATTTAAAAAAAAAAAAAAAAAAAAAAAAAAAAAAAAAAAATGTTATTATCATAGTAGTTAGAAGAAGTATACATAAAGAATATGGCAGTAAGATGTTTAGGAGGATATATAAAAAACTGTGTGAAAAAGAGGATTGTAGTAAGAGAAATAGGAAAATAGAAAATGGGGTAAATTATATAAAGAGGTGCAAGGGAGGATACTATTACAATGGAGAGGAGGATATAGGTGGACAGGGCAATGTGTAAATCTTACTCTCATTGGAATTGTTTCAGAGAGGGAAGAACAACCAGGTTTTGGGGGTATAGAAGCTTATTTACCCTATAGAGAAGTAGAAGGGAAATAAGGGTGGTGGGGAGAAAAGTAATATCAGAGAAGGAGAATTTGGGGAAGGGTGATTAAAAAACCCAATTTTTTTGAGAAGTAGGAAGAGAATAAGAAGGGAGGTGTTGGGAAGGAAAGTAATTAGTATAAGGGAGTGATGGGGGAGTGATCAAAAGCAAAACACTGGAGTGGAGGGGAAAAGTGAAAGTAGGAAGATCAGGATTTAAAGAGGAAATCAAAATGGAGAGGAATACACAGATGGTTATTGTAACTATCAATGTTAATGGCAAGAACTCATCCTTAAAACAGAAGTAGATAGTAGAATTGATTAAAAACAGAATATATTGCTTGCAAGAAATCCATTTGAGGAATTTAGAACAGAGTGTTTAAAGATAAGAGGCTGGAGCAGAATCTGAGACAAAGAAAGCAAGAGTAACAATCATGATCTCAGAAAAAGCGAAAGTAAAAATAAATTTGGTTACAAGGGATAAGGAAGCTAATTACACCTTGATAAAAGGCTGTATAGACAATGAAGAAATATCAGTCCTCAACATATATGCATGAAACAGTATAACATCCAAATGTTTAAAGGAGAAACCAAAGGAACTTAAGGAGGAAATAGAAAATAAAACTATACTAGTGCGGGACCTCGGCCTTGCAATATCAGAACTAGGTAAATCAAACCAAAAAATAAATAAAAAAGAAGTAAGGTAAGTTAATAAAATTTTAGAAAATTTAATGTTAATAGATATCTGGAGAAAATTGAATAGGGATAAAAAGGAATATACCTTTTTTTCAGCAGCACCATGGTACATATACAAAGATTGACTATGTATTAGGGCATAAAACATCACAATCAAATGAAGAAGAGCAGAAAAAATAAATATAACTTTTTCAGATCATAATGCAATAAAAATTATAATCAAAAATTAGTTGGAAACAAAATAACCTATTTTTTCAAAACTAGTAGGTCAAAAACAATTATTTGATTAGTAGGTCAAAAAAATTATGGAAAAATTCGATGATATAATTGAAGCAAATGACAATGAGGAAATCTCCTCATAGCAACATATTAAAATTTATGGGATACACCCAAAGCTGAGTGCTTATATTGACAAAAAAGAGAAAAGAAGGATAAATGAGTTGGGAATATTACTAAAAAAAACCAGAAAGAGAACAAATTTAAAATCCCCAGTTAAAGACTAAATTGGAAATCCTAAAAATAAAAGAAATTAATGAAATTGAAAGCAAAAGAACCATTGAATTAACAAATAAGGAGTTGATTCTATCTATGAAAAAACAAACACAATAGAAAAAATAATAGTTAATTTGATTTTAAAAAAAGAAAGAAGAGAATCAAATCACCAGTATCAAAAATGAAAAGTATGGTTTTACCTCTAATGAAGATGAAATAAAAGCAAATATTAGGAGCTATTTTGCCCAATTATATGACAATAAATATGACAGTTTATGTGAAATAGAAGAATATTTACAAAAATATAAAATGCCTAGATTAACAGAAGAAGAAATAGAATACTTAAATAATCCCATCTCAGAAAAATAAATTGAAGAAACTCAATGAACTCTGATGGAAAAATTCCCCAGGATCAGATGGATTCACAAGTGAATCCTATCAAACATTTAAAAAACAACTAATCCCATTATTACACAAATTATTTGACAAATTGAGCAATGAAGGAGTCTTACCAGATTCTTTTTATAACATAAACATGGTACTGATACCTAAGCCAGGAAGACCAAAAACAGAAAAAGGAAATTATCAATCCTTAATGAATATAGATGCAAAAAATATTTTAATAAAATACTAGCAAAGAGACTACAGCATTATATCGAAAGGATTCTTGACTATGACCAGGTGAGATTTATATCAGGAATGCAAGGCTCCTTTAATATTAGGAAAACCATCAGCATAATTGACCACATAAAATATATGTGGTCAGTAATCAAACTAATAGAAGTTATTATCTCAATAGTTGCAGAAAGACCTTTGACAAAATACAATACTCATTCCTATTGTAAACACTAGAAAGTATAGGAATAAAAGGGCCTTTCCTTAAAATACTATTTAGTATTTGTTTAAAACCATCAGCAAGTATCATTTGTAATGGAAACGTTAGAAGCCTTACCAAATAAGATCCAGAGTGAAGCAAGGATGCCCATTATTGCCATTATTATTTAACATTGTACTAGAAATGTTAGAATTAGCAATTAGAGAAGAAAAAATGGAAGGAATTAAAGTTGGCAATGAGGAAACTAAACTATTAATTACTCTCTCTGGGTGATATGATGGTATACCTAGAGAATCCAAGAAAATCAACTAAAAAACTAGTAGAAATAATTAATAAGTTTACCAAAGTTTCAGGACACAAAACAAACCCACATAAATCATTAGCATTTCTATATATTTCCAACAAATATCAGCAACAAGAAT
Source organism: Gracilinanus agilis (assembly GCF_016433145.1). Taxonomy (NCBI): domain Eukaryota; kingdom Metazoa; phylum Chordata; class Mammalia; order Didelphimorphia; family Didelphidae; genus Gracilinanus; species Gracilinanus agilis. The sequence goes on from NC_058132.1 coordinate 428,265,858, forward strand.
TAGAAAGAGAAATTATATTTAAAATCACTCTAGATAACAAAATATTTTGGAATCTGTCTGCCAAGACAAACACAAGAATTATATAAACACAATTACAAATACTTTTTACACGAATAAAACTAGATATTAAACAATTGGAAAAGCATTAATTGCTGATTGGTAACCTGATCTAATATAATAAAAAATTATAATCCTACCTAAATTAATTTACTTATTCAGTGCTATACCTATCAAACTCAAAAAACCCCTCTGTTTTATAGAACTAGAAAATATATTATGAAGTTCATCTGGAAGAACAAAAGATCAAGAATATCAAGGGAACTAATGAAAAAAATGTAAAGGATGGGGGTCTAGCAGTACCAGATCTTAAACTGTACTATAAAAGAAGTGATCATCAAAACAATCTGTTACTGACTAAGAGATAGAAGGGGGATCAATGGAATAGACTTGGGGTAAATGACCTCAGCTATCTAGTGTTTGATAAACCCAAAGATCCCAGCTTTTGACATAAGAACTCCCTATTTGACAAAATTTGCTGGGAAAACTGGAAAACAGAATGCCCCAAATTAGGTTTAGATCAACATCTTATACCCTTTACCAAGATAAGTTCAAAATGGCTATATGACTTAAACATAAAAAGAGATATTGTAAGTAAATTAGGTGAACATAGAATAGTCTACCTGTCAGATCTATCGAGAGTGTTATAGGAAAATTATAGATTAGAAGCAGACCAGGCAAAAGGTGGCAGAGCTGAACATTCCAAATCTAGAATGCTGCAGAAGGACTTTTCTCAGTGACTCTCTGTAATGGCAGTTGGCTTTTGGGAGTTAGCAACTGACTGAAAAGCCTGTGGGTTTTGGGTTATCTTCTCTGTGCCTTGGGAAGTATGTTCAAGATCATCTATCAAGCCCAAGAAGTTCAGGTTGAGATTAGAGTGTTATCTTGTATGGTGGATATACAGATATATCTTTCTCCCTGATTTCCCCAGTGCATTTACTTGGCTGTTTGCCTGGAGTTTCCAAAGACCTGATCTAGCTTGAAAACCATACAGTGGTTTCATCTATTCTCTGTGAGATTCCCAGTAACCCCTGATTTATCAGCCCTGCCTTGGATGGCTGCTTGTAGTTAGTGTTAGAGAACACTATCCAACATTCTCTTGGCAATTACCCATAGACATTTAGTGACAGTTGATCTACTTACCTCCCTCTCCTGCCTTTGTTAACCATTAAAACCCTTTTGTGTAAACTTCTCTGACTTCTTCCCAGATTACAAGATAAGTTCCCTGCTTCCCTGGCTGTGTTTGGGTTTTGTTATTTTGTTATTTCCCCAGCTAATTTTGTGATAGTTTGTTACCTATTCCAAGTCAGTGAGGGACTAATTTTAACCCAGCTGTACCTGTGTCTTCCCTACCAATTTCCCTACCTATTCCCAGTTACTTATTTCAAGAGGGACAGAATTTAAGACCAAACAAGAGACAGAGAATATTACAAGATGTAAAATGAATAATTTCAATTGTATTAGATTAAGAAGGTTTTGTATAAGCAAACCCAATGCAAGCAAAGGGAGCAACAAACTGGGAAAAAAATTTTACAACAAATTTTTCTGATAAAACTTTTATTTCTCAAGTATATAAAGAACTAAATCAAATTTATAAGAAACCTAGCTATTTCCCAAATGACACATGGACAAGGGATATGCATAATGTTGAAGCTATCAATAATCATTATGAAAACTATTCTAAATTCCTCCTGATTAGAAAAATGCAAATCAAAACAATCTGAGGTATCACCTTACATCTAACACATTGGCCATTATGATAGCAAAGGAACATAGTAAATGTTCAAAGGGATGTGGCAAAATTGGGAGATTAATGCATCATTGGTGGAGTCGTGAATTGATCCAACCATTCTGGAAAGCAATTAGGAATTCTGTCTAAAAGGCTTTAAAAGTATGAATACCTTGGAGGGAATGGACCTGTTTATACAAAAATATTTATACCTGTGCTTTTTTTGTGGTAGCAAAAAATTAGAAACTGAGGTGATGTCCCTCAATTGAGGAATGGCTGAACAAATTGTGGTATATGATGGTGAAGGAAAACTGTTGTGCTATAAGGAATGATGAACCAGATTTCTTTAAGAACTGGAAAGACTTACATGAACATATAAGTAGAACTGGGAAAACTTATACATAGTAAGTTTTCACTTAGCTTGTGGGATGATCAAATATAATAGAATTTGCTACTAATAGCAATACAATGATTCAGGATAATTCTGAGAGAGTTAAGAAATGCTATTCACATCTAGAGAAAGAACTATTGGAATAGAATTACAGAAGAAAACATGATTTGTCACTTGTTTATTTGTTACATTTGGGTGTATGATTTTGGGTTTTGGTCTTATAAGATTATTTCATAAAAATGAATAAATGGAAAGAGGTTTTGAGTATACACGTATAACTGAAAGAAATTGCTTGTCAACTCCAAGAATGGGGAGGAAAAGGGGAGGGAGACAAGATGAATCATGTAACCTTGGAAAACTTACATGTAAATTTCTCATTGGAATAAAATAAAGAAAAATAAATATATAAATATATACTTTGATTTAGGGTTAGAGTAGGAGCAAATATCCATAAAACTTTAAAGTATTGGTGATCTAGGAGAAGAGAAACATAGATATGTGTGAAGGTCACAGAAAGTGAGAAAGGCCACTAAAAATAAAAGGAAATATAAGGTCAAGAAAGTAACTCTTTGTCTATATATGCCTCTATCTCAATCTTATGTAGGGATAGTTATTGGCTGGCCATGAGAGATCATTATCTGTTGCTTGTTGGTTTCTATTAACTTGTGGAAGTAGCAAAACTTTAAAAATTATTCCTCTGTCCCACATCTGTTTACATATTTATCTGCTAGTAAGTATGTTTTAGGGGTAGTCTATTTCCTATGGGCAAGGCTATCCTTTTTAGAACAGTTCTAGGTACCTACCACGACAATGTAAAAAAATCCAAGAGGCCAGACTACCAGGGAATGAAAACAAAATTAGTTAAAAGGAGAAGACTTAAAAATGGGTAATAAAATTTTCAGTCATTCCTTTGCCTCCTCTAAATCTTAGTGACAAAGGTGGATATCTAAAAATATGACTCAGTTCATGTTGTAGGCTTCCAGCACTCTCAACATGAAGTTCTTATTTTCCCAAAGTAATTGAAGTTCTAGATAATTCTAGAAATCTAGAAAACTCTCTAAGCTGATCTGTTTCAGAAAGTAAATCATTGCAGTTTGTTTTATTTTTTGTTCTCAACTACTCAGAAAAACTCTAATCCTTCCCTTCCATGCAGTACCCCATTTTTTTCTCTTCCAAGTGTGTAACTCAATTTTATATCCCAGAACAAAACAGATTTAAGGAATAGTAGAACAGTTCTTGAAAGTGAAAGAAAAGTAACATTTTGGGAAATTGGTTATTTCTAGGCCAGATACAAAGTGAAAGTTTTTTAATTGTTTTGTGATTAAAGGTTTTTATCAAGGGCATTTTTTTATTTAGTATTCTACGATTGATGATTATATAAAAGAACCAAAATAAATAGAAGCTTCTATTTTTAAAAGTGAAAAAGATGTTAAATAACCCATTTAAGTAATTAAAATCCTTAGTCTAGGTTAAAGGAATCAAAGTTCAGTGACCTTTTCTTAATTAGTTTTTTCTCTAATTCAAGACACAGAAAGATTAATGTAATAATCCTAGCCAATAACATGAAAATAACTTAAACTTCTTTCAGCTTTCCCATCTCCTTTTTACCATTCATAATCTTACTGTACAGTCTTGTCTCTTTTGCCTTTCTAGACAACAAAGCATACAGTAATAGACAAAAAAGTGTTAGCTTTTTTTAATGAATACCTGAGACAAAATTTAAAACTTAATAGTCAATCATTCTATAATTGTAAGTTTTATAAAAACTGAGCCTTTTACTACATAAAATTGTCTTTTTTGAGGTTAAAGATGGTGCTTTAAATATGTCAATCTCTGCACAGCCTCAGTATTTCCCCCTTTATTGGAACTAAAGTCTAAATGAAAGGGAAGATATGGGGAAATCAGATAAGCCTCACATAGAAGTTTGGCTCACTTTAAAATCATCATAACTTTGAATCTGCAAAGGAAATACTCATTGTGTAGCAAATGGGTGATGCGGTCATCAGTAATCTGAATTGGACCTCAGGCTGTTCCTCTTTCTTACCTTTCAGAATTCCTTCTTTCCTTTGTCAGTTATTTCTTCTTTCTAAGGTTGCAAGATGTAGTTTATATGGATTCAAGTCAGCTAAATTTAAAGAGGAAGTGGTATGGAACTATTTTCCTCACATAAACACTACAAGGTCATCTTCATACATGAACCCTGTGATAGCCTACTTTCCACTCTCCCATCCCCCAAACACACGAGCACACCAGGAAATAATTGGAATCCTCACATGGTTTTATTAAATTGACACTGGGAAGAACTCTGCTTTCTTTTTTTCCACATGACAAGTTCCTTAACTGCCCTATTCAGCCAGAATCCAGTGGAATAACAGAATCTGATTATAAAACACAAGAGTAGACATAACAATTCAGCTAACATTTGCTTCTCTGTGTTTTTTTTTTTTTGCATTTTTGCTATGTGTATATGTCCAGTGAGGGAGCAAACATTTCCATGAGAATGCAGCCTTGAAAGCCAAAAAGCTGGGCACATACTCATGAAAGGGAAAAAAAGTTTTCAGCAATTTCTGGGCATGCAAAATCACTATTTATTTACTATTTCTTTTCTCATTAAAACTTTCAAGGCGAATGAATATGTGTTTCTAAAGTTGTCTTCCTATTTTAAACACTGCTTGTTTGAAGCCATTTCACAGTTGACCTATTGATAATATTTTACTGAAACACAACTGGATCTTTTCCCCATATGAATTTAATGACATTTCTGTTTAATACTTCAATTCCCATAGAGCACAACATACTGCAGTTTGATTTACACCAGTATACAGGCTGTTCTTTTCTTTTTTGTGTCCAGATTTTCTGAAGGATACTGAGCAATAACTCCCTTTGTCTGCTTATGCAGTAATGCAAAAGCAAGGGTTTCTTTCAATTTTAATTTATTATTTGGAGATTTGATTCCTGCTTACCTTCAACTGTTTATCTTATTGTAAAATATAAATACTCTAAATTAATGACTTCATAATTCTCAGTGTGTTTTCAGAGAGGTTTTAACTTTTATTTCTTTTTTTTTCTTTTCCATCTGCCGCTCCTTTGACACGAAAGACAAAATGGCTTTTTGTATTCCTTTATAATTTAATCAACTCCAGTTCCCTTAGCATTGCTATTTTCATACTTGACATTTGTGCTTGATCAATTACACTTTTCTTTATTGTGTTATCTATTCACCCCAACTTTTAGAAAATGTGGCTGATGGTAGGACTAACTTTTCTTTGTACTTCAAGTTTGTGATTTTCCGGTTTCCAGAGCCATTGATTATAGGCTCTGAGAGAAAGCATGCTAAAAGAAAGGAATGCAAAATATTCTCTTAATAGCAATGTGTTAATTCCTGTTGTCTATAAGAAAAACCCAGAATATCTAAAAATGTAGTAAAAGGAAAGATGGGCAATGACTCCATGGATGATAAATGATGCCACACATTCTCCTAGAAGATATAAACACATTTGGACTCTTCTGCCCACTTTTGTATGATCAGTGTATTACATTTCCAGAGAAGCAGTGTCATATGCATTCAGAATAATGATGAGGAATAAAACCATGGAAGGTCTGTTTGCTGTATCTTCTGAACTCTGCTAATAAAATGTTCAAAGAACAGTTCTGCACTCTGCCAGGAAGTTGAAGCCAAGTGTATGTTCAGTGATCTAAGTAACATTTTAGGATTGCATCTACACACATAAAAATAATGAAAGATTGTGATTATCATGGAGATAATTCATTTCAAAGATTTACCTAAACTACCTTAAAAAATGGAAGATGAGGGATTTTTTTGGTTTTGATTTAGCCAGATTTTATATACGTATGAAAAGAACATGACAATGTGGTAAAGAGCAATGAACATAAGTATGTGAAACATCATTGCTATCCTTGAATATGAATTACTGGAATTACTTTGAATGAAATGAGAGTATACTCTTTACATAAATGCTTTTTACTTTTTCCTAAAGAATAGATATGACCATTTTACTCTATCCCTATCACTCAGTAAACTTTACTGATTTCCTATATTCTTTAAGATAAAATATAAATTCATTTTTATGACATTATGTCACATTACTCTTCTCCATATACTCTATGTTCTAGTCAAATTTGTCTTTTTTTCCTCTCTCGCAGGATGTTCTCACAACTCTGTGCCTTTACACTGATTCCACAGAAAAGTTTAAGGAGAATGAACCAAATCTTGAGGCCAAGATCAATCAACCAGTAAGCATTTCTTCTATATTGACCATCTGCCTGGAACTGTGGTAGGCTTTAGATATACAAAAGGAAAAGTTAAGCAAAGTGTTTTCAAAGATCTTAGAAGACAATGTACAGTAAACATTTTTAGTATATAGACATAAACATATGAAAAATAAATAAATTATAACCTTGGTTGACAGGGGTTTGGGGTGGGACTATTAAAGAATAGTGAGCACTAGAGGCTGGGAGGATCAGCAAAGGTTTCATATAGAAGAATTATACTTGAACTGAGTCTGGGGAAAAAAAGATAGCTATTCCAGGAGGCTTAGGATGGGTACTACAGGAATAGAAGACAGACAATTTAAAGGAACAGGATTCTCAGATAGATGTCATGTATAAGGGGCAACAAGAAGGCAAATTTGGTGTCAACACAGAGTATATGGAGAAGAACAGGAGGAAATATGTATGAAGTAAATTTTTAGGGGTCTTGGATCCACTCATCCTAGTGGTAGGACATAGGAGTCACAAAGATAGGTGGTAAGGATCCCTGTCAACTTCACTGAGCCAGTGTAATATCAGGAGGAGGGAGGAGTAGGTGGACTTTTAAATCATTTTTTTTGTTTCCTTACCTGTCAACAGGCTGGCATTTTTTTTCTTGATTTTTTTTTACTCCCCTGAGTTTCAGTTTACCTCTTGATCACAAGCACGGAGCCAACTAGTAAAGAATTGAACTATCTCTAAAGCTAGAAAGGCTGAGCTCTATCTCTATATCTATATTTTTCTCTCTCTTTGCTAATAAATGCTTAAACACTCAATAGGAGGAGCAATCTCATTTAAAATAATTGTAGATTATATGGAGAAATGTTATGTGTAATTTTCAAAAACTGTATTCACTATTATAGTAATTAGAAGAATTATTCATAGGGAGAAGTTGGAGTACTAAATGGTCTAAGATGATGGGGGAAGGAAAATAGGGGGAGGGTTAATAGTAGATGGTACCAAGAGAAACTTGAATGAATAAGAAAAAATAGGATATTCTATACCACACAAATAGGGCATGGGAAAGGGAGGGGATGACCACTATTATAAGTAGGAGAGAAAGAGAGCATTAAGAGGTAATATTTAAACCTTACTCTCAGAGAAATTAACACTGATAGGGGAGAGTAGCTATATCAATTGGGATACAGAATTATATCTAACCCTACTGAGAAAGTCAGAAGGGATAAACCAAGGGGATCAGGGGAGTGGGGGGTCAAAAAGGGAGGGGAGGAGAAGAGGGAGGAATCTATTAGGCCTTAAAAAATAAAAAGATGAAAATAATAAGGGGGGGAAGGGAAGTAAATCAAGTGAGGGGACAAGGGGGACTGGTTTAAAACAAACCACTGGTTTAAAAGAAAATAGTGTAAGAAGAAGAGGTTGAATTAGGAGAGGATACCAAAATATTGGGGAATACACAACTATAATTATAACTCTGAATGTGAATGGGATGAACTCGCCCATAAAAAGGAAGCAAATAGCAGAGTGGATTAGAAACCACAATCCTGCCATATGTTGTCTATAAGAAACACAGGCTTAAGGTCAAGGGCTGGAGCAAAATCTTTTGGGCTTCAACTGAGAAAAAGAATGCAGGAGTGGTGATCATGGTTTCTGACAAAGCCAAAGTAAAAATAGATCTAATTAAAAGAGTCAGGGAAGATAATTACATCCTGATAAAAGGCAGTATAGACAATGAGGAAATTCAACATATATGCATCAAATGGTATAGCATCCAAATACCTAAAGGAGAAACTGGCAGAGCTCAAGAAGGAAATAGATAGTAAAACTATACTAGTATATGCGGAAAAATAAATAGGGACAAAAAGGAATACACCTTTTCAGCGGCACATGGTACATTCACAAAGATTGACCATGTAATAGGGCATAGAAACATTGCAAAAAATGCAAGAGAGTAGAAATAATATATGTAACCTTTCCAGATCATAATGCAATAAAAATAATAATTACTAAGGGCACCTGGACAGGTAAATCAAAAACTAATTGAAAATTAAATAATATGATTCTCCAAAACCAGTTAGTTTAAGAAGAAATAATAAAAAACAATCTATAATTTCATTGAAGAGAATGACAATGATGAGACATGCTACCAAACTCTGTGGGATGCAGCTAAGGCAGTACTGAGGGGAAATTTATATCCTTGAGTGTATGTATTAACAATTTAGAGAGGGCAAAGATCAAAGAACTGGGCATGCAAATTAAAAAACTAGAAAGGGAACAAATTAAAACTCCCCAGCTAAAGACCAAATTAGAGATTATAAAAATGAAAGGAGAAATCAATAAAATTTAAAGTAAAAGAATTATTGAATTAATAAATAAAACTAGAAGCTGGTACTTTGAAAAAACAAACAAAATTGACAAAGTACTGGTCAATCTAATTTTAAAAAAGGAAAGAAAAAAACCAAATCATCATTATCAAAGATGAAAAGGGAGACATCACCTCTAATGAAGACGAAATCAAGGCAGTCATTAAAAACTATTTTGACCAACTATATGGCAATAATCATAGCAACTTAGGTGAGATGGATGAATATTTAATAAAATATAAATTGCCTAGATTAACAGCAGAAGAAATAGAATATTTAAATAATCCCATTTCAGAAAAAGAAATTGAACAAGCCATCAAAGAACTCCCTAAGAAAAAATCCCCAGGACCAAAAGGATTCACAAGTGAATTCTATTAACCCTTCAAAGAACAACTGGTTCCAATGCTATACAAACTATTTGACATAATAAGCAAAGAAGGAGTTCTACCAAACTCCTTCTATGATACAAATATGGTGCTGATTCCAAAGCCAAAAATAAAAAAAAGATAAAAAAACAGAGAAAGAAAACTACAGACCAATCTCCTTAATGAACATAGATGCAAAAATGTTAAACAGAACACTAGAAAAAAGACTCCAGCCATTGATCATGAGGGTTATTCATTATGATGAGGTTGGATTTATACCAGGAATATAAGGATGGTTGAACTCGAGGAAAACTATTCACATAATTGATCATACCAACAAGCAAACCAACAAAAACCACATGATTATCTCAATAGATGCTGAAAAAGCCTTTGGCAAAATAAAACATTCATTCCTATTGAAAACACTAGAAAATATAGGAATATAAGGACCTTTCCTAAAAATAAATAAACAGTATATATATATATATATATATATAAAACCATCAAGAAGCATCATATGCAATGGGGATAAATTAGAAGCCTTCACAATAAGATCAGGTATGAAACAAGGATGCCCATTATCACCTTTATTATTTAACATTGTACTAGTAACACTAGAAGTAGCAATTAGATAAGAAAAAGAAATTGAATGTATTAAAATAGGCAATGAAGAGACTAAGCTATCACTCTTTGCAGATGATATGATGGTCTACTTAAAAAATCCTAGAGAATCAACTAAAAAACTAGCAGAAATAATCAGCAACTTTAGTAAAGTTGCAGAATACAAAATAAATGCACATAAATCATCAGCATTTCTATATATTTCTAACACATCACAGCAGCAAGAGGTAGAAAGACAATCACCATTTAAAATCATCTTAGACAATATAAAATACTTAGCTATCTACCAAAACAAAGACAGGAATTATATGGAAGAGATTAGGTTTAGATCAATATCTCATATCCTACACCAAGATAAATTCAGAATGGGTGAAAGATTTGAATATAAAGAAGGAAACTATAAGTAAATTAAGTGAACACAGAATAGTATACTTGTCAGATATATGGGAAAGGGAAACTTTTAAAACCAAGCAAGAGTTAGAGAAAATTGCCAAATGTAAAATAAATAATTTTCATTATATTAAATTAAACAGTTTTTGTACAAAGTAAAACAATGCAACCAAAATCAGAAGGGAAACAACAAACTGAGAAAAATCTTTATAACAAAAAACTCTGACAGAGGTCTAATTACTCAAATATACAAGGAGCTAATCAGTTGTATAAAAAAATCAAGCCATTCCCCAACTGATAAATGGGCAAGGGACATGAATAGGCCATTTTCAGATAAAGAAATCAAAAGTATCAATAACCACTTGAGAAAGTGTTCTAAATCTCTAATAATTAGAGAAATGCAAATCAAAACAACTCTGAGGTACCACCTCATACCTAGCAGATTGGCTAAAATGATATCAGGGGAGATTAATAAATTTTGGAGAGGATGTAGCAAAATTGGGACATCAATGCATTGCTGGTGGAGTTGTGAACTGATCCAACAATTCTGGATGGCAATCTGAAACTATGCCCAAAGAGCTCTAAAAGACTCCCTGCCCTTCAATCCAGCCATACCATTGCTGTGTTTGTACCCCAAAGAAATCATAGATAAACAGATTTGTACAAAAAAGTTTATAGCCATGCTTTTTGTGGTGGCAAAAACCTGGAAAACAAGGGGATGCCCTTCAATTGGAAAATGGCTGAACAAATTGTGGTATATGCTGGTGATGGAATACTATTGTGCTCAAAGGAATAATAAACTGGAGGAATTCCATGTGAACTGGAAAGACCTCCAGGAATTGATGCAGTATGAAAGGTGCAGAGTCAGAAGAACATTGTATACAAAGACTGATATCCTGTGGTAAAACCGAATGTAATGGACTTCTGTACTAGAAGTAATGCATTGACCCAGGACGATTTTGAGGGATTTATGGAAAAGAATGCTACCCACATTCAGAGGAAGAACTACAGGAGTGGAAACACAGAAGAAAAACAACCACTTGAATACATGGGTTGATGTGGACATGATTGGGGATGTAGGCTCGAAACTACCACACCAATGCAACTATCAATAATATGTAAATAAGTCTTGTTTGATGGAACATGTTAAAACCAGTGGAAATGTGCACTGGATGGATATGGGGGGGCTGCTTAAAGGGTGGTGAAGAGGAAAGTAAAAACATGAATCATGTTACGATGGAAAATTTTTCTTAAAAAATAAAATATTTAAATCTTTAAAAAAAGAAAAAAGAAAAAAGAAATCGATCTCAAAAGGATAATAAAAATAAAAAATAAAATAAAATAACTGTAGACAATATAAAATAACAGGAGCTCTACCTACCAAGGCAAATCCACGAACTATATAAAGAAAATTACAAAAAACATTTCACAAAGTCAGATCTTAACAATTTGAAAAAAATTAATTGCTCATGTGAAGGTTGAGTAAATACAATAAAAATTTAAATTCTGCCTAAATCAATTTTCCTATTCAGTGACATAATAATAAAACCATCAATATATTCTTTTATAAAGAAAGAAAATAATAAATTTTACCTCAAGAACAAAAGATTAAGACATCAACAATTAATGAAAAAAAAACATGAAAGAAGTGGGCCTAGTTGTACCAGATCTCAAACTATATTATAAAGTAGTAATTATCAAAATAATCTGGTGCAAAATAAGAAATAGAGTAGTGGTTTAGTAGAATAGATTATGTACTCAACACACTGTAGTAAATGATCATAGTAACCTATTGTTTAATAAACCAAAGATCTATGGGGATCTATTTGACAAAAATTGCTGACAAAAATGGAAAATAACATGACAGAAGCTAAATATGGAACAAAATCGCACACCATATACAAGATAAAGTGAAGATGGACAGATGATTTAGAAATAAAATATGATACCATGATTAAATTAGTGGAGCACAGAATAATTTAATTGTTAAATTCATTGATGAGGGAAGAATTTATGACCATACAAGATATAGAGAAAATTACAAATGGCCATTTCTTTAAAAAAAAAAAACTTTTGCACTAACAAAACCAATACAACAAATATTCAAAGAGAATAACAACTGGGGGAAATTTTTTCATTTTAAATGTCTCTGGCAAAGGTCTCAATTCTCAAATGAGCTCTCAGAGTGCTGATTCAAACTAATAAAAGTATAAGCCATGCCCTGCTTGATAAATGGTCAAGATGCGAATAGGCCAGCTGAAAAAATTAAAACTATCTAAGTTATATGAAAAATAATCCAAAGCACTATTGATTAGAGAAATCTGAATTCGAGTAACTTCGAGGTACCACTTCACACCCATCAGATTGTTTAATATGACATAAAAGGAAAATGATAAATGTTGGATTGGATATTGAAAATTGGGACACTACTACACAGTTGGTGGAGCTTTGAAGTGATACAACCATTCTATAATTCTGTAATACTTTATAACTCTTTTGTACTGATATCCCTTCACCCCATGCTAGTTGACTAAGTTATAGATTCTCATCTGCTATGGTTTGACACTGGGTCAAAGTCTTCAATTTAATCCTGTAAGGGTTAAAAGTAGGAGTTCTACAAAAGTGAGGAGAGCAGTTGAATAAAAACACTTAGTTTAATTTGAGAAAGAAGTACAGATAGAAAATAGAAAAAGTGGAAAGAGAGACTATTATTCTAATACCCTGTGACTATACCTAAATTTCCTAATACTATCTAAATTTTCTAATAACCTACCTCTAATTGTCTTCTGAGGATGGTTTCTTCTTGCCTGGAAAACATCAGGACTGCTCTAACCTACACTATAAATGATTCACTAACTACCTAACTTCCTAAATAATTAGACAGCCACCACCCACTCAATCCTTCAATCGGTTTTCTATCACTCAACTGTCAGTAACCAACTGTCAGTCTCCCTTGCTTCAGAGACGGAACCTCTTGCTCTCTCGAGATCCAAAGTCCAAAGCCCCTAACTGTCTGTGCTGTTTTCTTTTCCCTGTCCTCGTCTCCGTGGTAATGAAATCTTCAGCTCTGGCTTACTGACACTTGTCAGTTCTAAACTACTTAGAAACCCTGCTTTTTGCCTCTTAAGGAGACAGAGGGAGAGATTAAGAAAATCCCTTTAACAATACACAGGTTTCTGTTTCAAAACTGTTCAAAACAGCCTATTTTTATGCTGAGCTCTGCTGAATCATCATGACATGCAGTATATTCATGCTAAAGGCTGTGTTATTTGGAATTTGGGGGGTTCATTTGAGCCTTTAAATATTTAGATATATGACAAACTTCCTGTAGACATTTTGGGGGCTTAGAAACTACATTTCCCATGATTCCTCTTGTAATGCAGGTAGACAGGAAGGGTGATTACGTAACAGAATGGTATAAGATTCCTGGGGTCATTGCAGGTGGTCTCTTTTGGTACCTGTGCACACTCTTTGGTATGGAAGGAGCCAGGCACATGGTCTACGGGGAGAAGGTATGGCAGGGACTTTAAAATAAAGGCATGTGGTCATTCTTTATTTTACCAACATGACCATGATTAAAATATTAATACTCCTTTTAATATCTATTTATATTTATTATAATTATAACAGTTTGGCTACCACATGCATTGGAAATGTAACTCTCAATTTTTCAGATAGCATACCAAGTACTCTGAGAGAATTTAAAATACTCTCCAGAGTTATAGACATGCTTCAGCCAGTTTTGAACAATTTTTTGAAAGGGAAAAGTGGCTTTAAATGTCATGGTTTTGCTGATAGCAGTTTGTTTTTGCCTGCCAATTACCTCGGAAGCTGCTTCAGCTAGTTTGAGCCTCTTCTGCTGGATCCTCTATGGGGTCCCGAGCCCTGGGTTTTGCCTGTTCCTGTTGACCAGTGCTTGCCCCTATTCCTGCCTCTGCCTTTTCCTGAGCTGCCCATTGTCAGTGCCAGTGCCAACCCCTAGCTCCTGCTAATTGTTCCTCTTGAAGCTGAATGCCTGATGCTCCACCCAAATGCTGGATTCCTGCTGCTGCCTCTGCTGTTCCTGCCTTCCTTGCTGCTGCTGCTGCTTCTTCTGCCCACTACCTGTCCTGTCCGGCTACCTGCCCTCCCCAACTGTCTCCGCTGCTTGATGCCAACTCCAGAGACTGACGCTACTGCTTAGGATTTGAAAAGTATGCAAACACCCCCTTCTCTCTCATTGCCTTCTTCCTCATAGATATTAATGACTTTTAAACTGAAAGGAGCTTTTACTCCACTACCACCCTCCACGTGGTTTTTCTAAACCTGAGCTAGGCTTTTCTCTAGACCCCATCCCAGTTGGCTTCCACATGGCTAGTGTTTACTCTTCAAACAGGAAGTAAAATGGCAAGCATGGGTCTCATGGCCTATTTCAAACTATTTCTTGCAATTATCTTGCCTGAAACTCAGGGGGAAAATTCATCCCCATACATACACTAGGCTTGCACAAGACTTTGAACTATATACCCTTATGGAGTCTGTGTTCAGAGCAGAGCTCAGTTAGAAGAACCTTGAATTGGATCAGAGGTGGATTTTAAAACCTCAAAACCGAATGGGTTTTGTTTCATTTTTTTAAAAAAAGTCTCTGTATCTTACTGTATTTTGCTGATTAGCCTTGTGAATTAATTTTGTTGTTTTGTTGATTTTCTGTTGCACTGAATCATTTTAAGCTAATGAAGTTTTGGCTGCTAGATTAATTCTGTTTATGATTTTATTGTAACTCCCAAATAGTGAACAGATCTATTAGAACTGGTAAAAAGGTTTTTGACTGTATTGCTTATAATCTGTTTCTTATATTGTATTTCCTGATTTCTTTAAGGTTTCATTTTTTACATGTATCAATCCAATTCTGTTATCTGTACCATTTATGAACATCTTAAAACATTTTTAAGTTGTAAATAAG
This sequence comes from Gracilinanus agilis, assembly GCF_016433145.1. Taxonomy (NCBI): domain Eukaryota; kingdom Metazoa; phylum Chordata; class Mammalia; order Didelphimorphia; family Didelphidae; genus Gracilinanus; species Gracilinanus agilis. Next base: position 428,280,943 of record NC_058132.1, read on the forward strand.
CCCATAAACCTTATGTATACTGGATTTGCCATCTCAACTATAGGATCACATGTCTTAAGTTTTTATTCTATCTTGATAATTGTGCACAACCTTGAGATTTTGATGCCTTGAGAATTGAAATTATAATTTTATGAGAGGTCTTTAGAATTGAGTTTAGATGCCTAGTACCCTTCTGTATAAATGGTAAGGTTTTATATATTTATTTTGAAGAATTATTGTCTTAAAAGTTTTTTTTTTTACACAGGAAGCCAGGAGAGCTCCTGTATGCTTGATGTTTAGTCTCTGTTTTAGCTTGCTTTTCCATCAGAAGGATCTAGAATTCTTGAGGATAATTTAGACCCAGAAAGTTTTTTTTAGTCAGATTTTTTTAGGTTCTGTCCCACAATTTCTATGGAGGAAATAATAGAGTTTGTTGAGAAAATACCTTAGCCAAGTTTTACTGCACTTGTTGAATCTGTAACAAGTATATAATTTTTTTTAAAAAACACCATAGCAAGTGGTTATAATAATGGACTTGTTTGCTATTGTCTTTAAATGTGTTATTGGAAATTATGGTACTTTATTTGAATGTACATTATGAATCTGCTATTTGGTAAAAAAAAAAAAACATTTGTACTCACATTTCATGCAAAAGCTTAACAGGAAATGGATCTCATTTTTGGGTGAAAAACCTTTCGCTAGTTCTAAGCTATATATTTTTTGATTTTTGAAACATTCTTTTATTTTTCTTCCTTGCATGTGCAATGCAAGATGTGTTCTTTTCTCTCGTTTTTTATCCTTGAGAGCATTGTACTTTTTTCTCTGGATTTTAAATTTTCTTATTGCTTTTCCTTTTAATTTTTTTTAATAGAGCAATTGATTTTTTCTTTTTTTCCTTTTTCTCATTTTTGTACTTAAATTAATATAATCAATGTTAATCCTTTTTTGATTTTACAGTGATATAAGCTTAATGCAAATATATTTGTTATAATGCATACCCCAAAAGCCTTAGACTATGGTAACCTGCCAATTATTGATAAATATTATGGGACTGTGATTTAATGTCTCTCTGTCTGATTTCAGGAGAAGTGCTAAAAAGAGGCATAAGGTCATGGAGACTGACTGAGAATCTGCAAAGTGCCTAGGAGCAAAAGGTCATGCAGACCATTGATTGAGGAAGTTCTATGCCAGTTCTGAAGGGCTTAAAACTAGTGTTTGGTTTTTGAGGTTGCAGTTTTTCTAATATGTTAGAGGCCAGACTTCCCCAGAGCTTCATTTCCTAGCTGAGCACTTAAGATTAGCTATCATTATGGCTCATTTCCTGAGAAGGTGCAGGCAAATCAGACCAGGGAAAGACACTTCCCTTGCACACATATTTGGTCCTCTTATTTCTCTTATATAGAGAATAGCAACTTTCTATAGCCCTGGCTTCTGAATGGATAATTGCAAACTGCTTAAATCACTTTAATTGGGCCTTGATTCAAGGACCTATTATAAGTTTATTTTTCCTTACATTTTTGCACATGAGATTTTGACATTTTAATTTCATTCACAAGTTAATTTTTTCTCCTTTATTTGGATTTTATTCTTTTTTTATTTCTTTTACCAATTGATTTCGCCAATTGATTTCATACAACCCCATGACTCAGTCATGTATCCTTATCTGACCTGAGGTACCCTCATCAGGGGAGAATGTGTTATTTGGAATTTTCCCCGGGGGGAGGGGTTTAAGTTTTATAATCATAATGTCTGTATTATAATCTATAATGTAAAAATTTTAACTCTTTTAAGAGTAATTTCAGGGGAAGAATGTATAATTCTCGGAAGGAAATGTACCTTTTATAATCTATAATGTAAAGTTTAAATTCTTTTGAGAGTAATTTCAGGATAAGAAATTTGCCATCTCCCCAGAATCCAGAAAATGAACCTGTTTGGTGAAGGCACCATGAAGATACCTAAAGAGCCTTCACTGGATCATAAAGATCCAAATTGAACTTTGGGGTGCAGTTGATTGAACTATGGGGAGTTGAATGCATTTCTTTTGAATGTACATTCTTATGCCAATAGGGGACTGCCCCAATTGGCTTTTTGTCAATGAGGCTAGTTTTTATCCTTTTTTCTTTCATCCCCAAATTCCTGTAATTTAGAAGTTGACTATGTTTACAAGATCCACTAAAAAAAAGAACAGTCTTTTTCACCAGATCTCAGGGGGAAATGTGTTATTTGGAATTTTGGGGGTTCATTTGAGCCTTTAAATATTTAGATATATGACACACTTCCTGTGGACGTTTTGGCTTAGAAACTACATTTCCCATGATTCCTCTTTTAATGCAGTTAGACAGAAAGGGTGATTGTGTAACAGAATGGTATACAATTCCTGGGGTCAATGGAGGTGGTCTCTTTTGGTACCTGTGATCTTTTGGTACTTGTGCTCTCTTTGGTATGGAAGGAGCCAGGCATGTGGGCTATGGGGAGAAGGTATGGCAGGGACTTTGAAATAGATCTTAGCAGGAGCATGGTTCTTCTTTATTTTACCAACATGGCCATAATTAAAATATTACTATTTCTTTTAATATCAATCTATATTTATTATAATTATGACAAGGCAGAGGGTGAATCAATGGCATGCCTGGCCAAGGTCGGGACCAAGATACAGGACCAAGACACTAGACAACTTTTTTCAGTCAGACAATACTATACTATTTACATCACCTCACAGGGCTAGTGGTCTTTGGTTGCCAACCAGAGTCGACCTTTATTGTGAGATTAGACCTCTCTCAATAAACCTTTTTCTTTTTGCCTTGGAGACTTTGTTTTATTCTTTTGGTGTCTCAGCTAATCAATTCTCACTACAGTGAGATGCAGCAAGGGTAGACACATCAAGGAGGCTGGCTGAAGAGTATCAGTATTCTAATTCTTTAGGGGTTTTATTTCCAAGAGCTAATTTTAACCCTTTTAATATCTTAAAATCAAAAGACTCAAAACTAGGGATTCCCCAGTTGGGATAATTATAGTCTTAAACCATTTCTTTTTTTCTTATTTTATTTTAAATTTTAAAAATTTTTTTATTTTTTAGAAAAATTGTCCATGGTTACATGATTCATGTTCTGTTTGGCCACCTTCCTTCATGTTTTTTTTTCATTATTTCCCTTGATATTCTTGATCTTTTGTTCTTCCAAATGAACTTTATCATAGTTTTTTTCTAATTCAGTAAAAAAAGTTTTTTGGTAGTTTGATAGGTATGGCACTAACTAGGTAAATTAATTTGGGTAGAATGGTCATTTTTATCATGTTAGTTCATCCTACCTATGAGCAATCAATGTTTTCCAAGTTGTTTAGATCTAGTTTCAATTGTTTGGAGAGTGTTTTGTAGTTGTGTTCCTATTATTCCTGTGTTTGTCTTGGTAGATAGATTCCTAAGTATTTTATATTGTCTAGGGTGGTATTAAATGGTATTTCTTTCTACCTCTTGCTGTTGTGATGTCTTGGAAATATATAGAAATACTGATGATTTATGTGTATTTATTTTGTATCCTGCAACTTTGCTAAAATTGTTGATTATTTCTACTAGCTTTTTAGTTGATTCTCTAGAATTTTTTAAGTAGATCACCATATCATCTGTAAAGAGTGATAGCTTAGTCTCCTCATTGCCTATTTTAATACCTTCAGTTTCTTTTTCTTCTCAAATTGCTACTGCTAGTGTTTCTAGTACAATGTTAAATAATAGAGGTGATAATGGACATTCCTGTTTGATGCCTGATCTTATTGGGAAGGCTTCTAATTTATCCCCATTGCATATGATGCTTCTTGATGGTTTTAGGTATATATTGTTTATTATTTTTAGGAAGGGTCCTTCTATTCCTATACTTTCCAATATTTTCAATAGGAATGGATGCTGTATTTTGTCAAAGGCTTTTTCAGCATCTATTGAGATAATCATGTGGTTTTTGTTTGTTTGCTTGTTGATATGATCAATTATGTGCATGGTTTCCCTAATGTTGAAACATCCTTGCATTCCTGGTATAAATCCCACTTGATCATGATGGATAACCCTCATGATCAATGGCTGGAGTCTTTTTTCTAGTATTCTGTTTAAGATTTTTGCATTTGTGTTCATTAGGGAGATTGGTCTATAATTTTCTTTCTCTGTTTTTGATCTAAATTGCTTTGGAATCAGTACCATATTTGTGTCATGAAAGGAATTTGCTAGAACTCCTTATTCACTTATATCAAATAGTTTGCATAGTATTGGAATTAGTTGTTCTTTGAATGTTTGATGGAATTCACTTGTCAATCCATCTGGTCCTGGTGATTTTATCTTAGGGAGTTCTTTGCTGGCTTGTTCAATTTCTTTTTCTGGTATGGGATTATTAAAGTATTCTATTTCTTCTGCTGTTAATCTAGGCAATTATATTTTTGTAAATATTCATCCATCTCACCTAAGTTGTTATATTTATTACCATATAATTGGTCAAAATAGTTTTTAATGATTGCCTCAATTTCCTCTTCATTAGAGGTGATGTCTGCATTTTCATCTTTGATACTGTTAATTAGGTTTTCTTCTTTCCTTTTTTTTATTAGATTTACCAGTACTTTGTCTATTTTATCTATTTTTTAAATAGCAGCTTCAAGTCTTATTTATTAATTCAATAGTTCTTTTACTTACGATTTCATTAATTTCTTCTTTGATTTTTATTATTTCTAATTTAGTTTTTATCTGAGGATTTTTTCATTAATTTCTTCTTTGATTTTTAGTATTTCTAATTTAGTTTTTATCTGAGAATTTTTAATTTGTTCATTTTCTAGTTTTTTAAGTTGCATGCCCAATTCATTAATCTCTACCCTCCTTAATTTGCTAATATATGCACTCAGTGATATAAATTTTCCCCTTAGAACTGCTTTGCCTGCATACCATAGGTTTGGGTAAGAAGTCTCATCATTGTCATTGTCTTCAATGAAATTATTAATTGTTTCTATGATTTGTTCTTTCACTAAATTATTTTGGAGAATCCTGTTATTTAATTTCCAATTAGTTCCAATGGTTTGCCTCTCCATGCATTCTTACTAATAACTATTTTTATTGCTTTATGATCCGATAAGATTCCATTTATTATTTCTGATTTTTTGCATTTGTTTGCCATGTTTCTATGCCCTATTATATCGTCTATCTTTGTGAATGTTCCATGTGCTGCTGAAAAGAAGGTGTATTCCTTTTTATCCCTATTTTTTTCTCCATATATCTATTAAATCTAATTTTTCTGGGGTTTCATTCACTTCTCTTATCTCTTTCTTATTTATTTTTTGGTTTGATTTATCTAGATCTGATAGGGGAAGGTGGAGGTCCCCCACTTGTATAGTTTTGTTATCTATTTCATCTTTGAGCTCCACTAGCTTCTCCTTTAAAAATTTGGAAGCTATACCATTTGGTGCATATATGTTGAGTACTGATATTTTTTCATTGTTTATACTGCCTTTTATTAGGATTCAGTTACCTTCCCTATCTCTTTTAACAATATCTGTTTTTACTTTGGCTCTATCAGAGATCATGATGGCAACCCCTGCCTTCTTTTTCTCATTTGAAGCCCAATAGATTTGCTCTATCCTTTCATTTTTACTCTATGTATGTCTACCTGTCTCATGTGTGTTTCTTGTAGACAACATATGGTAGGATTTTGCTTTCTAATCCACTCTGCTATTTGCTTCCGTTTTATGGGTGATTTCATCTCATTCACATTCAGAGTTATAATTATCTACTGTGTATTCCCAGACATTTTGATTCTCTCTCCTTGTTCTGTCCTTTCTTCTTTCTCTATTTCCTTCTATACCAGTGTTTTGTTTTTAATCAGTTCCCCTAAACCCCTCCCTTATTGTATTTCCCTTTCTCCCCTCTCCCTTCTTATTCCCATCTTATTGTTCTTTAGGATCTTTTTAAGCTACCCTGTACCTGCCCTCTCCCTTCCTAGTGTTACTTCCCTCTCCACTAGTCCTTTTGTTACCCTTCTACTACTCCATAGGGTGCAAATCAATTCTCTGCCCCAGTGGATCTGATTGTTCTTCCTTCTTTAAGTTGATTTCAGTGCATTTAAGTATTAAATATTTCCTCTCTCCAACCTCTTTACCCTTACAGTGCATTGTTATTCTTCCCTATTGGCCTCACATGCTTCTCTATGGAACATAAATTTACTCCATTTTGTTTGTTTTCCCATTTTTATTAATATTGCCTTCTTTTACTCCCCCTCTAGTTGTGTGTGTGTGTGTGTGTGTGTGTGTGCATGTGTATAAATATATATATATATATATATCACTTGACATTTTATCCTATACCTTTTGTCACTATTCCCTCTATGTAAACTTCTTCTAGTTACCCTGTTGAATTTTTAATATTTGCCAATATCTTCTTTTATTCTTGGGATATAAGTTGATTGAACTCATTGGGTCCCTTAAAGAAAAGATTTTTCTCCTCCTCACATTCTCTTAATTACCTTATGGTGATTCTCTTGAGTTCTGTGTTTGGGCAGCAAACTGTTTAAGTCAAGTTTTTTCTTTATGAATGATTCGAAGTCCTCAATTTTATTGAATGACCTTACTTTCTCCTGCAATAATATAGTCAGTTTTTTTGGATAGTTGATACAACTGGGTTGTCGACCCAGTTCTCTTGCTTTCCAGAATATTATACTCCATGTCTTCTGGTCCTTCAATGCAGATGCAGCCAAATCCTGTGTTATCCTAACTGTGGTTCCCTGATAGCTAAATGACTTCTTTTTAGCAGCTTGTAATATTTTTTTCCTTGGTCTGGTAGTTTTTGAATTTGGGTATAATATTCCTAGATGTTGTTAGTTGTGGTTTAAATGTAGGAGGTTATCTGTGGATTCTTTCAATTTCCATTTTTCTCTCTTGTTCGAGAATGTCAGGACAGTTTTTTCTGATAATTTCTTGTAGGATGTTGTCTAAACTTATTTTTTTATCATGATGTTCTGGTAAACTAATAATTCTTAAATTGTCTCTTCTAGCTCTGTTCTCCAGATCTTTGGTTGAATCAGTGAGGTGTTTCATATTCTCCTAAAATTTGTCATTTTTAAAGTTTTGTTTTATATATTCTTGCTGCCTTGTGAAGTAATTTGCTTCTATTTGTTGAGTTCTGTTTTTTTAGAGACTGAATTTCATCCCTGGCTTTTTGATCATCCTTCTCCTTCTGGTCTGCATTTCTTTGTAGATCATCTTTTGCCTTCTTTGATTCATTTTCAAGTTGGCCAATTCTGGATTTTAAGACTTTATTTTCTTGTTTTAGTTCACGTATGTCCTTTTTCAAATTGTCTTCAGCCTCTCTTGCCTCTCTTGATTATTTTTTGAGTTCCTGATGTCCTTGAGTTAATTGAATTTTGAGATCTTCCAAAGCCTGTGTCCAATTTGCTGGAACGTCTTCCTCTTCTTCTATTTCTATTTCGTTTGCTCTCTTTTCACTTCCTTGAAATAAGCTGTCAATTGTCATTTCTTTTCTCTTTTTCGATTATTTACTCATATTTTCCTTTTCTCTTATGCTAGTTTGAGCAGAAGTATTTAATGATCTTTGATGAAAGATCTTTCCGCAGCTGGCAATGGAGGTTTGTAGTTACCTTCTCTTCCCTCTGAAGACTTCTTATATTTCCAATTGTTGGTATTTAGTCTGTATTGATTGGATTAGTCTATACTTATTAATTTGCCCTAAGGCTAAAACCTAGAGAGGAGAAAAACAAAAACAAAAAAAAATGTGGGGGGACAAGAAGGAGCATTTTTGCTGAGCTGTCCAGGAGTCCTTGTGCTTGATTTGGTTTTCTTTCCTCTTGAAGTCCTTTGTTCTCTATCTTGGTGTGAGGAACTCAAGTGGTCTGCAGTCTGACTTCCAGGCATTTTTGCTGTGTTTCTTTGGTTTTCTCCTCCGGTCACCTCTTCAGTGCCTTTGTTCAACTCCCTGAGTCCGGTGCCAGCAAGGCCCTCTCTCAGGGCTGGTTCACCCACCCGCCCTGAGATTTACTGGGCCACTGGAGACTCTGCACAGCACATGAGGGAGGTGTCCTGGGATTCCTCTTCTATACCCTCAGACACAACAGTTCAAGAATTGTAGCCTTGTTCTTGGCTTACCTCTTTAGTTGTGCAGCAGTAGGGTTCCCCCTGCTCTGTCCCTTGTTAGACTTGTTCCTTTTTCTTCTTGAAGTGCATTGTTTTCTATCTCGGTGTGTAAGGGTCCGGAGATTTTAAGATTTGCTCCTTCTAAGCTGCCATCTTCCCAGAATTCCCCTTAAACCATTTCTTTAAAAGGCTAATGATTTGTTTCTTTGTCATTCCTGGCTCTATTGGCAATGGGTCTTTTTCCTCTGAGATAAGCAGTTTATGTAAAGGGATTTCACTTGGGATAGTATTTTTACTACAAATAGACCCCTTGGGATAGAAGTCTTACTATGAATGTTCTCCATTTTCAAACCAAGAAATTCTTCCCCAACCCCAACCCTGATTAGGTTAGAAACCATTTGAATCTCTATCTTAGACCTCTCCCTCGAGGTCATGTGGCTTTGTTAAACCACCTACATAGAAGGGTAGAGAGAAAACTTGTCATTTTTTACTCCTAAATCTTTAACACTAAATAAAAGCCTTTAAATTTTTAAACTTTAGTTTATCTTGCTTACTTTGCTACTGTAGCAACCTATTTTTGATTTAATTCCCAATTAAAAAAAGAGACAAGAATAATTGGCAAAAGCACATGAAAACTATTTGTCTTATGCAGCTTCTCCTTGACAATTTCAGCTTCTCAGGAACCTGTAACTTTTGTAAAACATTTTTTTTCTGCAATACATGTAAGTTACTCTTATGTGACAAGAAAAAAAAACATTTTATAAAAGAGAAAGCAGGGGTTCAGACTCACAGTTCATGTTACCACACTGTTAATATTAAAATTCTCTGGAGAATATATATATATATATATATATATATATATATTAATTTATGATTACTTATTAAATAGTAAAAGCAGATTAGAGAGAGAAAAGGAATATAATTATATAATTTGTATCAAAGAGACATTACTGTTTTCTGCTAAGAAAAGGCAAACTTCTCATATCCCATAACTTTTACTGGTTGGATAGTTTTAACCTCAAACCAGATCACAGGCTAATCTGGCTAGAAGCCAGAGTTCTACAGACAAAAGGCAAGTGTATTCATTATACAGACAAACCTCAGGCCTTGTTCTCAACCCTGTCAAAGGGTGGGGGTGAGACCAAAATGGATTTTTAAAACTTTCCTTTTACAAAGGAAAAAAAAGGGTACAGATTTATGTTAAATTCACACATTCCAGGACATTCCTTTAAATAAAAGCTTATTAGTATGTTTTATGTTTTCAGAAAATTCATTTTTCCAACCAGAATAAATTCTGCAAATGTAACAATATTAAAATATAAAATCAAACTAAAGATTTAAAAGAAACAAATGAATTTCTTCCAGTATTGTAGTTCATGGATTTTTTTTTTGCTCCAGAGAGGCTAAGGTGAAAAAGGTCTTTCTTAAATTGTGTTCAGATCTTTGAGTTTAATATTAAAAATACTTAAAATAGGCAACCTTAGCATTTTCTAAGAACTCAAAAAACTTTAACAATTCTTTCAGCCCTAGATTACTTAAAGGCTATGGGAGGGAGAAATTTTCCCATGTTTCAAAACCATTTTTCTGGAGACAAATGATCAAGAAAGCTTATTCAAAGAAATAGTTTCCATAAGGGTGAAAAGGGCACATAGAGCCTTAGAGACTTAAATTTCACTTCTAAAATCATGAAGTGTGGTCACATGTTGTCAAAAGTTGAATTTTTGAACAGTGTGAATGCCTCCAACCTGAATGACTCAGGGGTCAGCAAGTTGCAAGTTCTGGTTGCTTGTCTAGAATATTGCGTTTGTCATTCTTTTGGGAGACTATATGACATTTATGAACACCAGAGAAGCAGAAGCCAGCTGATGTTCAGCCTGTATAATACCAGAACAACTTTCTCAGTGAAAAATAAAAAGGCAAAAGGAAGAAATCAATTAAAATTTTAATGCTCAAGAAAGCATCTTTTCTGTTCACTGAAGCAGTAGTATATCTAAACTGTGACATTCTCTTTACTTAGGGAGTACAAAATCAAATTCCTCATTACTATGTAGTCAATTTGCAGTTGCTTTATTTTTTTAAATTCCACCCTTCCCTTCTCTCTTAGAATCCATACTGTGTATTGTTCCAAGACAGAAGAGTGGTAAGGGCTAGGCAATGGGGGTCAAGTGACTTGCCCAGGGTCACACAGCTAGGAAGGGCCTGAGGCCAGATTTGAACTCAGAACCTCCTATCTCTCAATCCACTGGGCCACCCAGCTGCCCCCTCTGTAATTTTTTAAAAAGAAATGGTCACAATTTGTTTATCCCTTATTCTGGATGCACAAGTATAATTCATGTAATCTTTTTACATATTTTCTATCAACCTTTGTTTACCAATTTTACCTTTCCATTTGATTGAAGATTCCTTAGAGAAAGAGATTTGGTCTATCCTGAACTAGAATGAGCTAAATTCTTCAAATATGTGATGATAATGAAAGTATCTATGACATATTTTCCAAATAATTTGTGTTCCAAAGTTGATATTGTCAACTGGGCTTTTTGGGATGCCTAATTTTGTCCCTGTCCTCTGAAAACCCTGGGGAAGTCCCAGATTCACCCATTTCAGACTTGAACAATAGATCTTAAAGTACTTAATGGTCCCATTTCAGGTGGAACTAGTAGACTCAATCAAATGTTAAGCACCCTTTTGTCCTAGTAGTTTCTTTGTATCAAAGTCCTCTCCCAGGTAGCCCAGCCCTTGACTGGGCCTTTCCCTTTTGTATCCATTGTAAAACATCAGCTTCTCTCTGATAATCCTGTCTTGGACTTCTCATTTCCTGGTGGTCATGGTAAAGCCAATGAATCATTCTTCCTGGTCCTTAGCTCCCCAAAAGGTAAATAAGATCCATTCTATTATTCTTTGGAGAATCCACTAAGACACTGATCCTTCCTGAGATATCGTCCCCAGAGTCCCAGGGTTTTGACTCTGTGTGGTATTTTGGCTCTTGACTCTGTGTAGTGGCTGATTATTATGGATCTACTCTTTCCTGATAAAAAACTACGTTGATAGTTCTGTGTTTTTCCAGATTGAAAAAATTTTACATTTTATACTACTGATATATACTAAATGTCTGCTAACTTGAATATTCTTTTGAACTTTGCATATGTTTGTTTTGTTTTCACTGTCCCCTTCTGTATCTGTACCTTGCTCTTTGTGTCCAAAAATTCTTTAGAGTTAGGTGCTTTTTTTGTTGTTGTTTGCTCATTTTCCCTACCTTTTTGTAGGTAGGCTCTATTTTCTGAGAGGTTAGGGTACCCTCTTAAACTTCAGTCCTTCCTTGATATTTCCCTTAAGTTATTTTTTGGATTTCTTCCAGTTTTAGTTGTTCCAAGGTGGTATGATGGCCTGAGGACTAGGAGATCTAAGGACCTCCTTCCACTGCCATTCAATTAATTCTTGAGATGCTGATAGCTTAAAGACATGCCTCAGACTTGGGCTAAACTTTTGATCTTACTTTGAATTTGATCAGGTCAGGGGCTGATCAAATTCTAGCCCCAGGCTTACCACAGGTTTGTATACTTGATCCAATCAAGCATACAATTGATTGCCCTGTCCTGGAGCTCTGCCCTGAACCCCTGGCAAAGAGATCCATACTCAACTTGTGTCACTCAAATACCCCAAGCTGAGGTCTATGTCCTCACCACAGGGTTGGACTGGGTTTCCTGGCTTTCTTTGAATCTATGCAGATCATCCCATTTCAGCACAGAATGCCCTAAGCTGGGATTCCAGACTTCACCACAGGTTTGAAACCTCAAGGGATTTGGGTTGGCTTGGACCTCTATCTGCCCAGGCAATGTCTCAAGGTATGAATGTTGGTTTGGGCTTATGTTCCAACCCTGGGACAGCAGATGTGGGGTGCAGGTGTGTGGATTGCTCCTGACTTGATTTTCACTCCTTGCTATAGTCTTGCTGACTGTGCTTTCCTCTCACTCCAGTGCCCCAGTTGTTCTCTGCCTACCTTTTAAATCTTTCTTTCCTTGAAAGTTGTTTTGGTCTGCCATCTTGTTTGTTCTTTTACTTCCATATTTGTTTTTGTGAGTTTTTAAAAAATATTGATTGCGGGGGATATTGATGGTAACCTTGAGCTGCTCTGCCTTTCCCTTGCTCTTGGCTCCACCCCTGGAAGGAGTAAGTAAGGTCTAACTTGAATTTTCTGAGCAATTTGTCATATGGCAGATTCCATTTGATAAGAGCTGTACAGAAATGTTATTTTCTCATTAATGCAAGTATCAAATTATTAGATATAACTATTTAAAAGAATAGAGCAAAATAGTCCAAAATAAGGTTAATATCAAAATATGTATGCCAAACCCAAGAGGAAAAACAAAACTAGTGCACATGAGATAAACTCCTAATTCCTTCATTAACAGCCTTTCATCATCTCTTTCCAAATGTGATGTTATTGTGTGTGTGTGTATGTGTGTGTGTGTGTGTGTGTGTGTGTGTGTGTGTGTATTGGAGGGAGGTGGTACTTATGACTTGAAATACTTAATAGCTCATTGTTGCACAAAGTTTTAGTATTATGTACTCTCCAAGAATACAAGCTTCTGAACACTGCCTCATTCTCCATAGATTTCTTCTTGAATGACACTCCTTCCTTACAAACAAATTGATGAGACTCCAAAATGCCTGTAATTCCACACTCTAACTTGAATAATTCAAGTTAGAATTCTCTTCTTTTGCTCTTACTTAATGTTCTTTGCATCAGAACTATTCCAGTCCTTTAACTCCATGGTATCAACTCATATTCCTTAACACCATCATCAATGTTGTATCTTGAAACTTCCTGAAAAAGTCTGGAGGATGGCTCTTAGTTGTGGGCCCTCTGATACCAAAGACACACAACTGAAACATTTTTGTCCATATCCCTAAGAATGAGAAGCAATGAAGAAATTTACATGCTGGAAGGAAGAGATGTAATCACTTCCCTCAACTCTGTTGATGTGCTCACAGAAGGCCTGCCTAGGAGGCAAACAATGAATGTTAATGAGATGTTAAAGTAATCATAAATATACTCAATCCTTTTATGAGGATCTGAATGCCTCTCTGATTGACTCAAGAATGGAACATCTTGATTGGCTGAAAAAAACAAATTAGCCCAACTGCAGGCACCTTTAATTTGCTAGGTTTTAAGGATTTTGAAGCATTGAGGACTTCAAGAATTGGAGTCCCAAAGTGGAAAAGAGTACAAATCCATGGAGGACACCCATTCCAGGGATGGGAAGAAGGGAGGAATTTCTGTTTCCTCCCACTTCCATTGGCCATATACCTTTGAAAAGAAATTACCAAATGTTTACAAACCATTTTATTTGGCCAAGTAGTGGGAAAGCCTTCCATCATTAGGGTACTTTTATGATATGTTTTTTCTTCCCCCTGGACCCAGGATGCTAAGACCCCATGTGCTTGACTAGTCACATCATTTAGATAAGATGGGAGTCATTAATTCTATTCCTTCTAGTCACATGTAAGACTACTAGGCTTTACCATATGCCCTCCTATTGCTATGTCTTAAAGCTTTTCAGGATTGACAATTTGCCCTTTCCCTATATCCTTCTGATCCCTGAAACTGTCATCTGACTTAAAGATTGAAACCAAAGAACCTCTTTCCTTTCCCATCCATCCTGCTGCTGAAACCTTAGACTTTTTCCAACCACCAAGAAATTAAATTTTTTTATGTATTGTCTCTTGAAAATAGAGAGTAACTTTGTTGAGAGTAGGGACTGTCCTATTTGGTATTTTGTAAAAACAATATGCCCAATTAAGCAAAATGTTAATATTTAATAAATTTTCATTCATTTATCATTTATTCATTTTGGAGACAGTATATGAGGAGAAACACTTGAGCTAGAGAGAAATACAAAAAGATTATCATATGAGGGAAGAGGCTTCAATATTTTTAACTCCTTACACTCTAGAATCAGGATGTGGGTGGAACAAATTGTGGAAACTCAGCATAAAGATTCTATGAACTCCATGCCCTGCAGTATCAGGAGCTTTGAGTTTCCTTTGCCACATATATGACTTACTACCAGTATACTCAAGATTTTTCACTTGTATACTATGTATAATCTGAGAAGACTACATCTCAGGTTTATAAGTGTAATATTTTATGATTATGATTATTATTTCTTTTGCCACCAGAGAAAACGCCTTCACTAAGAGTTAATTTTGTCTATTTGCTGATCATTAATGGGAAGCATGCTAGCAGAAAGTCATGAGTTATAATTGTAACAATTCAGACCCAAAACATTATCCATGGACTCTAAAGAAGCAGCCAGCATCTTGGGATATATCTGTGAGTATAAATGTAAGTCAGAGAAATATTTCATAATAGATCTCACAAATAGCTCAGAATATAATGATTCTAACAATGAATAAAAGGTTTCTCTCTCCCAAGAAACTCATATGGACCCATTTTATCATCTAACTCAAATATAAAAAGCAATATATAGAATACAGAAGCAAGGCAGTTTAGAAGTACGAATACAAATGTGACTTAGTCCTGTAAAAATTGTAGGAACATGTATTGTTTATTCATTTCATTTGTGTCTCTTTGTGATCCTATTTGGGTATTTCTTGGTAAAGATACTGGAATGTTTTGCTGTTTCCTTCTCCAAATCATTTTACAGATGAAGAACTAAAGTCAAAAAGTTGAATGAGTTACCCTGCATTATGCAGCTAGTAAGTGTCTGAGGCCATATTTGAACTTATGAAAATGAGTTTTTCTGATTTCAGGGCTAGCACTCTTTGTACTGTGCCATCCAGCTGCCCTGTTGAATTATAGGAACTATAATTTAGAGCTAGTCAAGATCTTAGAAAATGTAATATCCAATCTCCTAGTTGGACTTTGGCAGAGAGAGATTATGTAATTTGACTAGATTCATATAAATACTGAAGTTTTTGATGCAGGATTCAAATTTAGGTCAGCCTGACTCAAAGTCCAGCAATCTATCCTGCTATAGGTGTTTCACAAGAATGGTGTCAATAGTATTCAGGAAATTCTGAATCTAATGATCAACGAATACTTAGAACAATGAAAATGGCCTTTTAAAAACTATTTTGTAAACCTCTGGCTTACAGTCACAGCTAATGGTGGTATAAAAGATTGTAGAGGAGCCCAGTTCTCTTACACATACTGTAAAAAATAATGATGAAGAAATCTGAAGAGACACAACAATAAACTCCTTCATTATGAACAGAACTCCCTAAAATCATAATGGGTTATATACAGGAAGAGGGAGTCTAGCCTAAGCAAATATTAGAACTGATATTCAAAAGATGCTCCAGGAGAGTTGGAAGTCAATAACATTCTCACCAGTGTGTGAATTTAATATAAATTCTATATCTTATTCCATTTGAAAACCCATTTTGGTTGGTATCAGTTCCACTCTTTGCCTGAGTACACATGGATACTACAGGAGGATGCCAGAGGTCTCATGGCTCTTTGGCTCTCAGAAGAACTGGTCCCTAGTCCTGCATGACTCCTGGCCTCCAGAAGTCTGGCCTCTGACCCAGACTGGATCAAGTCTGTCCAACCAGAGAGATGCAGTAGGAGTGTCATTGATAGCTTTATAGGGCAGAGTACACTAGGACTTTATTTTTTTATATATCCTTATTCCTGGAAGCTATGTCTTTCAATAAATTCCCAGATAAAATTACATTTCTTGGCCTTGACTCATTAACTTTCAGTTCACCAAAATCTCGGTTTTGTTATTTGCACTATGATATAGACACTCCATCTATTTGGCACTCATGAAGTTGATTTTTGTGCCCAAATATAAGGATTTACATTTTTTTCTTTTAAGTTTCATCTTATTCTATTTGGCCCAAATCTATCCAGTCAAGTGTTTGTTTTTAATTCTGATTTCATTATAGAATGTGTTACTTCTCCCTCTTGACTTTGTGCCATCACCTAAGCATGTTTCTTTATCTTTATCCTCGTCTTTGATGAAAAAGTTAAACAGAAAAATCATAAATGTAAATGCCTGGTTACTTCATGAGAATTCCTTTCAAGACAGTAATGAATTCTTTGGATCTAGCATTTTAGCTATGTACTCAATCTCAACAAATTTGTTGTTGACACATAATTTGCACTGATTCTTAGTTTTAACCTTTTTTCTCAGTAATTTTTTCAAAGAGCTTCTTAATAGGAGCAAAAATTATTTTATATTTTATTCTATTTTCCCTTTTTTCTGGAGATCACCAAAAAGGCTAATTGTCTACGAAGAAGAAAAAAAATGAAAAGAGGCAAAGGGACCTGAATAATATACAGGCAGGATAAGAGTTACTGAATAATTGAGCATTATTCCTACTTTTATTCTGTTTCTGAAATAATCATATGTAATTATATATGAATCAGAACATGAGCAGATATTAAGTTTTTTTTTTTTAATTAAAATAACAAGATACCCTCAATAGCCTTTATATATTCCATTTATATTCTCCCTTCTCCCTTCCAGCAACTTAAAGTGACTGGGCAGAAAATTTATGAAAAACTTGACTTCTATCTTTTCATGTAATAAATATATCATCACTACAAAGGTATGATATTCCTTTAATCCTTCCATGAGATTCAGTAAGGAAACTAAATTCATGGATAAGATCAATGTTAACATTTAAACACAAAATACCACATAGTGTAATGTGGAAGAATAACAGATGTTACAATCCACTTAGGAACTCCTCAGGGCCAATTAAGCACCAAACCCTTTGATTATGGAAACAAAGTTTCTTTTAACAACAGGAATGAGGGTAACTGTATAGGTATGCCCCTAACTCTCTTCAAACTACCTTCACCCAGCATCTATATTCCCTGCTTAAGGGAATCCTTCTTTTTCTTCTCTGGGCCCCATCTACACCTCCTTATACTATCTAAACCTTTCCCAAGCTATCTAACTTAATCTTATCTTCCCACCAGTCATTAATAAAGAAAGAAAAGGAAAAAAAAACCCTGGGTTTGGCTGCTGTACTAAGTAGCCAAAGTTATAGATGAAAAGCTTTGGGTTACCTTAGCCAATAGGAATTCTGGCAGCCAGACCACTGGTAGATGAAGACTGAATTCAGGGAAATTGATTTTCTCCAAGTAAATCCTCTACCTGGATGCCAAAGATTTCTCCATGAAATCCTGACCTTCCAGGGAGAATCCCTTAGAGCAAAAACCTTCCTTCAGCTTGAAATTGTAGGCAGAGAGACAAAACCCACTCCTAGCTGAGATGAAATGCAAAAAGGAAGTCAACTTCAGTTATTTTTCAGTTGTAGACCCCTATAATTCCTTTCTTACCCAGAATCTTTTCCCAGGGCTTATCTCAAAATTCCCTTCTTTCAACTAACCCTAGAAAGCCAGGCCATCCCTAACAATAGACCTACAATAGAATTATTTGATTTTAGCATTCTTTTGGGGAAAAAAGTGTTCTATGAAGTTCCTGTTTCAATTCACAATAAGGAAATGAGATGGCAATAAAAATTGTTTAAGAGAAAAAAAGCACTTGATAATATGAAAACACAAGTAAGGAAAATTAAATAGCAATATATTTTAGAAATCATATTTCCAGTTTTCAAAAAATCAAATTATTCATATTTATAAATAGGCCAGAAGATCTTGAACTATTGCTTGAACACAAGACCAAAGAAATAGCCTTCAAATTGCTGTCAAAGTTTGGACTTTTACTTACAGTATCTTCTACTCAGGTTTTTGAGCAAAAGTGGCATCTATTTATCTTTAATAGAGTCTCATCCTGTTTAATAGGGCATAATTGAGTAAGTGAATATTAACTAAATTAGCATGGAATATTTATTGTGTTGTGGAAACTTATTGGATGAGGCACCAAAAATCTCCAAGCCAAAAAGAATTAGGTTTATTGAGAGAGGACTGGTCTCACAATAAAGTCAGATTCCAGTTAGGATAAAGGTTGTAGCCACAGGTTTGGGTATGTAGGAGCAAACTAGATTATACTAAGAGAAACTAAGTAAAAAAAAAGTGTACTTAAGATTTGATTCTATCAGTTAATCATGTCTAAGATTATTTAAAAATTAAGTAGCCTCTTACAAATGTAGTACTTCAGGACAGAGGTTTAAATTCCAGGATGTACGTGAAATCTATTCATAGGCAATTCAGTCTTTTAGTCTGAGACAAGGGTTAATTTGAGGATTGTAGAAAGCAAAGTTGTTAGCATTATCTGTGAGGAGCTAGGTCCCAGCACAGTTGCATGGAAACAATATAAAGACAGTTTTGTTTTTAAATTATATAATAGGAATTTGAATTTCATAGAGTATGGTGAAAGTTGTGGGCAGAGTTGAGGGTTAATATGTGAGGTAACATTGAGAATTATAGGGATCAGAGAAAGAGAAGAGTAAGCTGGGATTAGTTTGCTCTTAGGGAGCTAGTTGGAGGTTAAGTAATACAGAAACTGTGTGAAACACAGGTATTAGGAGTTTGTCAGTAGGAGAATAATTGGTGGCAGATGTATTGTCTCCTTTGGGTAAAGTGGCAGCTTTAAGATCTTACAGACCTGCTAAAACTGACCTCAATTCAAGAATATTTAAAATAGTTCCTTACAGTAGTATGGTTGAGAAAAACATAAAGAAAAACATAAAATTTGTATTTGTTATTTATCTATTCTTTTGGGCTAAATAGGATCCGAATGAAGTCAGAGAGGCAGCAGAAGAGGAAGATATGGTTGCAGGAGTAAAATACTCCCACAGGTCCAGGAAATCTCAGTGGTGGGACAGCGTCAGCTCGTTAAGACTAATGAGAGACAGTCTGAACTTCAGCCAGGCAGGCATCATGAATCTGCTCTGCTCTGCCTTGAATAAGGTTTATTTTTATATGCTTCGATATCACACATAATGCTGGCATGGAAATCCATTTTCAAATATTTTCATCATACATCTTTTATTAGAGACAATATATGAAGTCATACTTTTAATTCTTCAGTAACTTTCAATGTTTTTCAAGATGTGCTTGACATATATCTTAGGCTACAGTGGTGGGGAAAGTACAGGCCTTTTCATGGGAGACAATTTCTCCATTTATCATTCATTGTTCTTTTATGTTAACATACCATACTGAATCAGGGATCAGGGAGGGGGGAAACTTGGAGACCGTTCTGGCCTATTTTTGCAGGCACCTGTGTATTGGAGGTCTAAGTTAGGGTTTTAAAATCTTTAACATTAACTCACTATTTGCTGGTTTGTTGTGAAATTACTTCTAGGGGAATTTCTGTATTACTGCATGTAAAGGTGGGAATTTCTTAGGAGTTTGTAGGGTTCTGAAAATAATAGCCTATAACATTCTTCTGTATTTCCCTGGGGCCGAGTGGGGATATTGATCACAATGATTCCAATAATAAGGAGTGTTAGTAAGAGAAGAGTCACACAGGAGTATCTGAGTGAGGGATTTCCATCCTTCCTGAGGCTTCCATGCACTTCCTCAAGGTCCCCCCTGTGACCATGTCAGACAGGGTGGGTTTTGATGGCCCTCAGCACATGGTTAGTCCTGTTACCATCTTTCTTGGGGTGGATGAGAAGGTAAGAAGAAAAATAAGCATAAATTTGTCTTGGTCAGCTCTACCAAAATTCTTCTAGGCTTGGTGAAAATTCATCTTTGTAGAGGTGATAGTATTGATTTATTCATCTGAAAACTGCTTGTTCAAATCTGTTTACACTTTATGAATTGGAAAATGATTTTTTTGTATTTTAACTCAGTTCTCTATCTTTTGGAGAAATAAGCCCTTTGTCAGAGATATTTACTGTAAAAATTTTTCCACATTTTTCTGCTTTCCTTCTAATCATGGTTACATTGGTTTTGTTTGTACAGATATTTTTAATTAAATATAATCAAAATTATTCATTTTGTATCCTTAAATTCTTTCTTCTCCTTGTTTGGTCATAAATTCTTCCCTTAACCATCAATCTCATAGATAAACTATTTCATGCTTCTCCAGAAACGAGTATTTATTTAAGCACCTACTATGTGCCTGGCCCAGAACACTGGGGAAAAATACTGGGAATACAAATAATGGCAAAATAAAAACAAAAGAACTCACTCTCAAGGAATTCACAATCTAATGAGATGGAAGGTGGCAACATGCAAACAAGTATATAAAAACAAATTATATACTGAATAATTTGGAAATAAACTTAGAAGGAAGGCATTAACATTGATGGGGATTGGGAAGGCTTCTAGTAAAAGGTGGAATTTATCTGGGACTTAAAAGATGTAAGGAAGAAACGGGCCAGGTCCTAAAAAGCTTTAAAAACTAAATACATTTTGTATTACTATTTTATATCCTGAAGGTAATAATAAGCCAGTAGATTTTATTAAACAAGAGAGTGACATGGTCAAATCTATGTTTTAGGAAAATAAACTTTATTTTCTAACTTTCTTTCCTAAGGAAAGGAAGGAATGGAGCAGAAAAAGTATTGAGGCAAGGAGACCAATCAGCAGGCATTTGACAAATGTAAGATAATAAGGGTCTATACCAAGATGATAGCAATATCATAGGAAAGAAGAAAGTATTTTCAAGGGATAATAATAAATAATAATAAAATTAATAGGATGTGGCAAAACATTGTCTATGGGGGTGACACATAGGTTTGGAGTCTAGGGGACTGAGAGGATAATGGTATCCTTATTAGTTACAGGGAATTTTGAAGAGGGGAAAATTTAATAGGAAATACAAATAATTCCATTTTGGAGTTTAAGATTCTACAGAACATTCTTTTCTAAATATTGAAATAGTCAACAAATAATTTGGTACCAGAGGACATGAGAGAAGTTAGGATTGCAAAGTTAGATTTGAAAATCATATGCATAGAGATAATTAATCAAACCTCTAGGATCTTTTAAGATTACCAAGTGAAGTAGCATTGAGGG
Organism: Gracilinanus agilis; assembly: GCF_016433145.1. NCBI lineage: Eukaryota > Metazoa > Chordata > Mammalia > Didelphimorphia > Didelphidae > Gracilinanus > Gracilinanus agilis. The sequence goes on from NC_058132.1 coordinate 428,301,941, forward strand.
AAAAGGGAGTCCAGGATAAATCCTTGTTGGCACCCACAATTAGTGTGCATACCGTATATGAAGATTCCACAAAAGGACTGATAAAGAGATATTGGGTAGAAAGCAAAATGGAGCAGTGGCACAAAAGCCTAAAAAGAAGAGAAGTAGATTTGGTGATTAAGAGATCATTGATAACTTTGGAAAAATCAGTATCAATCCAGAGAAAAGAGTGCCACATTGAAATGACTATTGTTCAGAACAAAGGTTAAGGCCTGGAAGGTCAAGTTTCCAGAGGTAACTATGAGCAGTAAATAATGGAAATATAGAATTTCAGTGAGAGAATTTTAGCATTCAGGATATTGGAGAAAGAAGAGCTTTAGTTTATGGTGAGATCAATACTTAAGTAAGTAGAGGACATTAGACTTCAGGGAAAATATTGTAAAGATTCTGAGGCTTACTCTGAAGCTTAAGAAAGACACATTATGTATTAACATAATTTTTGTTTGTTAGGAAAGAATTGAGGCATCAAGCTGATGAGATTTACCAACTCTTGTGCAAATTTCCAAGGTCAATCAAGAGAACCAAAGATAGATTATCTCAAACACAGAATGATCACAGGCTGTCTCCTACTTAATTCATAATAATTCTCAATTTCAGTTCTTATTATCTCTTTACTGAATAATTGCAATAGCTTCCTAGGTAATATAAAAAGCCTTTAGTCTATCCCCACTTCTATCCATCCTTCATAGCACTGAATGAAAAGTAATGCACAGATTTAAATGTCAATCTCCTAATCAAAAACTTTCAATGAATCAATTTATCTTGAATAAGATAAATTCTGTGAGTCTGAAAGCCCCTAACCCCTTTTATGATTATAATAGTATTAGTCTTTATGATTATTTTCATAACATAATCATTAGTTTTTTTAGCTAATAGTAAAACAATATAGTTTGCTTTACAAAAATTATAAAGATTAACTAAGAAAATTAGTTTAGGGTGGTATCAAATCTTGTTTTTTCAGTCTCATTTTTAGAATCTTTCTCCAGGTCATACCCAATAATTATGGCTCTACCACAAGGCTTAGACCCAGGTCTTCTTCTGAAATATTTCACTTTGTCACCCCATCAACTCCTATGCATTTATAGTCATCAATAAGCGAATGATTCCTAAATCTTCTTATCTGGTCCTAACCTTTCTACTGATTTCCAGGATCAAATATCTAATTGCCTATTGCTTATCTGAAAGTAGATGCCCCTGAGATATCTTAAACTCAACATAGAGAAAACCAAAATCCTTATCTTTCTCCAAAAATCATCCTCTCTTCCAACTTCCTTATTACTGTCAAGTGCACCAACATCTTTCCAATCCCCCAGGCTCTCAACCTAGATGTCATTCCTCATTCCTCACTCAGCCAATCTCTTTCCAAGTCTTTATGATTTTATCTTTTTAATATACCTTGTATAGACTTACTTCTTTCCTATGACATTCTCAGCACCCTGGTGCAGGCCTTCATCACATTATGTCTGAACTCTTAGAATAACTTTCTGGTTGGTCTTCCTACCACAAGTCTCTGCCTCCTCCAGTCTGTTCTCCATTCAGCTACCAAAACAATCTTTCTAAAACATAGGTCTTATTCCCTTCCTTTCCTTATTTAGTAAAATCTATTGGCTCCCTTTCACCTCTAGGATTAAATATAAAATCATCTGTTTGGTATTCTAATCCTTTATTTCCAGACTTCTTTTGCTTTACATGCTCCTTCCCATTTTTGGACTCTTCATTTTCACTGGCTATGTGGCCACCACCAAATAACTTAAATTCTGCACCAATCTTCTTAACTAACAAAATGAGGATAAGAGTACCACCTAACTCGTAGGATTATTATAAGGATTAAATAAGATATTTGATCAGATGGTACAGTGGATAGAGCAGTAGTTGGAAGACAAGATCAAATTTGGCCACCTGTTTGTTAATTGAATGATATTGGGCAAGTCTCTTAGACTCCTTTTGCTTTAGTTGACTGATTGTAAAATGGAGATAACAAAAGCACCTACCTTCCAGAGTTGTGAATAAATAAGATAATATTTGTTGAGTGCTTAGCACAAGCATAGTAGATACTCAATAAATACTTCCTTTCTTCCTTTCTTCCCTCCTCACTTTTGCCTCCTGGCTTCCCTGGATTCCTTCAGGTACCAGCTAAAATCCTACCTTTTGCAGAAACCTATATTGAGCCTGTACTATACTAATTATTTCCATTTTGTCTTATGTAAATCTTGTTTTTTGTATTTGTTTCCATTTTACTTCTTCACTAGATGATGAACTTGAGGAAAGTATTTTAAACTATTAAGATGATTACTAGAGGAAAAGATAGGAGGTTACAGGTAAGAGTGGCATCTCCATAAGGCATGTCTGAATGATTACTTATCTCTGATGCTGCCATAAGGAGGAAAAGGAAAAGGAAAACTTTGCAAATAGAATATAGACAGGAGAGTTTTCAAAGAGAGAACTTGTCACATGCACAGAACTAAAGGGGCTATTCTAGAATCTGGGGACTTCTTAAAGGTAGACACACTGAGGTAATACAGGCCATCGGTTCCTGGCCCTCAAGGTGATTGGAGAGCTGTATGAGTCTTGTGGGAGTTAGTCTGCCTGTTCCCTGGGAAGCTGAAGGTGCCTGATATCCAGCTATCTGGTTATCCTGAGATCTCTGGTATCCTGAGAGAAGATACCTGCTCTGTCCTGTCATCTACCTGTGTTCCAGCCTATTGAGAGTGATTGTATCCAACTGCTCTGTGATCTGTGTCCAGCCAGCCATCAAAGAAAGACCAGATGACCTGAAGCCATCTTGGGCCTAGCTCAAATAGGGTTTGATCCTTACTATAAAGGAATCAGCCTGACTACCTGGAGTGATTATTTAATCTAATCAAACAAGTAATCTGGGAGGATTAAATAGAGGTAGGGTAGCCAGACAGTCATTGGGATCTAGATAGTCAGGTCAGGGCTGAGGGAGCTTAGAAGCAAAAGAAGAAATCTCTATGAGGAGATTTTAGAATGGTGGGTGGTTAGCTAGAACACTTAGAGCTAGGGAATCCTAATTCCTTAATTCTCCCCTTCATAATATCTTATTTCCAAATATACCCCTATTCTGGTTTTACAAAAATCTATCTGGGAGTCTGAACAGCGTACTGGTCACTGAGAAGCAGGCCCAGGGGCCTCCTTCAGCTCAACCTTAGTATTTCACAGTAAGCAACTAGCAGTCAGATAACTTACATATTTCAATGTCTGAATGGTTACATTACATCTGATGCCACAAAAAAATGCCAGTGACTAGCAACAAAGTCTAATTATGTATGATTTGCACTGAAATTTTCTTTGCTTTGAAGAAATGGTGAGTTCCAGAAAAGGGCAGAGTAGAAAGACTAGTCAGAAAGAAAGCCATGTCTAGAACACAGGAGGCCTGTCATAAAAGAATCTTATCTTAAATAGATATAGATATAGATAAATAGAATATCTTAAAGAGGCCCCAAAATATGTGTGAACAATCACTTTTAGTAAATGTTAATTAAATAGATTCTATTGGATAATCTCTTTGGAGTAAAATGGGAACAGCACTATTATTCTATGATGCCAAGAACAAATCCTCTTCCTATTCTTTTTTCCCCTCATTTTTTCTGCACAGACTCTCAAACTATCCATAGATATGGCAGTTGTGTCTCTTTGCATTTAATCAGAATAAATGTTACATTCTTGGCATATATATTCTCCTTAATTCATTTTCTTCTTAAAATTATTTTTAATTTTTTGATTAACCAATTTAGAATATTTTTCCACAGTTATATGATTCATATTCTTTTTCTCCTCCCTCCCAGAGCTGACAAGCAATTCCATTGGGTTTTACATGTATTGTTGTTCAAAATCTATTTTCACATCATTAATATTTGCATTACAGTGATCAAAGTCAACATCCCAATCATATATCCTTTGAACTATGTAATGAACTATACATTTTTCTTCTGAGTTTCTGTTCCCACAGTTCTTTATCTGCAGGTGGAGATTATCCTGAATCATTGCATTGCTACTAATAAAGAAGTCCATTACATTTGATTGTCCCACAACATATCAGTCTCTTTGTATAATGTTCTCCTGGTTCTGCTCTTTTCACTCTGCATCAATTCCTGGAGGTCTTTCTAGTTCACATAGAATTCTTCAAGTTTGTTATTCCTTTCACCACAATAATATTCTATCACCATTAGATACCACAATTTGTTCAGCCATTCCTCAATTGAGGGACACCCCCTAATTTTGCAATTTTTTTAGCCACTACAAAAAGCGTGGCTATGAATATTTTTGTACAAGTATTTTTTCTCCTTAATTCATTTTCAAATATCCCTTCTCAGCTCTATATATTCAATACTGTCTAGAAGTTGATTTGCAAATAATTCACAGAATAATGTTCATTTCTCTACTTCTGCTGAAAATCACTGGCAGTTTACAGGTTGTCTTTAGTTCAAAACCAAACTACTTTTCCTAAAAGTTCTTCCTCATCTCCCTTTCTGAATCATTTAAATACATTCTGGATATAGAGAACATATAAACTAGCTTTCAATTATATGAACTAAATCCATGGTGTTATTTTTTAAATGTTGTATATAAGATCAAAACACCATTTTCTCATAATTCAAGTGGACTTTGTTGGTAATATACAGAAATCCTAACTGTTTATGTGGATTTATTTTATATCCTGAAACTTTGCTAAAGTTAATTACTTCAACTAGCATTTAGTTTATTCTCTAAGTATACCATTGCATTATTTGCAAAAAAGTAATAATATTCAACAACTATTTATTAAGCATTTACTGAATGCCAGGCATTGGACTGAGTCCTGGTCATACAAATAGTAATAAAAAGAAAGGTGATCCCTATCTTCAAGTAGTTTGAGATGTCAGTGGAACTGTTATTTGTGGTTTTGTGGTTTTGGTGGTCAGAAGAAGGTTCAAGCTTGCAGATTTTGGATTCATCAAAACAGAAGCATTGATTAAAGCAATGGAAGTGTACAAGATTACCAAGAGAAAAATACAGACAAATCTAAGGACACCTTAGGGAGGAACACCTATTTTAAGATACTGGGAATAATATGGGAAACAGGCATTCAAGAAAGAAGGAATTATTAGAGCAATGGAAAGAACCAAGAGCATCCAATATGGAGGTACAGTCAGTAGAATCAAAAGCTAGGAAAAAAATATCAAGGAAGATGAAGACTATAAAGTGTTCATTGGATTTGATTAGGAGTTCATTGGATGGTTTTTGCAAGGATTGTTTCAGTGGAATGGAATTAACTTGGTTCTAGACCTTAAGTGCACAGCTATATTATTTATATCATACAAACCAATTGTGAAACATTTACTTATAAAAAAAAGGATTCAAAGAAATATGCGTTTCTGCTTCACAAAAACACTGAGGTCCTCTAAGTATTATTTCTAGTTTGATAAAATTAAGATATACAATGAAACTATGATCCAGGAAATCAATTTCATCCAGAACTATATAGTCTGGTTCACAAGGGCTCAAGGTGTGTTGGCTATGTGAGATTTCATACTGAAGCAGACCACAGAAAATGATTATCCCATATAATAGTCAGGGGTACTGCTGCCAGGTATGTGAAATTAATTAAAAATATAGTCCCTTAACTGGTACATTTGCATTAAGAAAGACCACCAAGTCATGTCAGGAGGGGAGACCTCATGGTCAACTGAAGTCCTTACATCCTGAATGAGCTGACAGAAGCCCTATGGCAGGTAACATGCCTGGTTATGTGTCTGGAGGTCAGAACTCATGACCCAGACTGCCTAATCAGAAAGCCAAATAGGAATAATCTCATTGGCCATAGAAAAGACAGACAGAGCAGGAACACTGTCTCGGTCTCTTCTAAAAGTAAGTCTCTCTTAACTGTCCTGGTCATCTTACTGGGTCCTCTTGATGCCACTTGTAAAATGGGCTGAATCTGGAAACAGAAGTAGTATAGCCAGAAGTCTTTGGTAGTTAAAGGTGACATAGTAATGCTTTTTCTCTCTTTTACTAATAAATAATTATAATATGTTATGTCTCCAAAATTAACTTTAATTATAACACAAGTCATTTTACATTTTTTTTTCAGTGAAAAGGACTGATGTACAAGCAATTCCACATGCATTTTGGAATTTAGGTGCTCTACTCAACACAACAGACCATTCAAGGATATCATAGCTTCTTCGTGATCCTTACGAAGCTATCATATCCTATTATATCTTTCTCCTGAAACTGCCCATTTGGGGTGGGGGAGGGGTATGGCAGCAACTCACTTCATTAAGGGGTTATGACCAATATGGATTTTACCATTGGTATTTGAGTTCTGTTATCTATTCTAGTTTGTTATATTTAAGGTAGCCTAATCATAAGAGCATAACCAAGTAATGTAATAGAGTCTACCATGGCTGAATTATGTAGGAAATATAAGTAAAGGTAATGGGGTCACCAGGGGTATTATAAATTAACTAAATTGTCTGCGAGTACACACACTGGGATTTATGAGAGACTAGACCTGGACATGAAGACCTGAACAGCCAAGTTTCTCCTAACTGACAAACGTCAGTTAGCCAACTGTCACTCTGGGCCAGAGGCTTTGAATCCAACAGACAAGGTAACAGGATATAATTGGGTTTAATTATGAACAACTAAAAGATGGGATAGGAATATCTACTCTAAAACCTTAAATCTAATGACATAACCCACAGGGAAAGGAAAGACTTATTTCTACACTAACTTAGTAATCTAAACTGACAGGGCCCAAGGAGCAGTGGAGTCTCTGGGGTGACTGCCTCAGACCTGGAACCTGCCAGGCTTGAGCAGCTTAGCTAGGGGCTTTGTGGCTTTGGGATTCTCACTGCAATCCACTGATGATCTCTGGATGCCAAGAGCCAAGGTTGTCTCAGGTACCAAGTAGGAAGGGTTTGCTTGAAACACTGTCCACCAGCTCTCAAAACTTTCTCCTCTTCCTTCGACAGGACAGGACTGTCGATCTTCTCTCTCTGCTAGATGCCACTATTCATGATCCCAGGGGAAAATCAGGATGCAAGATGTCCTTTTACTCTGAGTTCTCTCAGGGCTAACCACAGTTTGTGTTAACCCCTAATGGAGTCCCACTCAGAGTACAAGTCACTTCTTCCTGCTCCCTCATTCCATTCTGGAATTCCCAGCTCCAGCTCCTTCCTGCTAGATACATCTTAATACCTAATCAATAACTAATCTTATCTTCCTCACAACAATTATATATAGGCTTCATTTGTTATCCAAGAATACAGTGAATATAATAAAATATATGAAAGCTAAATACATTAAAAATTTAATAAACAAAACCAGTCAATTTAGATACTGTGACTCATTAGAACCTGTAGGGCCTGCATTCATTCTTGGTATTACATTTAGCAAATGTTCTTAATGCTCTCCCACATTAAGCATCCCAGAACCCAGAGTTGAGTTGTGACTCCAAAATAGATGCAGCTACTGACATCACTGAATTTTCTACCACTTAGTTATTGCCAAAGGTAATCTGAAAGCCAGGATTTGAAGTGTTATGATTAAAATTCTCTGGAGGCTATATCTTAATTTATAGTTATTTATTAAATAATTAAAAGTGGTCAGGGAAAGGAAAGGTGCCAGCCACGTGTGGCCAGCAATTCCTTTAGCAGTCTCTTCCTAAAATTGGCTGTGCCAAATCCAAGCTAGACCTTGAGCACGCTGGCACTCCCCTGAGCCAGACCACCCATAGTGGCATTCTTCTAGCTTCCTCCCCCCCAAGCCAGTTGTACAGCCACACCACAGTCATGCCAGAATTCTCTTAGCCACTTTCATTGTTCATGATTATGAGCCCAAAACACCTATTTCTTTCTTTCCCATACTCCAATTTATGCTCTTTGTGAAGTATGTTTCCTGAGCCCTCTGATTTGGAGGACTCATCTCAGTTAGGGTAGGCATTGAGTTTTCTGGATGACAAGAGTCACCACATGGTCCTTAGCCTAGCTGCACAGCACTGGTACCTCATCTCCCAGTATGGTAGGGAGGATCCATCCCATTGCTTCAGAGAGATCTCATTCAAAAGTTCAGAAATACATTTTTTGTTTTAAAATCCAAAGGTTGTCTTGAGATGTCAAAAAAGAGTAGAGACAATAGTGTTAAATTTCCACAGTAGTGAAACTAATAAAATGATTGGCGTCTACCAAGGGATGAGAATGTGTTGATTTGAAGTGATGGAAGCTTAGAGAGCAAAGGAATTTTAAGGTTGTAGTTAGAAAGTCATGAAAATAGTATGTAATGGGCTTAAGGGTAATAAAGGCATGAAAAACTACAGTGAGGATTATTATTTGAAAGAATAGGGATAAAAGAACCAGAGACTTAGAAACTGAGGGATGATTCAAGAGACCTTAGTATCTAGCAGTACCTGGTGTGCTTAGCTGAGAGAATAAAAAAGTATACCAAACTTCCTATGTTCCTTCCACTCCTGCAAGCTTAGCTTATAAAACTCTGTAATCACTATCAAATATTCAAAAAAAGTATTTATCAAACACCTACTATTAGATTAGCACTGGGATTACAAACATACCTAATGAATGTGATACAGAGAGGAGGGCTTAACAGTATTCAGGCTTTTGCTGAGTGCTTATGTCAGTTAAGAGGTTTTAGAATCTTGGAAGAGTTTCAGTTGGACCTAGGAACTCATGGAGGGAACCAGGGGCCAGACGAGCTCCTTCTGGAGATAGCCTAGTTTTTCAGTTTTTTTTAATTTGTTAATTTAGATAAAACCTTTGAATCTCCCTACCCTACTTGATTTTCTACCTTCATTTCCCTTACCTAAATGCCTGAGAAGAGTAAATAAGGAGAGTGAATTAGAGTTAGTTCAAATCTGTGAGAATTTATCCCTACCCTTGCAGTAATTTATCAAAGGAGGTTTTGTATCCATCATCCTAATCCCTTTTGATTTCAAAATCACCTTGAGAGCTGAGTAAAGGCAGATCTTTTCTGTCTCCCATTTCTGCTTCCCTTCCCCCACCTGAGGTTTCTCTAAGCAGCTGTTAGGGCTTCCTTGATCCTTTTACCCTGACGATCTATCCTAAAAGACAATAAACCCCTTTGTGTTTTAAACAGAACTTTTGGTTACTTCATTAGTTAATTAGTAAGAAAGGGAAGAAGAGGAATGGAATCAACATACTCTGGGTTTGAGGGAAGTCAGGGTATCCATTTTGAAGGAAGTGTAACTTCAAACTTCCTGTGATACTAACTAAAGCCTGTAGTCATTTTCAATCTGCCTTGGCTCATTCTAAACTTGGCTGTATAGTGTCTTTACTTGAAGGGATCAGTTTATTTCCCTTCAGTGTTTTGTCTTTAGCTCAAGTCTCAGTCTGTATTCCCTGCTGCTGTTTGCCTGTTTATATTAGTTCATCCTCTCCCTGGCAATCCTTGTTACCTCAGTGTTATACTCCCTGAACTCAGACATTCCATTATTGCCTACCACCTCAACTATCATCCTTCATCATTGAACCTCTCTCATCCATTATATTGCCTTAACTTCACTATTACCTAGTCTATTCCCTTGTTTACCTCTAGCCTTAGGTCCCTTGCCTTGTCTTATTCCCTAATCCTACCAGTTATTACCCATAGCTTCAGCCTCATATTATATCCTGCATCTCCCTATTATATCCTACCTAGTCTCCATTTACATCCTTTCCAAGTCCCCTATAACATGAAACAATCATTATTTTAAAAAAAAAACTTACATTCTAAATGTATGGACAGCAAGTACACTTATAAGTATAAGAAACATAAAGAACAAGTTCAAATAAATATAAATAATTTACTCAAGATATTTTGGGAGAGAAGGTACAAGCAGTGTTAGTAGTGGGGAGTTAGAAAAGGCTTCTTGTAGAAAAAAACCTTGAACTTCATCTTAAAGGAAGAAAGATTTTGTGAGGTGGAACTGAGGGGGTAGTAGTATGTTCCTGGCATGGATAATGGCATGGACAATGGCATAAAGGCATAAAGATTAGAAATGACTCAACTATAAAATATATTTTTCATGGAAGTCATTCAATTTATTTCAATGAGGATTACCAAACTATACATTCTATAGTTTTTTGCCTTTTATTGTATTTGCATTTTATTATTTTGTTTGTATCTCCAGCATATATAGCCTTTTATAAATGCTTGCTGGTTTCTTCTTTAATTAATTCTCATATCTTCTAAACAAAGCAAAAGAAATCAATTATTTTTGCTTCTGGAAAATTTCTCCTGTGATTGATTGTCTAAATGAGCCAGAGCAATTTGGCATTATGTTTTCATAGGGCTTTCTGGCCAATCTTTCTGTACTTTGGTGGAGGGGTGCAGGGTTGGTGGAAATGAATGATATCACATCATAAAGCTGTTTACGGACGGGAAGAAAGATATCTGAATGATGGAAGAGCTTAGCATATTAAACATTAGCTAATGAAATTGAACACTGGAGACTGGGCCTCCCTTCTTAGTATTTCTGGACAAAGTGGGATAAATTATATATTCTGGAGTTTCCTTGCCATTATATTGCCCTTTGTAAGCTTTCATAGGTTGATAATTATGTTAAAAACAAAATATAATAATCCATTTTGAATATCAGAGTATTTGGAATGATCACACATTTGAAAATAACCTATTATTCATCTACATGTGGTTTATAGGTCTTGTTTTAGGAGGTAAACAGGTTATGCAACAAGACAAAAGAATCTTAAAATATGAACCATTTGTCCAAAATGTGTTATGGTGGAAAGTGTGCTAGACTCTACTTCAGAGAACTTAGTTCAAACCCCTGCCACATACTGCCTATGATCTTCAGAAAGTCATTTTACCTCTCCCCTCCAAATTTTCCATATTTGTCATGTTAAATATTTTGGATTAGATGATCTCTATCTAAGACTTTTCTCAAATCTAAATCTACAATCCTATGATATATTTTCCTAGGGAAGTAGATGGAAGATTCTAGAAAATAACTACAAACTGAAACAAGGTTTGTAGATCTATTTTAGAAAACTACATTCTGTCCTGTATCTTGTTTGCTTCTATTTGCTAAATAAATCAAATTTCACCTCATTTTAGGGGCCAGAAAACCTAGTTTAAGGAAAGTTCCTGGGATCAGTAGGAAGATAAAAAGAAGTAAATAGACCCTTAGTGTCTCAGGAATCACAAGTAGCTTCCTAAAGTAGATATGTGCAGATGAATATACCAAGAGAACTACCAAAGAGAAAAGAGAAATTTAAAAAGGACTCTGAAACTTGTTTCAAGAGCAGTACACTTGTACTATGAGATTCTATCCTAAAAGGATAGCTGCCACTATCTTCAGTTGTAGGGAAAATACTATAGCTGCAACTGTAGCTCCTAAGACCTCATGGGCACACTTTCCATTGAAACTCCATAAGTAGATTTCATTAACTTTTAGAAGTCATTCACTAAGATGGTCTAATAAGAACACCTTTGTAAAAGTCAGGGGCATACTCTCCCATAAAATAGTGTAATGAGGGAACTAAGACATTAAATCCAGGCTGTCAGACTGTGTCTAAAGACCTGAGAGTTCCATAATTGAATGAAGCTGGGATTTTGAAAAAGTGTTTAGTTTGACCAAGGTGGGGGGAAGGAGGTTTTTTGGCTGTGTGGTCTAGCTTTGCCAAATATCCAAGGAGCTGTCAGTGTAGAATATCACTGAGAAGAAGACACTCCAAGCAACAATCATGGCCTAGGTTGAGGAAAGGTCTGGATTATCTGTTGGTGGACAGCACATTTATCTACCTTATTCCCTAGAGTCTGTTTGGATTAAGTAGCTGTATATTGGACTTATTCCTGTGGCATATATAATCATCTTGGAGAATCACTGAACCAGTGCATTAAGAAGACCCTCCTCTCCAGCCCCTCCTATTCTATTTAGGGTTTAGCTTATCTTAGTTTAGTTAAACCATTAGGGCTTTTCCTTAATATAGAAACCCCCCCTCTCACTTCCCTCATCTAATACTAATAAACCCATTTTGTTAGTACTTCCTGCCTCCTCTAAGCTATCGAGAACCCACTTTATTGGTTTTCCCTGGTTGGTAGATTGTCAGTTACTTGACCAACTGTCATTCCCAAAACTCACATCCCCATTTGCTTTACCTGTGTTTATCTGTCAGTACTTCCCTTGTGATGTGTGAGAGTGTCCCCAGTTTGGCTGGCATCTAACTATTCCCCTATCCCCAGTATCATCTTTTCAATAGTAAAAGATAGCAGAATATGTTAGAAGACAGAATCCAAAAATACAAAATCAAATGATAACTTGTAAAAATAACAAAATCAGTGTGTGTGTAGTCATGATGGTTATAGGAAACACAGATCAACTAAAAATATTAAAATGAGAGTTTGAAGTAATGTCTGTTATGAAAAGCAGCTAGGTTGCATAGTGAATCGAGTGCTGGTCTATGACTTAGGGCAACCTGAGATCAAATTTGTCCTCACACACTCAGATATATTATCCTTGGCAAGTCAATTAACCTCTGCCTTAGTTTTAGTAATAAAATGAGGATAATAAGAGCATTTATCCCTTAGAGTGGGTGTGAGAGACAAATTAGATAATATTTGTAAAGTAATTAGGTAAAATCCAGAAAATCAGAAGTAGTAATCATGATCTTAGATAGTACAAGTACAAAAATTGACATGGTTAAAAAAAAAAACCTAAATAAGCCCCAGGGAGAAATAAATAATAATTTCTAGGAACAAAAGGATAAATGAATGTGAGGTTAAGAAAAATATATAAATTTAGAAAATTTAGATTTTATAGTACTCCAAAATTTATTGAATGAGAATCACGAAAGATATGAATAATTTTGAGTTTTGCACTTTTACAAAAAATGGTCATGTATTAGGATAATGTTTTCCATTGATTGTTTCATAGACATGATCCAAAGAGTTAGCAAATAAAAATATTTTTTATTATATTTATTATTTAATTATCAGCTCAAGCAGTTAATAATAATTTAGTTATGTTAAAATATTTGACTTGTGATATCATGCATCTATATTTATGAGTTAAAAATTCCCTAGAAATCCCCTATCCCCTTATATATGAGGATTAGATTTTAATGTTAGCATAAGTAATGATTATATTTAAGTATAAATATTAAGGTTTTGAATATAGCTAGTCATTGTGAGCATAGGCCTCAGTGTCTTTAACTTGCTATATCTTGAACCCTTAACAATTATGATTTTGAACTTGTGACTTGGCCTTCATTAGCATAGAGGCTTTTACACTGACAAAACATATACCCACAATTGTTGTCAGGTGTTGTCAGGTGATTATTTTCCCTGGTCTCCCTAATAGATTGTTATGCTTGGGTTGGGCTAAATAATTCTCCTAAAAGAATTTCAACATCACGGTAAGATGGATCATAATTCTTAACCTCACACCTAAATTCTTTTAAGCATTTTTGGGGTTGTGAGTTCCAGTCTCCAATTCTCTTTTTTAGGCTGTCTAGATCACTGCTGGTAAATGGGGTATATGTTTTTAAATGGACGATGCCCTGGTCTGCCTTTAAAAGGCATTCTTTTATCATGGAAAGGAAGGAGAGGAATGGTTGCTTCTGCCCCTTTTACTGTGATGTCTTTGCCTTCATTGTCATTGCCCTGCTTGTCTGTATTCTCTTTGTCATTAGTCTTTTGTCATTATCAATATATTGTCCTGGCCATTTGTCTTTTCTCCCATCTTGGCTATTTCTTCCTCTATCATTTTAGCTAACTCAGCTTTTAGAGTTGCTCAAGTCACTTGTTCCTCAGCTTTGGGTCCCAATAACTGTCCCATCAGCTTTTTAGCACCCAGCAGATCTACAGGAATGAAGCAATAGCTGCCATAAATGATGGAGTAAATGCTATCAGTTTTTCTATATCATCTTTAACCAGTTGTAAGAATCTATTAAATGAATGAGGTTTAATATGTAATTTGGTACAGTCTCTGTCCACAGTCCATACATCATAGTTCCAAAGGAATATAGCATAACAAAGCTACTCTGCACCACAATTAAAGCTCTTCCCATTTCCCAGGAAATGATTCAACGTATCTGCTTAGCCAGTAAGGTTTTCTGCTTTGCTATTCTTTGCTTTCTGTCCTTGTGAGGCTTCTGTAGCTATTGGGGGGGGACTAATCCAAAATGGTTGCCAACTGACTGATTTTTAGTATTTGGTTTAATAAAATGGCTTTTTGTGATTAAATCATGATCTTTGTTTGGTTTTGGCTCACCACAAATGTATGGGAGTGACTATTGATGGTAGGGGTGTTTGTATCTAGACTCCTCCCCACTTTGTTAGCTTTCAATGGGCCAAATCAGCTATCACTCACCCCACACCCCAGGGAAGACTTATGAAGGAACAAACTCAAAGAGGTTTCCCAAACTGACAAAGCTATAGTGGGAATGTTGAAGGAAGTGTTGGGGTTCAGTTGAGATCCTAATGACCTTCAGAGCCAGCCCTCTTGAGACAAGCCTTCCGCTCCCCCCCTCCTAAGTTCAAGCTAGCTTTTGCCCATCAATATGGAGTCAGGCAATGGTCTGCCCTTCAGCCACCAGAGAAGTAACCTTTTCCCCTCATTGTAACTGCTCCAGACTCTAAATATCAAACTATTAGGGATTTATTAAATGATAAATCAAGTTCAGGGTACAGGAGGGAAAGGTATAGGGGAATCAAGGAAGGAGGGAAAGGATGAACTTCACTATCAGTTATGTCTTCTCCCCAAGAGTAGTTCTGGACTTCTATGGCTTGGTCACAATATCTAACTCTCTCTTCCCCCTACAATCTCCTATCAAATATTTCTAAACTAATATAAGAGGAAAGTAACTGGATAAATTGAGTCAAACAGGATCAGGGAAGGGACCCCCACCCCACCTCATTCAAGCCCACTCACCCAGGAGTTCAAGCTCTCCAGCCAAATTGGAGAATTGCTGTTCAATGTCTTCTTTGTTGGTAAATGAAAATAGTAGGAATTGATGTTAGTAGTTGTGATCTCCCAATAATCACTAATAAAAGTACAGAGGAACCCAATTCACTCAGGATCCAACCCAAAATCAAAACCTCCCAACCAAAGAACCAACAGGGTCCCAGTCCAGTCAGGAGTGAAGGGACAGTTGAGAAGACTCCTCCAAACTCCTCTTGCTGCTGGCCCCTCCCAAATGGAATTCTGAATGGGAAGCATTCTACTGGACTGTTTCAGGGTCCCTTCCAACTCCAGCTGCCTGCTCCCCTTTGCAAATTTCAGTCCACAGTTACAATTAGCATAGAGGCTTTTACTTTGGTTAGAAGCCTGATGACACTCCTTCACTTTTGTATACATCCTAATAAATACATCGTTGGACTTTTACCTCACTTGGAGGCCTGGCACCTCCCATTAACTGTGGTGACCTTAGTGTACATCATCATTTACATCATCAGGCTTAGAAAATAGGGTTTAGGCTCCCCAGCTCTCCCTTATCTATCAACTGACTTCTTGTACGAATGAGAAGGACTTCTTAGTTGCCTCAACCAATGAACATTGCTTCTCTGTGCCTCCATGAATATATTAAATGAGTATAACTATTGTCTTGGACTATTTTTGCACTGGTATATAAGTTGTGATATTCTTGGGGTATAAAAAAGGCCTCTCACAAGACCAGAAGTCTGGCTTTCTTGTTAGACAGGCCCTCTCACAATAAACCTATTTCTTTTTGACTCTGTTTCTCTTATTTGATTTTCCTGATAGGAGAATTTTCCCCCCACATGTTTGAATTTTCCTTCTGCAGTTATTCAAAACCATCACGATTATGCACATAATGATTTTGGTATTTGTGTAGCAATTACACCAAACTGATTATTCACAAAGTGCAATATATTTTTCTAATTTCTCAACTTGTCAAAACAAAGTTTCTAAAATGTCACAAGAGTTCAACATTTGAATCCAAACTCAACAGAAGATCAGGTGATCAACATGTGCATACTCTCATTTGTGTTTTATATAAGATTCCAGAGGAGTTACCCCATTTTCCTATTTCCTGTATTCATATCTTATTAACTATGCAATGTGACAAGGTATCATGAATGTTTTCATTTTAGCATCACAAATATCCAGCTTTTTGAGGACATGATTACTAGGCATGTTTATAAATTAGGTATTAGGATTAAATTCTCTGGAGACTCCATCTTATTTTATAATTATTTATTAAAAATAAAAACAGGCCGGAAAAAGAAAAGACAACAGGCATTTATGGCTGGTCATTCTTTTAGCCATCTCACCTCTGTGAGCCTGCCACATCAACACCAAACCAGATTGCATATCTCCTCAGTATGAGATGCCAAGGAAAGAAGGTGATTTCCTCCCCCTCCACCAATTTATGAACTTCTTGAGATACCTTTCTCAGGCCTCTTTGTTTGGAGGTCTCTGACCTCAGTCAAGAAATTGACTTGTTTTCTGGACATGTGAAATCAACACCAGATGACATTTAGAATGGCTACATAAAGCCCACCTCTCCAAAGTCTCCATCTGGCTCTGCCTAGTTCATTTAACTGTTTCACTACTCTTTAAGAGGCTTGTTTAAAGCAAAGAACTTGTCTCCACCCTGCTTCAGGAAGAAGCAGGGAATCAAGTCCATAGCATCAGCGTTCAAATCAAATTTTTTCTTCATTGAAATCCAAAGGTTGTCTTCCAAAAAGGATTACAGATTAATATTAACTTTCAACATTTCCCCCTCTGATTTATTCAGTCATACATTTCATGACTGTCTAACCAGAATACCTAAGTGCCCAGAGTTTGTAAGAATTAAAATTAAGAGACTGGCCATAAATGAATAATTTCATTTAAACAAAAGTAGCACAATAATGGAGAAAGGAGAAAGATATAGTGTTTACTTACTGCTACATTTATTTGCTTGCTACAATATAATACTTTACATTACAGTTTGCTAAATCTATGACTACCATGAGGGTCTCCCTAGCCACACTCACAAAGCAGTCCAATCAGCACCAGAATACAGAAGTGAAGAGCCCAAAATCCACTCTTGCCTCAGTTTATGAAATCTTTTCTCCACCCACTAACCCTTACCTCACGAAGGGCTGTCAAATCCCCTCTGAATGACAAAGTCTTAGAAGGGGTCCTAGAACTGCAGAGTGAAATTCTAGGAAGCATGGTTTCCTCCCACTCAAGATTCCCCCACGTGACTCTTTCCTTATTAACACTCCTTAGTGGAATTATTATAACCAATATCTTTATCCAGCCCCAGGGAGATATAGAAGATTAGTAAAGGCTATCATTAAAGCCCTTACAGGCCCCCTATAAATTTCTAGGAAAGCCCCACCTTTATGTATAATATAAGGTCTGTCTGTAACAGGCTATAGACTGGTCTGATATGACAGTTAAATATGATCTGACTGTTATAAATCTTGTAAAAAGAGTAGCTTGATTTATTAAAATAGTTCAACATAGAATGGAGGGTCAGGGAGTAGAATCCCTAATACTAGGTCTCTAATTCTCCTCCCTCCAATCTATGGGGCTCTCACAAACTTCTCTTCTAGACTTGTGGCTCCCTGTCCTACTCTGTCTGTTTAGACCCCCCAAAACCCTATCTAGCTTCCTAACCTACTGACCCTCCAAATATTGATGGTAGACAACTTATAGTTCAGCAGCAGTAGATAGGAGTGAGGTAGACGATGAAGTCACCCTGACAAATAGTGGGCTTTTGTCCCAAAAGCTGGGATCCTTGGATTTATTGTACACTATTTTGCTAAGGTCATTTAACTCAAGTCTATTCCACTGATCCTCCCTTCTGTCTCTTAGCCAGTACCATATTGTTTTGTTGACCACTGCTTTATAGTACAGTTTAAGATCTGGTACTGCTAGGTTTCCATCCTTCACATTTTTTTCATTATTTCCCTTGATATTCTTGATCTTTTGTTTTTCCAGATGAACTTTGTTATAATTTTTTCTAATTCTATAAAAAAGATTTTTGGTAGTTTGATAGGTATGACACTGAATAAGTAAAATAATTTGAGTAGGATTGTCATTTTTATTATAGTAGCTCATCCTATCTAGGAGTAATTGATGTTTTTCAAATCATTTAGATCTAGCTTTAATTGTGTGAAAAGTGTTTTGTCCTTGTGTTCATATAATTCCTGTGTTTGCCTTGGAAAATAGATTCCTAAATATTCTATATTGTCTTGAGTGATTTTAGATGATACATAATAAATTATGCTCCAGCCTTTTACCTTGAATTTGTATGTGTCACCCTTCCATAAATGTGTTTCTTGTAAACAATATATAGTAGGATTCTGGTTTTTAATCCACTCTGTTATTTGCTTCCATTTAATGGGTGAGTTGAACCTATTCACATGTATCATTATCATTATTAACTGTGTATTACCCTCCATAATATTGTCCCTTTTAGATCCTGCTTTATTCCATTTCACTCTGTTCTTCCTCACCAGTATTTTGCTTCTTGTCACCCCTCCAGTTCCCCCTTCCTTCAATTACTACCCCTCCCTTGTGTCTTCTTCTTCTCTGTAGGGCAATAGAATTTTATACCCCCCCACCCCGAGTATAGTCTTTTTTCCCTCTCTGAATGAGTTACAATGAGAGTAAATTTTAAGCATTTCCTGTCACCACCCTTATCCTTCTCTCTGTATTGATTTTTGTTACTTCTTTATGTTATATAATTTATCCCATTCTATCTCTCCCTTCCCTTTTCTCTCAGTGCAATTTGCTCATGATTGATTTATACATGTATAAAGGGTAAGAAGGGGTTTTGAGTGGGTGAGTATTAAAAGGTTTGGTCACCAGGGAATTGAATAATTATCCATTCCCAATTAAAGAATAACCTCAAGTCAAAATGACTTTTATGGAAGTTTATTTACGAATGTGGAGAGGAAGAAGAAATAAGGAAATGGGAGTGAGGATAAGATAATAAGTAATATAACACACTAGGTAGTTTGCTCTGATCCCTAGTTTAATCCAGGCAAATCTAATTAACCCTCAGCTGAGGGAGGTTCAACCTTGAGGCTGGAAAGTCAGAGGGCCCCAGAGGCAAATGAAGCAATAGCTTTTGTCACAGAGTCTCTATTGAAAGGGAAGTTCCTTAAGAGAAGTTCAGGAAGACTCAGTCTTTACACTCACTACGTGGAATTCCAAAGGAAAGATTTTAGAAGTCTCACCAAGTTCTCGGAGTCCAGAAAAAGAAGAGCTCCTTCAGATCCAAGACATGAACCAGAAGACCCCCAGCTAAATTCACTGAGCTCTCTTTTAAATGGACTTCTTATGCATCACTTCCCCTGCCTTTCTCTTAGTTTATGTGTCCAATCACAACAGATGCTTTTCTTAGGACTGCCCAAGAGATAGTCAATAAATTTTGATTTGTCACTCACTCTAGCACACTTGGGTCACAGACCTCCCAACTTGTGAGTTAAGTGGAGATGTTTTCACCTTTGATGATTAAATCTAAAGATGGGCAGGGTAGACTTAATCTAATTATCACAACCCCCCCTGTAATCATTTGTGAGACTTGTCTCCCCAATTTTCATTTGACATAATCATCTTGTACCCCTAAAAATCTTCAAACTAAAATAGTTAGAGATGAGAGCTAATTAGAAGAGTTAGAAAGAGCAAAACCAATGTTTTGCTAGATATATTGACAAAAAGCCAATTAGGGGGCAATCCCCTTTGGCATAAGAGTTTGCAATTAAAAATAATTGTGTTCAATCCCCTTAAGTTCAATCAGTTGTACCCCAAAGTTCATTTTGGATCATCTTGATTCAGTGTAGGTTTCTCCAGGTATCTTTCTCCAAATAGTCCATTTTTTCTGTATTCAAAGCATTAGCAGGCTTCTTTTCCTGGAAATTTTCTCAAACAACATTTTAAAACTTGAATTTTTATAAAAATACAATCCCCCCTGAAGAGTGCTGATCAATACCCAGATTTACTCAGAATACATCATTGAGTTATGGGGTGTATGAGTCAGTTATCAAAAGAAAAACAAAAACATAAAAATAACAAATAGAAGAAAAATTAAACTTTGGGAGAAAGAAAAAATTCAAAATCAAGATCAAAATATCAATATCAATATCTATCTATCTATCTATCTATCTATCTATCTATCTATCTATCTAAATTTCTGAATAAACAAGAATAAATTCATAACAGGTCCTTGTATCAGGGTCCAATTAAGGTAATTTCTATCCCACTAGTCTGTAGGACAAAATGCAGTAATATTGCATTTACTCATTGGTGGCCAAGACTACAGGAAGTTGCCATGCTAAAAGAGAGAAAAAACGGACTAGATTTTTGTGTGCAAGGGAAGTGCCATTCCCTGGTCTGATTTACCTTCACTCTCAGGTATAGGGCAAGCCAAGATGATGGCCAACCTTTGGTACTTGACTGTTAGTGTAGTTCAAGGCATTCTACGTCTTAACATATGTCAAGTGTCACAACCTCGAGTCTTACACTAAGTTCAAGTCCTTTAGTATTGGCATGGAAGTTCAACAATCCTACCTGGATTGGTATGGTCTGTTTGACCTTGTGCTCCTTGGCACTGTGCAGATTTTCATCAATCACATTGGGACTAGTTGGTCTCCATGACCTTATGCTCTTATGTATTAGCTCTTAGTTCTTAGCTCTTGTGTTCCCTTCTCCTGAAATCAGACAGAAACATTAATCACACTCCCATGATATTTACCAATAAATGACAGGTTACCATAGTCTAAGGCTTTGGGGTATGTATTAATATTATAGCAAATATATTTTAAACTTATATTACTGCAAAACCAAAAAAAGATTAATATTGATCATATGTACTTTAAGTAAAATAAATTTTAAAAAAGGAAAAAATTATATATTCTATTAGGAGAGTAAAAGGCAATAGTAAAATAAAAATTCAGGAATTCAATGTGTTCCCAAAAATACTGTCCACTTTTCTATGGACTATTATCATCAATGCTTGTGATAGGATGCAGTCAATCAGTTTAAATAGAAGGTGCTTTCTTGTGAGCAATGAATCCAAGAGTCCTTTTCTCCAATTTTTATAGCTGTTGGAGTGGTTAACAATATTTGAAATGGACCTTACCAGGAAGGCTGAGTTGCTCCATTGCCCTGGAAATTCTTTATATATACCTTGTCTACTGGGTTCAGGTCATGAAGTAAAAAAATCTATTGGTCCGGCTTGTACTGAGGCTCCGGATTCATGGAGTTCACACAGTTTGTGCTGTAATTCCTGTGTATAGGAATCAATAGAAGTATCTCCTTCTAATAGTGATGTATATGCAGAAGAAAAAGGGGTATAGGGGGATATACTGTATCCTGTATAGGGGGATGTCCAAAAAGCATCTCATATGGTGAAATATGTAAATCTCCTCTGGGCCTGCTTATAAGATAAAATAGAGCAAGAGGGAGAATTTCAGACCATTTTAAATGTGTCTCAGTGCATAATTTGCCAATCATAGTTTTAAGTTCTCTATTCATCCTTTCGACTTGACCTGAGCTCTGGAGGTGATATGGTACATGGAATTTGGGAGTTATCCCTAAACAGGAATATATTTCACATGAAATTGAATTGGTAAAGTGACTTCCCCTGTCTGAATCAATATGTGCAGGTAGACCAAAATGAGGAATGATTTCTTTTAAAAGCACCTTGGAAATAAAAGCTGCTGTGGCTCAGGCAGTAGGAAATATTCCAGTCATCTGGTCAGTTGATCCACTATGACTAGACAAAATTTATATTGTCCAGCCTTTGGAATTGTTATGTAATCAATTTGCAGATGCTCAAAAGGTGTGTAAGCCAGAGGATGCCCACCAAAAGCTTTGCCACAAAAGGCATGTTGGTTATATGCTTGGCATGTAGGGCAGGCTGCATACACTTTAGAGGCTATAGTAGTTATGCCAAGAGCTATCCATACTCTTTTAACAGAGTCCACAATGCCCTGGGTACCAAAATGAACATTTATATGAACAGATTAGCAAATTTGTTGATAAAAGCTTCTAGGGAGCAGGGGTTTTCCTTTGGGAGATACCAATTTATCTGTTTAGCTTTAAATTTTTGCTACCAATTTTGAACTTCCTTTTCATTATAGGAAGGTAATAAATTTAAATCATCAGTGGTCATTAATGTTAAAATTAATTCTGACTCTTCTATTGCTGCTAACTTTGCAGCAGTATCTTCTGAGTCATTTCCCCTAGAGACAGGGTCAGTGCCACCTGTATAGGCAGAGCAATGAACTACAGCCAGGGTTTTGGGTAGCTGGAGAGCAGAAAGAACTTCATTAAAAATTTTTGCATTAGCTATAGATTTTCTATAGTTCAGGATTAAGTTTGGAATTTGTGAGAGCAGATGTAGGGCAGGATGGGGTGGAGGGGTTGTGGTTTGCTCTTGGGTTGCTCTTCACTCACTGTTATACCTCCTGCTAGCTCTTCTCCCCTCTAACAGTTCCCCAGATGGTCATTGCCTACGTTTTGGGTTTTTCTTTTTTTGAAGGTTGTTTCATGCTGTCCCTTTGTTAGGTCTTTCACTTCTGTATTTGCT
This sequence comes from Gracilinanus agilis, assembly GCF_016433145.1. NCBI lineage: Eukaryota > Metazoa > Chordata > Mammalia > Didelphimorphia > Didelphidae > Gracilinanus > Gracilinanus agilis. The sequence continues at coordinate 428,324,512 of NC_058132.1, forward strand.
TTGTGACAATATTTTACTCTTGGCCAGAAAGGATTTTTGTGGTGAAATGGCACTGCACTTTTAGTTACTCCTTCATCTTGACTCCACCCCCAGACATACCATTTTCCCATAAGTAATAAAAAAAATTGACCTTTTTGAAGCCCTTAAATTTTAACGCTTTCTTATTTACCTTTATATGCTCCTTTTGAATTTTATATTTGGGCATTAAATTTTCTTTTTGTCAATAATTCTTGAAAATCTATTTTATTAAATGATCATACTCTCCCTTGAAAGAATATAGTCAGTTTTGATGGGTAAGTGATACTTGTTTGTAAACACAATTCCCTTGTCTTCTGGAATATCATATTCTAAACCTTCTAGTATTTCAATGTGGAAGTTGCAAGATTCTCTGTAATCCTGACTGGAACTCCATGATATTTGCATTGTTTCTTTCTGGCTGCTTGCAGTATTTTCTCATTGGATTCAGTTGTCATTTGGAAATTTATTTTAGGAGGTGATGTGTGGATTCTTTCAATTTCTATTTTGTCCTCTTGTCCAAGAATATCAGGGTAGTTTCATAATTTCTTGTAATATGATGTTTAGTTGTTTTTTTTTTTATCATGAAATGTATCATCATGAAATTTCAGGTTGTCCAATAATTTGTCTCTCATGTATCTCTTTTCCAGATCAGTTGTTTTTTTCAATGAGATATTTCATATTTTCTTTGTTTTTTTTCATTCTTTTGATTTATTTTATTACTTATTGATGTCTCATAAAGTCATTTGTTTCTCTTTGCCCATATCTAATTTTTAAATACTGAATTTCTTCTATGACCTTTTGATTGATCCTCTTTCTCCATTTGGTCCATTCTGCTTTTCATCAACCTCTGTTTTCCTTAGATTGTTTTTTTGCCTTTTTTCTTCCAGTATGTTAATTCTGTTTTTTTCAAGAACTCCTTTATTCACTGGATTGTTGTGCCTTTCTTTTTCCAGTTGACCAATTTTGCTTTTTTTAAGTTTTTATTTTACTTTTGCATTTTTTTCTTTTTCCTTTTTTTCTTCAAATTGCCTTATTTGATTTTTGAATTTCTTTTTGATTTCTTGTTTGAATCCCATTTTTTTTGAAATTTTTGACATAGTTGCTTGAATCTCACTGTCCCCTTTTGATTGAATGCTTTGTTCTTTGTCTCCATAGAAATTTTCTACAATTGGATATTTCTTTTGCTATTTCTTCATTTTTCCCAGTCTTTTTTGACCTGTGGACTGAGAAATTTGAAAAATGATGATTCTGTCTCCTTTACTCATGGCTTTTAGGTCTCAGGACTTGGAATTATTTTGCCTTGGGGGGAAGGATTTTATCACAACAGAGACTTGAGAGGGTCAAGTGCTATGGTCTATGGGCTTATTACAGTGTTACAGATTTCAAGAGTGGGTCTGGGAACTGGGATGCTCTGTCATTGTTAGTGTAGGTATGGTCCCATGATCCTGAAGTTCATCTAGGCTCAAGCTTAGAAGAGATAGGTGTGGGGGGGGCATGGGGTCAGCCAGCTCTCCTCTGTGTGCAGTTTTATTTCTAGTCTCCATGAATATCTCATGAAAATCAACTCTCTATGCCTATCTTTCAAGTTGTGTTCAGTAGTAGAGCCCTTTCACTCCATGTCTTACTATTGGTTTTCAATTCTTATTATTTTGAGGAACTTTTTAAAGATTTATTTGTAAAAATTGTTGGAATGGTTTCAGCTTTTGTTGCTAATAAGCCACTCTCTTGATACTGCCCCATTTGAAGATTTCTGAAAGTCGATGTCTAAATTCTTTTTCTGATCATGGCTTTCAGACAGTTCAGTAATTCTTAGATTATCTCTCCTGGGCTTATTTTCCAAGTTTTCCCAGGAGATATTTCACATTTTTTCTATTTTTCATTCTTTTGATTTTGTTTCTTGAAAACTTATAGAATTGTAAGCTTCTGGTTGCCCATATCTAATTTTTAATGCATGGGTTTTTTGAGTGAACTTTTGTACCTCTTTTTTCATTTGGTGAATTTTATTTTGTAAAGAGTTCTTTTCTGCAGTGAATTTTTGTACCTCTTTTTCTGAAGGTCTAATTATGTCTTTCAAGAAGGTGTTCTCTTCAGTGAACTTTTGCATATATTTTTCCATTTGACCAATTCTGCTTTTTAAACAATTCTTCTCTTTGTATTTCAGTGCCTCTTTTACCAATTGGTTTGTTCTGTTTTTTAAATATATTGATTTATTTAGTATGTTTTGTGCCTACTTTACTAACTTGTTGATAATTTTTTCATGATTTTCCCATTTTACTCTCTTTTCTTTTCTCTGTTTCTCTTCTACCTTTTTTAATTTAAAAATCATTTAAGCTCCTCTTTTAATTCTTTTTCACTTTGAGAACAATTCATATATTTTCTTGGATGCTTTGGATGCAGCAGTATTATTATGCTCTTCACTCTTTCAATAAGCAAATTGAGTAACTTAAGTAATTTGCCCAAGATCAGACTCTTAAGTGCAATAAGTAATAGATCTGCATAGTAAGTCAAGTTCCTCTGATTTCACATCCAGTATTCTTTCTTTTGCTCCATGTCCTCTTTACCTCAGTCTCCTCATTTGTAAACTGGAAATAATAATTCTTTGCCTAACTCGCACATTTTTAAACTTCTCTGGAGGAGAAAAAAATGAATGTCTTTTTTTACTAATTTACTCAAAGTACATGGATTCAAGATTATACACTCACTGATGACATTTTAAAATCTAAGGATCATAGATCAAAAGGTACAGTAAGACCATGGACTCAAATCCCTTCATCTTTTAAGACAAAAAAAGACTGAATCACAGAAAGATTAAATGATTTTTCTAGGGTAATGCAACATTATGCAACAAAAATACCTCAACAATTGAGGTATTTTTAGGACTCATATTTTCCTCATTCTGAGTCTACTACTCCATACAAAATACGTGTGCCTTTTTCACTTAGATCTTCTTTGAAAACAAGTGTTGAGCAATTATTAGAGCAATGCTACTACCAAGTAGCTTTTTCCAAAGATGTAAATGACAGAGTGTAATGCCACAAATATATGGAAATATCTATACTCATAGTTTTTTAAAATTTTTTTTAAATTTTGAATATTTTCTCCTAGTTACATATTTCATGTTCTTTCCCTCTCCCCCATTCCCCCCAGACCCCCCTTTGCTGACACACAATTCCACTGGCTTTTACATGTATCGTTGATCAAGACCTAATTCCATATTATTGATAGTTGGATTTTTTTTTTATCCTGGGACTCCATTCTAGGAGCATAGGGCCACAACCAGTAGGCAATGGGACATACAGTCGCTCAGGGTCACCCAGCTGGGAAGTGTCTGAGCCCGTACTTGAACCTAGGACCTTTTGTCTCTAGGGCTAGCTCTCAATCCACTGAGCTAGCCCAGCTGCCCCTACTTTAGGTTGCAGTTTCTTTAGCAGATGTAGTTTTTACAGGGTGGGGTTGCTAGCCCCACGCCCAACCCTCCTCCTTTTTTCATCCAGGCTAGGGACCGTCCTTGGCCCAGGAGTGGTAAGGGTGGGCAGTAGGGGTCAAGTGACTTGCCCAAGGTCACACAGCTGGAAGTGTCCAAGGCCGGACTTGAACCTAGGACCTCCAGTCTCTAGGCCTGGCTCTCAATCCACTGAGCCACTCAGCTGCCCCTTAGACACAGTCATTCCCAGACTTTTTTGGCCTACTGTCCCCTTTCCAGAAAAAATATTACTTAGCCCCCTGGAAATTATTTTTTTTAAAAATTTTAGTAGCAATTAATAGGAAAGATAAATGCACCTGTGGCCATGACCTTCCCCCTGGATCGCTGCAGCCAGGGGGCGGTAGCACTCACTTTGGGATTGATTAGACTAGAGTTATCATTTAGTGTCTACATGCCCAATAATATCCCCAACAGCCCATGTGTTCAAGCAGTTGTTTTTCTTCTATGTTTCTCCTCCCACAGTTCTTCCTCTGAATGTGGTTAGTTTTCTTTCTTATAAGTCCCTCAGTCTTGCTCTGCATCCTTGCATTGATGATAGTATAAAAGTCCCTTATGTTCAATTCTACCACAGTGTACAATGTTCTCCTGGATCTGCTCCTTTCACTCTGCATCAATTCCTGGAAGTCATTCCAGTTCACATGGAATTCCTCCAGTTCTTTATTCCTTTGAGCACAATAGTATTCTATCAACAACAGATACCACAATTTGTTCAGCCATTCCCCAATCGAAAAACATTCTATTATTTTCCATTTTTTGCCACCACAAAGAGTGAGGCTATGAATATTTTTGTACAAGTCTTTTTCCTTATTTCTTTGGAGTATAATCCAAGCAGTGCTAAAGCTAGATCAAAAGGCAGATAGTCTTTTAAAGCCCTTTGAGTATAGTTCCAAATTGACATCCAGAATGGTTGGATCAGTTCACAACTCCACCAGCAATGCATTAATGTCCCAATTTTGCCACATCCCCTCCAGCATTCATTACTCTCCCCTTCTATCATTTTAGCCAATCTGCTAGGTGTGAGGTGGTACCTCAAGAGTTGTTTTGATTTGCATTTCTCTAATTATTAGAGATTGAGAACACTTTCTCATGTGCTTATTGATAGTTTTGATTTCTTTATCTGAGAATTGCCTATTCAAGTCCCTTGCCCATTTATCCACTGGGAGTTGGCTTGTTTTTTGTACAATTTATTTAGCTCCTTGTGTATTTGAGTAATTAGACCTCTGTCAGAGTTTTTTGTTATAAGGATTTTTTCCCAATTGTTGTTTCCCTTCTAATTTTGGTAGCATTGGTTTTGTCTATATAAAAACTTTTTTAGTTTAATGTAGTCAAAATTGTTTATTTTACATTTTGTGATTTTTTCTAACTCTTGCTTAGTTTTAAAGTCTTACCCTTTCCCATAGATCTGACAAGTATACTATTCTGTACTCACTTACCTATAGTTTCCTTCTTTATATTCAAGCCATTCACACATTCTGAGTTTATCTTGGTATAGGGTGTGAGATGTTGATCCAGGCCCAAACTATCCCATATTATTTTTCAATTTTCCCAGCAGTTTTTGTCAAATAGCAGGTTTTTGTCCCAAAAGCTCGGTTCTTTAAGTTTATTGAAAACTTTCTTGCTGAGTTCGCTTACCCCTAGTCTATACTGCTGATCCTTCCTTTCTGTTTCTTCACCAGTACCATATTGTTTTGATGACTACTGCTTTGTAGTATAGTTTAAGATCTGCTACTGCTAAGCCACCTTCCTTCATATTTTTTTCATTATTTCCCTTGATATTCTTGGTCTTTTGTTCTTCCAAATGAACTTTGTTATAGTTTTTTTCTACTTCAGTAAAAAATATTTTAGTAGTTTCATAGGTATAGCACTAAATAGGTAAACTAATTTGGGTAGGATGGTAATTTTTATTATGTTAGATCATCCTACGCATGAGCAATCATTGTTTTTCCAGTTGTTTAGATCTAGTTTTTTTTTAAACCCTTGTACTTTCGGTGTATTGTCTCATAGGTGGAAGAGTGGTAAGGGTAGGCAATGGGGGTCAAGTGACTTGCCCAGGGTCACACAGCTGGGAAGTGGCTGAGGCCGGGTTTGAACCTAGGACCTCCTGTCTCTAGGCCTGACTCTCACTCCACTGAGCTACCCAGTTGCCCCCTTAGATCTAGTTTTAATTAGGTGGAAAGGGTTTCGTAGTTGTGTTATTTTGTATTCTAATCCACTCTGCTATTTGCTTCTGTTTTATAAGCAAGTTCATCCCATTCACATTCAGGGTTATAATTTTTAGCTGTGTATTACCTAACATTTTGTTATCCTCTCCTAGTTCTACCCCTTCCTATTACAGTATTTCCTTTTAAACCAGTGGTTTCTTTTAAATCAATACCCCTTGTCCCCTCCCTTGATTTACTTCCCTTTCCACCCCCTCCCTTTTTATTCCCCTCTTATTATTTTTAAGGCCTAATGAATTCCCTCTCCCCTCTCTTCTCCTCCCTTTAAGAACTCCCCCCCCCACTGCCCCTCTTGGTTTGTCCCTTCTGACTTTATCCGTAGTGTTAGATAGAATTTGATATCCTAATGGATCTAGCTACGTTTCTCTCTCAGGATTAATTCCACTGAGAGTAAGATTTAAGTATTTCCTTTTACACTCTCTTCCTCTCCTTCTTATAAGAGTATTCATCCCCTCCCATTCCCATGCCCTCCTTGTGTGGTATAGATTATTTTATTTTTCTTATTCCTTCAAGTTACTCTTAGTGCCATCTTCTATTCCCCCACACACACTTTCCCCCCCATATCATCTTAGACCATTTAGTATTCCAACTTCTCCTTATTACTAATGCTTCTAATTACTATAATAGTGCAATTTCTTAGAATTACACATAATATTTCTCCATATAAAAAGAAAAATAATTTCATCTTATTGAAGCCCTTGAAGAAGGCAATTTAAAGGTCAGAGTTTCCTTTCTTTTGCCTCTTTTCATGTTTCTTTTGGATTTTGTGGTTGGATATCAAACTTTCCATTTAGTCCTGGTCTTTTCTGTGCAAAGGCTTGGAAATCTTCTATCTTGTTGAATGCCCTTACTTTCCCCTGCAAGTATATAGACAGTTTTGATGAATATATGATCCTTTGCTGTTGACCCAATTCTCTTACCTTTCTGAATATCATGTTCCAAGCCTTATGGTCTTGTAGTGTTGAGGCTGCCAGATCCTGTGTAATCCTGATTGGTGCTGCTTGATATCTGAATTGTCTCTTTCTGGCTTCTTGCAATATTTTCTCCTTAACTTGGAAGCTTTTGAATTTGGCTATTACATTCCTGGGGGTTGTCTTCTGAGGATTTAGTGTAGAGGGTGGTGTATAAATCTTTTCAATGTCTATTTTGCCCTCTTGTTCGAGGACATTGGGGCAGTTTCATTGGATAATTTCTTGTAATACACTATCTGTGTTTCTATTTGTCTCTAATTTTTCTGGAAGACCAATAATTCTCAAGTTGTCTCTTCTAGACCTCTTTTCTTTATCTATTAACTTCTCATTGAGATAGTTCATGTCTCCTTCTATTTTCTCAGTCTTTTGGCTTTGCTTTATTTATTCTTGTTGTCTTGTGAGATCATTGGCTTCTAATTGCCCAATTCTAGCCTTTAGAGACTGGTTTTCGGCTATAATCTTTTGGTTTTCCTTTTCAAGCTGGTCTATCTGGTTCTTCAAGGCTTCAAGCTGGTCATTTCTGGTCTTCAGTTTTGCTTATCAATTAATTTTATTTCTGAGCCTCACTTTCCAATTGTAAGATTCTACCTTTTAAACTGCTATTTTCTTGCCAGATCTCTTCCATCTTTCTCATGATCTCAGATTCAAACTCTTCAAGATCTTGTGACCCATTTTCATTTTGGGGGGAAGGTTTGGATGTCTTTAATTATTTGTTCTCCTCTGTTTTCTGGGTTTTTTTTCTGTGCAGAAGTTATCAAGTGTTAGAGTTTTTTCTTGGTCTTGTTTATTTCTTGGGCCTTGCTTGGCATCATTATGCTTTATCTGCCATAAGTCTGAGTAAGGCAATCTGATTCTCTTTGTTTGGAGTTAGGGAGCAGTTTTTGCCTGAGGCTACTTTGTGAGTCTCCTGGTTTCTTTGGGGGACCCTCCTGAGGTCTCTGTTCTAGCTGTTTTCAGGGTTAAGCCCCCGTGTTCCTAGCCAGCTGCCCAGAGCCCAGAACTTGGCCCACATTTGCTCCTCCACCTGAGGTTTTCCACTGAGTCTGAGTGAACTGGGTGCTTCTGTTGCGTCTCTCAGCCCCACTCCCATGTCCAGAGTCTGAGTTTTCCAGCCACCTGGGGTCTCAGGTCTTGCTGCTCTCAGGGGCAAGCTCCTAGTGGTACCAATTAGCTGCCAAGGAGCTAGATTTTGTGCCTCTGCTCACATTTTGATGGGAGCTATTCCCCCCCCCCCTTATAGCATGAAAGTGCCAAAATCCCACATATTTTCAATACTGTGCCCCATTGTGGGGTTCCTTCTTTCATCTGGATTTTTTTGTCCTTTGGAGGTACACTATATCAGTTGGTAAGGAGAGAAAGTCGCCCTGCCTCTACTCTGCCACCATCTTAACCCAGAAGTGTGTACTCTTATAGTTTTGAAGATCTAGAAATAAAAGGAATTTCCATCAACTGAAGAATGTTTTAACAAACTGTGGTAAATTAATATAGTGAAATGCCACCTAAGAAATAATGAATATCAAGATTTTTAGAGAAAAATGGATAGGTTTTTATGAATGGATTTAGAGTGAAGTAAACAGAACCAGGGGAAAATTTATACCATGAGCACAGTAACATAAAAGAAAGTAACACTATTTTCTGGTGGAGTGGTATAGTTGAAATAAAAATAGCAGTGTTTATATTTAGGTTATGTGGCCTTAGTCTAGTCACTTAACTTCTAGAACCTTTAATTTCCTCAGCTATAAAATGAAGTGTTGGGATTAGATGTCTCCAAAACCTTACAGATAAAATCCATGAACTTTAAACCTGTCATTTCAAAATTTTGACACAGTGTCTAATAATGTCTTCAGAAATTTGAGGTAATGTATTACTCCTCATGTCTCTTCTTGAGAGTGAAGAGGTGGAGTACAGATGTGTATTAAGGAATACATTTTCAGAGGTTAGTTACATTTTTTCTTGTCTACTAATTTTTATAAGGGAGGTTTCTATGTGAAGGAAATATAAAAAGATATAAATATTAATAAAGAATTGTTTTAGAGACAGTTATAAGACATGTCTCTGCCTACCAGTAATCCTTTTTGGCTAAGCAAATCTCCATTAAAGTTTTGATGTAAAAACTATTCTGTTAGTTTTATGATGGTTACATTTGTGGTTTTCAAAAAGAATTTCAGAGGATACTAAATGTTTTCTAAAATTTGTTATGCATTTGCCAATGCAGAAATTCCTTCTTGTAAATAACTAGAATACATTTGTAAACTAGAAAAAAATTGCTTAATAAGTACAGAAGGCAATACATTTATAATTACTACACTTTTGGAACAAAAGAGTTAATAACCATCTAAAATTAATCAATATTTTCAGAGAGATATTAGTACAATGGAATAATAATGCTTCTTTTTCTATTTAGATTGCTATTCTAATGTGTCCCAGATTTACTTTAATTTCTCCTTGTTTTCTTGTATATTCGGCCTATGTCAATATTCATTTAATATAATACTATGTATATAATATAGTTATTCCTGTTATGGCATTTTAAACATGTTTCTTTTTTTAAAATCATGGCTTTTTAAAAAATTTTTGGCTTTTTACTCTTTCATACTACAACTTAAAGTGCAATGAGTAGTTAACACTGACAAACTTATTCAGGTGGAAGGGATGAGAAATGTGTACTTTCACAATATAGTTTTAGAAATCAAGAGGAGCCTTCTCCTTTATAAGGCATATCAGGAGCTGGAAAGAAAATTAATTTAGAAAAAAATATCCTGTATTTTTATATTATTGTACCTAGCTTTCCATCCTAGCTTCACTTAGTAATTCTGTGAACTTGGACATATTATTTAATCTCCTTATGCCTAATTTCACTCAGCTTTGCAATGAAGGTCCTGGACTAGATCGACTTTCTACCTGTAAATTCTAAATTCCTAACTTTGGGCATACAAATATTCAAAGACAAGATACTTACCTTGAGGACCTTTTCCTCTACCATTTCTTCTTATCACTTTAGGAATTAATACAATGTCAGGCATCCTGAACATGCTTAATAAGTATTTACTAAATGGATGAATGCAATTCAATGTGTGCCTATAAGAGGAAACACAAAACTTTAAGTTAAGAATAAGCATGCACATTATTCCACTTGTGTCAAATGCTGGCTATTTCTGATCATATAATGAGATATTAAGTCAGAACAATAACAAAAAAAAGTAATAAGAAAATAAATGATGCCAGAAGAATGATTGACTTCAAACAAGAAGAGATCGATTTAATTCCTACTGATTCTATATTTCTCAGAGGAGGAAGATCCCTTTTTATTTCTGAAATATTTCTTATTTGTCACTCTTGGAATTTTTCACATTCCAAATCAGCAAGAAAAATCATGACATGAAAAAGCTAAAGGGAATCTGGGGAAAAACTCCTACTTGAAAATTAAAGGAAATGGTTATAAAATAAAATAAAAGACCATAAACTGGACTTGCTTTATTGAACATCATTTCTTGGTTTTTGCTATAACTGCTTTGCGCTGTGTTTGGAATGGTCATGTTCCAGAAATCAATGCTTCTTTTCATACAGTGCTGAAAAAAGTAAAAAGCTAAAAATATGAAATAGGATAGAAAGAAAATGAGAATAGGGTGAAACAAAGGCCTTAATTTAAATGATTTTAAGAAATCATTTGAGAAAATATGGTTTTATTGTACCAAGTTGTGAAAACACTGAAAGGGAAGAAGAGCCTCATTTGTGGCATTCATTTCTATTTCTTAGTGCATAAGCAAGGAAAGTAGACTAAGAAATGCAACCATTATCTATTGTCTCTGGGAAGAATACTGATCAGCAAGTCTTAGATGCCAAAACTTTACCACAATAACAGCAGGAGAAATAAAATATGATCATTTTTGACAAAGGCACAGGAAGCAAATAGATCTAAAAGGTATAGAAAAAACCTAGAGCTTGTCAGTGTTGACTACTCACTACACTCTAAGTTGAAGTACTAAATAGTAAAAAACTGAATTATTTTTTAAAGAAATATGTTTAAAAAGTAACATAGAAATCATTATATTATATGCACAGTATTAAATTCAATGAACACTGGAGTAGACAGGTTTTTACAAGTTGGAATATAATTTTCTAACTATATTTGGAGGAAAAGGATAAGCAATTTACATGGCATCTAGTGCATGCCAGACACTGTGCTAGATAGGTGGTACTGTGATTCTATTTTATAATTGAGGAAACTGTTGCAAGTAGAAGTTAAGTGACTTTCCCTAGTTTATAAGCTAGTAAGTGTGTCTGAGCCTAGAATTGGACTCAGGTATTGTTGATTCCAGGGTCAGCACTGTATTCACTGAGCCATCTAGCTGCCTTGATATTATATTATTGTTGTGCCCCCATATCTGCTGGTTGAGTATACACTGATTCAGTTACCTCTAGTTAAACAGAGAGAAAAAAATGAAAAATTTGGAAAATTCCAGAAAATAAAACCAAAACAATTCACAAGTTTCAAACCAGTTAAAGGAGTAGAGACTTTAACATGAAGTCCATTGATTGAATATATGATTCATCTCTTTTTGTTCCCATACTTATGCTCCCATGCTGAATTTTCCTCTAGTCTGCCTCTAGAGTTCTCATTGAATGCATTTGTTGTAGCATTCCTAGTGCCTTTGTTTAAGAAATCTCTTCTTTCCTGTAATAATGGCCCTAAAAGTGCAAGAGTAATGGTGCTGGGAGTGCAGTTGTGCCTTCATGTTGACTGATTCAGCTACTCATGGTTAGCAAGCACGTGTTTGCTTTTATCTATGGTTTTATCCTGCCCCAGTAGGTTTTAAACATTCCCTACAGATACCAGACCCTACTGTAATAATGTATTAAAAAACTAGATCTGCGTTACTCCTACTGTAATATTGTATTGAAGAACTAGATCTGTGTCTAGTTAAGTTAAGAGTCCCTTAACAGACTCCTCTGAAACAGAGAGCCTGGTATACATGAGTGGGATAGGATTTTGAACAGTAGACCACACTGCAATAAATTCACAAACATGGAGTTGAGAGAACAAAGTATAAGAGAGCAGTTTATTCTTTCACATAAAAGAAACATTCTGGGCTTTGGATGCTTGAGAAATGTTTAAGTATAGAGTTCAAAGACCCAATTTATAGGGTCTTCTAATCCTAGAAATTTCTCCCTCCCCACTTCCTTTCCTTTGTTCTGACCAGACTCCAGTAATAACAGGAATCTTCTTTGACATCTTTAAAAGATAAACAAGTAGTTAACTATTCCACCCCAAAAGGTTTTTGATATTTTGAAGTGGAAAGGCCAAGGGTTTTGTTTTTAGAGAAGGAGGGAGGCTTGTTCTAAAAGGAATGAAAAATACTAACTTCTGTCTAGGTTTTTTTTTAATATTGGGGTGAAATACTTATGAGAAAGACACAGATTATATCCCACTTTTACACATAACTTCATGCTCTGGATTGCCAGTCCCACAAAAATCCTATTTCCTCCCCCTATTCCAATTTATGCCCTTAATGATGTCCCCTTTGCAAAACTCCTTCTGTTGAAGGATTCTGACCTCACCCTAGACAGAAAGGGGGTCTTCTAGATGCCAGGAATCATGAAATTTTTAGAATGGTAGTAGCATGTCCACCACTATCTTTCCATGTTCATCTTAAGTGTTTTTTTTACAGATAAACAATATGCTTTGTTTTCAATCTTATTCAACCAGAGGGTGGGTTAAGAAGCAATGTTGTAATTCAATCTTAATATTAAGCCTTTCACCCTTTTTAAAATAAATTTTTTTTGTGGTACCAAAGAAAGTAGAATACTTTTAAATTTTCATAAAACTTTAAAGTTTGTAAAGCATTATATGTATATACATATACATATATATATTATTTCATTTGAAACTAAGTCTCAGAGAGATAGAATAAATTATTCAGGAGACAGAGTTTTAATATTAGTCACCAGGATTCAAATTCAGGTCATTTGACTCAGTGTCTAATAATAATCACTACCCACTTTGTCTCTAAAACTACAGTATCTAAATCACTATAGATAGAGCTGAATCTAGATTCCATTTGATCAGCTACAATTCAATTCAACAAATATCTAGTTAGTAAGTGCCAACTTAATAACAAAGTTTCCTCTAGTCATTGAGAATATGGGCCTTTCTCTTACAGAGCTATGATAGAATATATGAAAATGTGCAAGTGAGGGCTACCAGGAGTTTATTCAACCTATCCATATTAAAAGATAAGGCTTTCACCAGCAGCTGGGTGGCTCTGTGAACTGAAAGTTGGCTTGGAAATAGGAGGTACTGGGTTCAAATCTGGCCTCAGACACTTCCTAGTTGTGTGATGCTGGGCAAGTTATTTAACCCCAATTGCCTAGTCCTAACTGCTTTTCTGTCTTACTATTGATTTTAAAATGAAAGTAAGGGTTGATCTTTCATCCTATAATCCTGTGTAATCCTGACTTTAAAAGTCTCTCTCACAGAAGCTCTATCTGTAAGAATTTTAAAAAAATTAAAATTTTAATTTTTAAATTAAAAATTTTAAAATAAAAAATTTTTAAAAAGTATTAAAAATTATTTAGAATATTTTCCCATGGTTACAAGATTAATATTCTTTCCCTCCCCCCTCTTGGAATTGACAAACAATTCCACTGGGTTATATATATATGTCATTGTTCAAAACCTCTTTCCATAATATTCATATTTACAATTGTGTTCGTCTAAAGCCAAAACCCCAGTCATATATCTGCTGAAACATGAAATCAATCATATGTTTTTCTTCTGCATTTCTACTCCCAAAGTTCTTTCTCTGGATGTGGATAGTATTCTTCCTCATAAGTCCCTGGGGATTGTCCTGGGTCTTTGCATTGCTACTATTAAAGAACAATGTTTCAGTTTCAGTGTACAATGTTCTCTTGGTTCTGCTCATTTCACTCTACATCAATTCCTGGACATCTTTCCAGTTCAAAAAGAAATCCTCCAGTTCATGATTCCTTATAGTACAACAGTATTCCATCACCATCAGGTACCACAATTTGTTCAGCCATTCCCCAATTAAGGAACACTCCCCTCATTTCCCATTTTTTTGCCACTATATAAAACAAAGCAATAAATACTTCTGCACAAGTATTTTTTCCTTATTATCTCTTTGTGGTACAAACCCAGTAGTGGTATTGCTGGATCAAACAATATGCATTCTTTTAAGATCAATTGGGCATAATTCCAAATTGCCTTCCAGAATGGTTGGATCAATTCACAACTCTACCAGAAGTGCATTAACATCCTAATTTTGCCACATACACTCCAACAATTATTATTTTCCTTTGCTGGCATATTGGCTAATCATCTGCTAGATGTGAAATGGTACCTCACAGTTGTTTTGATTTGCATTTCTCTAATCAGGAGGGATTTGGAACACTATTTCATGTGGTTATTGATGGTTTTGATTTCTTCATCTGAAAACTGCTTATTCATATCCCTTGCCCATTTGTCAATTGGAGAATGGCTTGATTATTTTTGTAAATTTGACTTAGTTCCTTATATATTTGGGCAATTAATCCTTTGTCAGAGGATTTTGTTATAAAATATTTTCCCAGTTTGTTGCTTTCCTTCTAATTTTGTTTGCATTGGTTTTATTTGTGCAAAAATTTTAATTTAATTATAATCAAAACCAGTGATTTTATATTTTATAATGTTCTTTATCTCTTGCTTGGTCATAAATTTCTTTCTTTCCCATAGATCTGACAGGTATATTATTCTATGTTAACCTAATTTATTTATGATTTCACTCATATTTAAGTAATTTACCTAATATGAATTTTTCTTGGTATAGGGTGTGAGATGGTCTAACCAATTTTTTGCACACTGTTTTCTAAGTTTCCCAGCAGTTTTTGTCAAATAGAGAGTATTTTTCTCAAAAGTTGGGATCTTTGGGTTTATCAAACCCTAGCTTGCTGAGATCATTTATCCCTTGTCTACTCCATTGATCTTCCCTTCTGTCTCTCAGCCAGTACCATATTGCTTTGATGACCGCTGCTTTATAGTACAGTTTACATTTTCTTTACATTATTTTCCTTGGTATTCTTGATCTTTTGTTCTTTCAGATGAACTTTGCTGTGTTTTTTTTCCTCATTCTATAAAAAAGTTTCTTGGGAGTTTGATAGGTATGGCACCAAATACTTTAATTAATTTGGGTAGGATTGACATTTTTATTATATTAGCTCCTACACATGAGCAATTAATATTTTTCCAACTACAGTGATCCCTCACCTATCACAGGAGTTATGTTCCAAAATCTGCCGTGGAAGGTAGCAGTGTTATATTTAATTTAATATATGCATGTATATATGTTAAGAATTTATAAACCCTTCTCACTCTCCTATAAACCATTTCCCCACTCCTACAGCCATTGAGCCACTTAGTGCCCATGATACAAAACAAAGCTCTGAGACTGGTCAACTGTCATTCGATCAACCAATAGTGTGCCACAAAATCCCACGATATAGGGAAAACTCCACAATGCAAAATTAGATATATTTTTTTTAAAACCTGTGATTGACTGAAGCCACGATGAATGAACTTCAATATAGTGAGGGACAACTGTACTTAGACCTAGTTTTAATTGTGTGAAAAGTATTTTGTGGTGTTCATATAGTTCCTGTGTTTATCTTAGCAAATGTATTCCTAAATATTTTATAGTGTCTAGAAGGATTTTAAGTAGTCTTTCTCTTTCAAACTCATGCTGTTGAATTTTATTGGAAATATATAGAAATTCTGATGATTTGTATGGATTTATTTGTATAAATTATTTCCACTAGCTTTTTTATTAATTTTATAAAATTCTTTAAGAATACCATCATATCATCTGTAAAGAGTGATAGTTTACTTTCCTCATTGCCTACTTTAATCCCATCAATTTCATATTTTTCTCTAATTGCTACAGCTAATGTTTCTATTACAATATTAAACAATAGAGATGATAATGGGCATCCTTACTTCATTCCTGATCTTATTGGGAAGCTTTCTAACTTCTCCCCATTACAGATGGTGCTTGTTGATGGTTTTAAATATTTACTGCTCATTATTTTGAGCAAAGTCCCTTCTATTACTAAACTTTCAAATGTTTTCAATAGGAATGGATGTTGTATTTTGTCAAGGGCTTTTTCTGCATGTATTGAGATAATCATGTGATTTTTATTAGTTTGATATGGTCAATTATGTGGATGGTTTTCCAAATATTAAACCAGCTCTGAATTCCTGGCATAAATCCCACCTGATCATAGTGAAAAATCCTTGTGATAACTTGCTTTAGTTTCTTTGCTTGTATTTTATTTAAGATTTTTGCATCTATGTTCATTAGAGAGATTGGTATAAAGTTTTCATTCTCTGATTTTGGCCTTGCTGGCTTGGGAATCAGTACAATATTTGTGTCATGAAAACAATTTGGTAAGCCTCCTTCTTGCTTATTTTGTCAAATAGTTTGTATGGTATTAGAATTAGTTGTTCTCTAAATGTATTATAGAATTCACTTATGAATCCTGGGAATTTTTTCATATGGAGTTCCTTAATGACTTGTTCAATTTCTTTTTCTGATATGGGATTATTTAAGTACTCTATTTCCTCTTTTGTTAATCTAGGCAATTTATATTTTTGTAGATACTTGTCCATTTCACCTAGATTGTCATAATTCATGTCAAATAATTGGGCAAAATACCTCTTAATAATTGCCAATTTCCTCTTCCTTGGAGGTGATATTGCTTTTTATACCATTAATTTGATACTCTTCTCTTTTTTTAATTGGGTTAACCAAAACTTTATCTATTTTTTGAAGGACCAGCTCCTGGTCTTATTTATTAGTTCAACAATTCTTTTATTTTTAATTTCATCAATTTCTCCTTTAATTTTTAGGATATCCAATTTAATTTTTATATGTTTTTTTTTAATTTGTTCTCTTTCTAATTTGTTAGGTTGCAAGCCCAATTCATTGAAAACCTCCCTCTCTATTTTCTTGTTATAGGTACTCAATGATTTAAATTTTCCCCTGAGTACTGCTTTGCATGTAGTCCATAGATTTTGATATGTTGTTATTCTTCAATGTCACTTTTCAACCAGTTTTGAAGAATTACATTATGTAGTTTATATATTGCTTTTATACATGTCTCTCCATGATTCCTTATTAACTGTGATTTTTATCTCATTATAATCTGAGAAAGTTGTGTTTACTATTTTTTATTTTCTGCATTTCTTTACTATGTTTTTATGCCCTACTACATGGTCAGTCTTTCTATATGTACAGAGAAGAAGGTATAATCCTTTTAATCCCTTTTCAGTTTTCTCCAGACACGTATTAGCTCTAATTTTTCTATTTCATTCACTTCCCTTACTTCTTTTTAATGTATTTTTGGATTGTAAGATTAAAAATTAATATCCAAATACTCCAAATATTATTTTTATAAGATTTTTTAAAATAATAACTTGAGGCAGAGGAAAGAATAGCCTTAGGAAAGAGTAGTTGCCTGGCCCACAAAAAGTGGGAAGAGAGCAAGGAGGAGAGCATGGGAAGATGAGAACAAGAGGGTGGAGTTCAAAGAAACTTTTAACAATAAAACGTCAGGATGTATGTGAGGACATAAAGGAAATTAATTCTGGGAAATACTAATGGAATTATGGGGATTGTAGACCTGGGGTACAAAATTCCATCTCCACAGGTTTGAGTTGTGTAGTTCTGATAGGGGAAGGTTGAGCAACCCCACTAGTATAGTTTTACTATTTATTCCCTCCTTGAACTCATTCAATTTCTGCTTTAAATATCTAGACGTTGTACCATTTGGTGCATATGTTGAGTACTGATATTTCTTCATTATTTACGTTACCTTTTATCAAGATGTAGTTTCCTTCCTTGTCTCTTTTAATCAAATCTATTTTTCCTTTAGCTTTGCATGAGACCATGATTGCTATTGTTGCCTTCTTTGTCTTAATTGCAGCACTATAGATTCTGTTCTAGCCTTTCACCTTTACCCTGAGTGTGTCTATTTGCCTCATGTGTGTTTCTTGTAGACATCATATACTAGGATTCTGGTGTTTAATCCACTCTTCTATCCACTTGCATTATATGGGTGATTTTATCCCATTCATATTCACAGTTATGATTACCATCTGTGTGTTCCCCTCCATTTTAACTTCCTTCTTTAATCCTAACTTTACATCTTCTATTCTTTCCCTTCCCTCCAGTATTTTGCTTTTAGTCAGTCTCCCCCTTTCCCCTCCCATTATATTGCTCCCATTATTCTCCCCTTTCTTTTTACTGTCCTCCTACCATAGGACTTTGTGGATACCCCAGACCCAGATTCTCCCTCCCTTGTATTTCTCACCTCCCCACCATCCCATTTCTTATTCCCCTTCTACTTTTCTATAGTGTACAATTCAATTCTATACCCCAATAGTGTAAGCTATTAATCCAAGTTGGGTGCATGCCTCAGAACCCCAAGAAGCCAAGGACAGTTGAGGAACATTAGAACCATGGTATATAAGGGGGAACCCCTCAAGCAGAGGACTCCTTGGGTTTGGGGGGACCTAGGGAGGAGGGTGATGATATCCAAACACTTCCTAGGCCTAGCTATACCTCATATCAGCTGATCCTTGTGCTTTTGCCCTGTAACCTCATATGACATCTAGTCAAAACTGATCCTTATTGAAACAGATTATAATAGCTCCTAAAAGATCTTGTAAGCTCTTAGTAGAGACATCTACTAAATCATCATCTCTACAGACTTTCAATCAACTATAGCAATAACCCAACTAAAGCTTACTCATTTGCTTTATTAGTTAGATATAAGAGAAACAAATAAGAAAGGGAAAGAAAAACTGTTGGGGGAGAGGGGTTCCTTTTGACTGGCCAGGGTAAGCCAGCCCTAAAGTTCAACTAATTAGCTATAGAGTCCTCCTTATCCCTCTTTCCTTTCAATTACCTCCTTCTCTATTTGATTCAGCTTGTTATTAAAAGAATAATATTCACAATACAGATAGCATTTGGATTCTTCAGTCAGGAAGGCCAGTATCAATTGACTTACCCTAAGAGATTCTCCATATTCCATCAGAATTGACAGTTGAATAGGGAATCAGCTGAGTGGGCCTTTTCTGATTTTATCATTAATTCCTTGATTATGGACCTCACCAATCAGAAACATTCTCTCTTGTGGGAATACTCTTTCTCTCAACTAAACCATCAAGTTGGGAGAGAATCAGTCCATTCCTCTTAGGGAAAGCCATTGGCCCTCTCCCTCAAGTAAGAACAAGCAGGCTCTGTGCCATCTTAGGAGACTTCCTTCAACTGTTACAGTCTCTCTTGCACCCATCCCCCACTAAAGGCTGTGTGCCTGCAGTTTGCTTTAGCCTGCTGCCTGTTTGATTTTTGCAATAGGTCTGCCTGTTCTCTCTCTGAGCCAGTTCCAAAGAGAGTACAGTTTAAGTATTACCTATCATCAACCACTTCCTCCTTTCCATTTTATTGTCCTCCCTCCCCCCAAACCCTTGGTGGTCCTTTATGTGATATATTTTGCCCCATTTTAACTACTATGACAATGATAATTTTTTAGAGTTACATATATCATGATTCCATATAGGAATAACTTTATTGAAGCTATTACATTTTTCGTCTTTTTTTGTTTACCTTTTCATGCTTCTCTTGAATTTTATATTTGGGCCTCAAATTTTCTGTTCAAGTCTGGTCTTTTCTTCAGGAATGTTTGGAAGTCTTCTATTTTTTTAAATGACTATACTTTCCCTTGAAAGAGTATAGTCAAATCTGCTGGGTAGTTGATTCTTGGTTGTATACCCAGTTCCCTTGCCTTTTGGGAATATTAGATTCCAAGCCTACAGTCCTTCAGTTTGGAGGCTTCCAGGTCCTGTGTGATCCTGACTGGGGTTCCTTGAAATCTGAATTGTCTCTTTCTAGCCCTTGTAGTATTTTATCCTTTGTCCAGGAGCTTTTGAATTTGGTTATAACATTCCTGGCAGTTGTCAATTGGGGATTTAATGAAGGAGATGATCTGTGGATTTTGATTCTTTCAATCTCTATTTTTACCCTTTTGTTCAAGGATATTAGGGCAGTTCCCTTGGATAATTTTCTGAGGCATGATGTCAAGGCTTTTGTTCTGGTCATGGCCTTCAGGTAGTCCAGTACTTTTAAAATTATCTCTCCTGGATCATTTTATAGATCTGTTGTTTTTTCAATAATGTGTTTCAAGGGGCAGCTGGGTTGAGAGTCAGGCCTAGAGTCAGGAGGTCCTAGGTTCAAAGCCGGCCTCAGACACCCCAGCTGTGTGACTCTGGGAAAGTCACTTGACCCCCATTGCTCACCCTTACTACTCTTCCAC
The DNA here is from genome assembly GCF_016433145.1 of Gracilinanus agilis. Taxonomy (NCBI): domain Eukaryota; kingdom Metazoa; phylum Chordata; class Mammalia; order Didelphimorphia; family Didelphidae; genus Gracilinanus; species Gracilinanus agilis. Next base: position 428,344,572 of record NC_058132.1, read on the forward strand.
CTATGATCCAATACACAGAAGTTAAGGGTTTAAAAATAAATAAGGTGTTTCAGATTTTCTTCTATTTTTTTCATTCTTTCAATTTTGTTTTATAAAATCTTCATGCCTTATGAAATCATTAGATTCCAGTTGTTCAATTCTAATTTTAAAGACTGGGCTTCACCCATGACTTTTTGATCCTTCTTTTGAACTATTTTTCTTTGTAACTCATTCTCTTTGTCTTTTAATTTTTTTGCCTCCTTTTCTAGCTGGTCAATTCTGGCTTTCAAGTCACTGTTGTCTTGTTTTAGTTCATGCACCTCCATTTCTAGATGACTTATTTTGTTTTTAAGTTCTTTTCCCAGTTTTCTTAAGTCTTTCTTATTTGTTTATTTAAATCCAGTTTGCTTAATGTTTTTTCATCTACCTCTGTTCATCTGTTCTTTGTTGTTTTCAAATGTAGTTTATTTTCTTCTTTTTGTGTTGTTTACTCATATTCTTTCCTTGTACACTTGCTTTTCTCCTTGTTTGCTGGCTTTGTGAGTTTGGGCTTTTCTACCCTCTAGACTCTTCTTCTCTGCTCTCTTACACTGGATTAGGTCAGTTGAGCTGTTCTGCAGAGTGAAATGTACCCTGAGGAGGAGTGGTGCCTGAAGTTTGCAAGCAATCTATCCTCTCCACTGTTTCTCTCTTCCAGCTGTCTCCTTGCTGCCTGTGGTCAGAGCCTCGAGCTTCACATAGTTGTGGTAGCAAAGTGTTCTCTTCTGGTTGGATCCCTCACCCTGAGATCCCATCTTCTGTCCCAGCATTAGCACAGTAAATGGCGGGGAGGGGCATTGGGGCCTTCCTTCTTTCTTTTCCTTATACCCGAGAATTTTACCTTCTCTATGTGCCCTTTTTCATTGAATAAAACCAAAAAGTTCATTTCTATAAGACCTAATTTAGTAGTTCATATTCAAAAAAATTAGAAATGATTAATTTATGAGGTACTAAATATGTACAGCACAGCTAAGTAGCAACTAAGGAGAAGAAGAATAATAGCCTACAAATATTTAAAGGTGTAAACATCACAGAGAAGAAAGAATTATTAAACATGGCATGGGGATTATAGTGTGCATTTTCAAAATAGCATGAATTTTTAGAACTTTAATGATGTATTAGCAGAAGTGATGGATATTTGTTATTTTCTATTTTATTTATTTTTTTAAGTATTTCTTCATGGTTACATGATTGAAGTTCTCCCCTGATACCTCTTCTCTCTCCCCTCCTGGAACTTACAAGCAATTACACTGGGTTATATACATGTATTATGTAAGGATGGGAGATGGGACAGAAAGAGCCAGAAGAAGGCCGTTGGTGACAGTTACTGACAGTTAAGACCAGAGGGAATTCTGGGGAATTATCCAGAGGAGGAAGGGGAGAAGGAGGAGTTCCATCAGAGGACTGAGTGAGGGAGGAGGAGAACATCTCATCTCAAATCCAGTCCTGAGGGCTTTCTGAGGATCCTTCTTTGGACATTGATACCCTGATTCCCTGGTCAAAGGCATCTCATTGCTTCTCATCCAGCAAGAATTTAGTCAGCTAAATTTCTGGACTCCATTTTGGGAGAAATCTCTTAGGCTCCTTCCCCCATTACCCAACCTTGCTGAGAGACCCTTTCCAGTCTAATTTACAATTATAAAAAAGGATAGAAATAGAAATAGAAACTGAAGGAGAAGTGGCAAGGGGAGACACTTAGGAGCAGGAACCCCAAAGGTTCCCACCCAAGTGACGGACCACATAGAAATAGAGAAGAGGGCACCCCAAAATCCCTCTGCCCTTCACCCCTTTCCCCAATCCCTGAATTGTGATTAATAAAAGCATTGGTCAGATAGCATTCCAGAGTGCCTGAGAGACAAAGGGGAGGGGAATCACAGCTTGGTCTAGCTGCCTCCATCATGGAGTCAGAGCCCCTGCTGTGAAGTTGACTGACCTCAAGGGAGGCTTACCTGAACCCCGCCCTCATTCAGAATCAGATTGGGGTCCTCCATACCTCTTCTTATAGGGAAGCATTGCCCCCAAATCCTGTGGGGTGGCACAACCATCTAGGTCATGATCACCCAGTTTCGGGGTGACACCCCATCAAAGTCTCTCAGTGTATAATTGGCAGGAAGGGAGAGCTAGAAAAGAGTCTCACCCCTACATAGACTCTCTTTATCTCCCCTCCATACTTAACATTTGGGTTACTGGCTCTGTTTATTCTTACAATTATCACTCAATATAAATTTCCATATTATTCATTTTTGTAATAGAGTAATCTTTTAAAACCAAAACCCCAAATATTGTGATTAATAGCCAACTCATTTACATTTCATCATCCCACAATATTTCAGTTACTGTGTACAATATTCTCCTGGTTCTGCTAATTTCACTGAACATCAGTTGAAGGAGATCTTTCTAGTTCATATGGAAATAAAGCAGTTCATCATTCCTTATAACTCAATAGTATTCCATTACCATCATATACTACAATTTTTTCAGCCATTCTTCAATTAAGAAACAACCCCTCATTTTCCAGTCTTTTGCCACCACAAAGAACATAGCTATAAGTATTTTTGTACAAATATATTTTTTTTATCTCTTTGAGGTACAAATCTTCTAGTAGTATTGCTAGATTAAAGGGCATGCTGTCCTTTAAAGTCCTTTGGACATAATTCCAAACTGACTTCCAGAATGATTGTAACAGTTCATAATTCCACCAGCAATACATTAGTGTCCCAATTTTGCTGCACTCTGTCCCACATTAATTATTTTCCTTTGCTGCCATATTGGCAAATCTGTTATGTGTGAGATGGTACCTCACAGTTGTTTTGATGTGATTTAGGAGGGATGTATAATACTTTTTCCTGTAGTCATTGATAGTTTTAATTTCTTCATCTGAAAATTGACTATTCATGTCCCTTGACCATTTCTCAATTGGGGAATGATTTGATTCTTGTACAATTGACTTAGTTGCTTATAAATTTGAGAAATTGGACCTTTGTCAGAGGTTTTTCTTGGAAGAATTTTTCCCCAGTTTGTTGTTTCCCTTCTAATTTTGGTTGCATTGGTTTGTACTAAAACTTTTTTAGTTTAATATAATCAAAATTATTTGTTTCACATCTTATAATATTTTTTATCTCTTGCTTGGTCTTAAATTCTTTTCTTTCCCATTAATCTGACAGGTATACAATTCTATGTTCACCTAATTTACTTATAGTTTCTCTTTTTTTGTTTGTTAGATGTTGAGCTAAACCTAATTTTTTCCCAGCTGTTTTTGTCAAATAGTGGGTTCTTGTCCCAAAAGCTAGGATCTTTGGTTTATCAAACACTAGTTTGCTGAGGTCATTTAACCCAAGTCTATTCCATTGATCTACCCTTCTATCTCTTAGCCATATTATTTTGATGATCACTGCATAATAGTACAGTTTAAGGTCTGGTACTGCTAGGCCACCATCCTTCACATTTTTTAAAATTGGTTCCCTTGATATTCTTGATCATTTTTTCTTCCAAATGTTATAATTTGTTTTCTAATTCTATAAAAACAAGTTTTTGGTAGTTTGACAGGTATGGCATTGAATAAGTAAATTAATTTAGGTAGGATTGTCATTTTTATTATATCCGCTCATTCTACCCATTGTTATTAAAAATGATGAGGGCCAAGATCAAAAGGGAGAATAGTATTTTAATAAAAGCCATGCTGATAGAGATAAACTGACCACGCACCTGTAAGAAAAACCTATTCCAACCTCACCTCAGCCATTTACCTTCCTCTCTCCTCGAGCTCAGGTAACTAAAGAGGAAGTTCCAAGTCACTTCCCCCTAATTTCAAACAGTCCCTCACCTTGAATACGTCATCCAAAACAGGAAACCTATTAGGGATCACGGGAAATATAGTTCCAAGTATCCCAAGTGATTTTAAATGACACACCATGAACAATTAATGTTTTCCCCCAATTGTTTAGATCTAGTTTTATTTGTGGGGAAAATGTTTTGTGACTGTGTTCATATAATTTCTAAGTTTGTCTTGGCAGATAGAGTCTTAAGTATTTTATATTGTCTACAGTGATTTTAAATGAAGTTTCTCTTTCCAACTCTTGCTGATGAGTTTTGTTGGAAATACATAGAAATACTGATGTTTCACTCTTGATCTTATTGAGAAATCTTCTAACTTATCCCCATTGCAGATAATAATTGTAATAGTTTTAAACAAATACTGCTTATTATTTGAGGAAAGGCCACTCTATTCCTTTATTTTTTTAATGTTTTCAATAGGAATGGGTGTTGTATTTTGATAAATGCTTTCCCTCCATCTATTGAGATTATCATGTGTTTTCTTTTAGTTTAATTGTTTATATGGCCAATTATACAGATGGTTTTCCTAATATTAAACTAGTCTTAAATTCCTAGTATAAGTCCTACCTGGTCTTAGTGAAAAATTTTTTCTGATAACTGGATTTAGTCTCTTTGCAAGTATTTTATGCAAGATTTTTGCATCTATGTTCATTAAGAAGATTGGTCTATAATTTTCTTTCTATGTTTTTTGACTTTCCTGGCTTGAGAATCACTACCATATTTGCATCATAAAAATAATCTGGCAAGACTCCTCCTTTCCTTATTTTGTCAAATACTTTGTAGAGTATTGGGACTAATTGTTCTTTGATTGTTTCATAGAATTCACCTGTGAATCTGACAGTGGGGATTTTTTCTTATTGAATTCTTTAATGTATTGTTCAATTTCTTGTTCTGTGAATCTGCCCTTGGGGATTTTTTTCTTATGGAGTTCCTTAATGGTTTGCTCAATTTCTTTTTCTGATATGGAATTATTTAAGTATTCTATTTCCTCTTTTGTTAATTTAGGCAATTTATATTTTTGTAAATATTCATCTATTTCACTTAGATTGTCATAACTCTTGTCATATAATTGGGAAAAAATAGCTTTCAATAATTTCTTTAATTTCCTCTTCATTAGAGCTGAGATCACCCCTTTCATTTTTGTTACTGTTAATTTGAATCTCTTCTTTCTTTTTTTAATTAGATTAACCAGTACTTAATTTTATTTGCTTTTTAAAGAACCAGCTCCTAGATCATTTATTAGTTCAATATTTCTTTTACTTTTTATTTTATCAATTTCTTCATTCATTTTTAGGATTTTCAATTTAGTTTTTATCAGGAGTTTTAAAATTTCTTCTTTTTCTAGTTTTTTAAATTGCTGCCTAATTAATTCATCTCTTTCCTCTATATTTTTGTTGATATAGGCACACAAGGGTATTATTTTTTTCCCTGAGCATTGCTTTGGCTATATCCTGTAGATTTTAATATTTTGTCTCCTCATTGTCATTCTCTTCAAAGAAATCAGTAATTGTTTTTTTGATTTATTCTTCGACCCACCAGTTTTGAAGAATTAGACTATTTAGCCTGACTAGGCCGAGAAAGTACTAGGAGTTGGAGGAGTGATCTGAAGAGATACAAGGAGGCAGTGAATAATATAGATGATAGATAAATAGATAGATAGATAGATAGATAGATAGATAGATAGATAGATAGATCATTTTTAGAAGAGTTATTTAGCATAGATTCTGAGGATTTAGTTCACTGATAAGAAATTGTAAGTTAGGCTCAAAGAAGCCAGAGAAAGAAGCAAGTTTCATCTATTTTTCCTTTCAAGTTATTCTTTTCATCCTTTAACTCTTTTGCCTCATTTTCCAATTTGTCAACTCTGGCTTTTAAGACACTATTTTCTTTTTTTAGTTCATGCACCTCTATTTCCAGGTGTCCTGTTTTGCTTTTTAATCTGTTGTTTTCTTTTTCCTAATTTTCTTCAAAATTCTTCAAGTTTCTTATTTGTTTTTTTAATTCTTTTTTGAGCTCTTCCAGAGGCTGACTCCAATTCCCTGGATTTTTTTATGTTTTGCTTGATGTTCCTTGGATTCTGTCCTTCTGTTAGTTCTGTTCTTTGTTCTTTATCTCCATAGAAGTTTTCAATCATCCTTTTCTTCTGTTGTTTACTCTTCTGTTGGTTTATTGGACCTGTGTGTTTGATCTGCTCTGCCCTGAAGGGAATCTTTAGTCTTTCTTTCTCTTCTGCTGGTATACTGGATTCGATAGGTTGAGCTCATCTACTGAGCTAATCTGCCCTAAGGCCAAATCTTCACCAACCACTGCAGAGGCTGAGAGAGTCCAACCAGATGGCCCCCACCAGTTTATCCCTACCAGCCTGAACTTTGCATGGTGGTACCTTGGTGCATTGTTGTGGCTATAACCTTCACCCTGGAATCCCACAGTCTACCCAATCTCAGCTCTCAGTTGGGGAGGGGAGTTTGGCTAATCCAGTCTTATCTCTGTTCCTTTATACTGTAGAAATTGACTCTCTCTGCCTACCTTTCAAGTTGCATTTAGCAGGAGATTCCTGTGAGTCCATCTCCTTGTTGGGTTTGGATTTCTATCTTTTTTTTAAGTGCTTTTTAAAGATTAGTATAGAAAGATAGTCTGAGAGGTTTCAGCTTCTACTGCTTCTAAGCTGCCATCTTGACTCTGTCTAATGGGATACATTTGCATGTGTGTATTAACATATAAATCCTCTTCCTTCAGCTCGTTTAAAGAAAAAATAATAAATATTTTGTGGTATGTAGGGTGGGGGAGCTCCTAATCAGAATGCTAGGAAAATATAAAACATTAAATTTCACCAACATCCCAAAATCTGTCATGAGTTAGAACTCTTGTCATCTTTAAGCCTTAGTCATAAAATCCTTGCAAACTATAATTCCACAAAGCAAAGATAAAAATTCATGTAGGAAAAGAGATATTTAATGGGAATTATCAGCACATGATCTGAAGGATAAATGTCAGTGAAGAAACAAATAGGTCTAGCATAAAAGATTCTAAGCATGCATGGGACACAATTATTTCTGTAAAGAGGATTAAAACAGATAACATATTCTAAACCCATCTAGGAAAATCAAAAGGTGGGAGACTCCTCATCACTGGGGTTACCCTTCTTTGACTACATTCTCTTTCACTCTTTCCCTTAGCCCTAGATTTTTGACTGAGTGCTCATGTGTTGTCAATGAAATGGGAGTTACCAATTTTAATTCCTTTCAGTGAGATGAGGGACCAACCCTCACTATTGATTGCCCAACTATTGATTCTTAAAGTGTATTGAGCCTGATAGTCTCCTGTGCCTTTATATCCTCCAAGCCCCCAGTCTGTCATCTGAACTATTTATCTTACTTAAGATAATTTTAATTAATTTGATTTAATTAATAATTTTAATAATAATAATTAAGATCCTTGGATCTTAATGTGTGCCCTACATTTGATTTTCTTTTCTGTGTTATCTCCCTCAATCAGAGTATGAATTCCTTGAGAGAAGAAACTGTCTCATTTTTTTCTATTTGTATCTTTCGTGCTTGGTACATTATATGCATTTAATAGGTGATTTTAAAATTCAGCATTGATTTATTCCTAAGTCCTTTGGGGGAATACTTCAATAGAAGGCCATAATGGCATTTTAAACTCAGCAGCAAGGATTCTAGTTGTTCCACCAATGAAGAAATAAAGGACTCCTATTATTTTCCATTGCTTTTTTCTTTATTAACAGAGGACTCCAGGTGAGAGAACCAGTTTAGATTTCTACAGACTTGTGATCTAGAAAAATAATAATGATTAGTAGAATCAGGAGGTAACTGCTCTTGGCTTCTATGGGCGAAGTTGTGGAACAAAGAGTATAAGTCAGAAGTATTTAAACAAGTTAGGAAAATAAAATTATGTAGGTGATTTGTTGGTGTTTAAACAAGTTAAGTAGATCAGAGGCCGAATTTGGGGGATAGCCTGCAAAATATTTTAAAATGTTGAGCAAAATTTGCAGAACAATTTTCTGGTTCAGGTTCTAATCTAGAACCTAATTCAACATTATAAAAGAAAAGAGGATCAGCTAAAGAAGTCTAAAAGAATTAAGGAGATGCAAGGAAAATTAGTATCTACCTTAAGAAGAAAGTACTAGAGAGTAGTGTAAGCATAAGGGGATAAGGGGTAGAGAAAAAATTGATAGATTGTCTTTAAGAGGAAAGGAGAATTTATACATATTTTTAACAGTTTTTTTTTAAACCCTTGTACTTCGGTGTATTGTCTCATAGGTGGAAGATTGGTAAGGGTGGGCAATGGGGGTCAAGTGACTTGCCCAGGGTCACACAGCTGGGAAGTGGCTGAGGCCGGGTTTGAACCTAGGACCTCCTGTCTCTAGGCCTGACTCTCACTCCACTGAGCTACCCAGCTGCCCCCTAGGAAAGAAGAATTTAGACACAAACCCTGGGAGAAGATTCTGGAAGGAGAAGCTTGGGATTGGAGGATCTTGGGAATTAATGGAAATCAACAGTCACTCCTTAACTGGCTTCTCTCTGAGCTAGCAGAGAGGACATTTGGTCTATCATCTCCTGGGAACAGACTAATTTTGTGGGAAGATTGGGAAAGTCTGGGTGTGGAGAACTGCCTTGGAGGAGATCTGTCTTTCGTTGAAGAGCTGAGATCAACCTGTCTGAGACAACTTGGTTAAGGTAAACCCAAGGGTTTTTCACCTGGGACTTTGGGTTTACCAAGGAAGCTTTGGGTAAGGACTCAGTCCATCTGTGAGTCCTGTATCCTTAGTTTTTAGAGACAATCTGTGATATTTAGGTTAGGAAGATAGTCAGATAGTTTTGGGGGTCTAGATAAGATCAGGGACCTGGTAAGAAGGGATGAGAAGACAAGAAGAGCATCCCCATGAGGGGGTGCATAGAAAGTGGGAGGAGTTAGAGCTTTATAGATTTAGAATCTTATCTATTATTTTCCTAACCTCAATAAAATTGGTTTTTCTATAATTTCAAGGAGTTGCTCTTTACTCGCCCTAGGAGGTTCCTAGTTGGGTTTTTTCTATCACCAATCCATCTAGGTTCTTCCCAAGAAATCTATCTTCATTTGGAGGTAGATTTCTTTTTCAGTAGTATCTGATGAGGTAGACACAAGAAGAGGCAGAAGTATCTTCGGTACCATCCAGGGAGAATGTTTGAGCAACTTGGACTCTGTGCTAGAGTTTCTCCACTACAGTGGCATTTCCCTTTTGTAAGCATACATTTCACTGATTTATGTTTGATATTTCTCATTCAACATTATTCCCAAGAACTAATGAATACTCTCTTTGCATTTTTGTGAGGAAGATTAGTTATTGATTAGGTATTAAGGTTGACCTAGCAGGAAGCCTGGAGCATTCTAGGTTAGAGTGAAAGAGGAGGAAGTGTGTGTGTGTACCCTGAAAGACTCCATTAGTGGTAGGCAAACTGTTGCCAGCCCAGGGAGATCTCAGACCCTGCTTCCTAAGTTCCTTGGGATCCTGAGTGGAGGTGGATTTCCAGCAAGAGGAGAAGACCTACAGAGCAGAACCAAGCAGTGGAGGAGTTTGAGACCTGGTGGACAACACCTCAAGTTCACTCACTCTTCTTGGTATCTTGGACCACCTAGGATTTTGGCATCCTGTGGACCTCTTTGGAAAACTGTGAGAACCCTCAAAGCCACCCCTCTGATCCATAGCTGTGCTGTTCAAGTCTGGCTAGCACCAGGCTTGAATCAGCTCCCAGAGACTGCACTGCTTCTTGGGCCCTGCCTGTTAGATCACTTAGATTAGTGTAGAAATAAGTCCTTCCCTTGCCCTGTGGTTTTGCCCTTTAGATTTTAAGTATAGAAATCCCTTTCCCACCTTTTAGTTAAACATAATTAAACCTTATGTTTAAACATAAACTTATGTTAAACATAAACTAAACTTGTTATAACCTTTACCTTGCCTGTTGGATTCAAAGCCTCTGGCCCAGGGTGACAGTTGATCAACAGCCATTTTTGTCACTTAGGAGCAGCTTAGCTGTTCTGGTCTCCTTGTCCAGGTCCTGTCTCTCCTAAAACCCAGTGTGTGTACCCACAACTATTTGGATTTATTATAATATCCCTGGTGCCCTCCATTACCTATATTTTCTACAGCATGGATGTGATCAATTTGTTGCAAGCTGGTAAAGGTCATTTTGTTCTACTGAACTAAAAATATGTATTTTTATGTTTTTTTTAATTTGGCTGTCATCAACAAAGATAATCAAACATATTTTCAACTTCCATCAGTTAAATGGTGAAATGAGACAATAAAGAAGTGATTCAGATTTATATTTGTATTTGACATGTCAAACTCATCACAGTTTCCTTGTCTTTAGAATAAGAGGGCTGAACTAAATTATCTCTAAAGTTGTTTTTTTCCAGCTCTTAACTCTATGCTATTTTTTATTATTAAGTGGCCAACTATTTAAAATAAAGGTAAATGAACAAGAAATGTTGGGATCTGGTAAAAACAAACTGCAAAAAGTCAAACTCCCCTACACTGCAACCTTAATGATTTTGTATAGATTAAATTATGATAAACTTAATATTGAGAGAAAAAAGAAATACAGGTATCACTTTCACATCACAGATGTGCCTTTGCCTCTGTAATTTGAAGAGTCCCCATAAAGTTTTTTGACCCTCCTTTCATACCAGAGAAGTATGAATTTTTCTTTTTTCTTTCATGGTGTGTTTACAATATCTTATGTATATTAGGAATTACTAAACTTTAATGATATCTCCACATTTCTATTCTTTGTGTGTTTCCTGGCTTTTGAGTTCTTTTCACAAACTAATTTTTTACTTATTTTAACTTTTAAAAAAATTGTATATATACATGACATTAAAAATTAAAATGTGTAATTATACAATATTATCCATATATTTTATTTATTTCTAAGCTTTTAAACTTTTTCTGCTGGCCTCACATGTTGTCTGTAGCTTCTGCAAAAATCCCAAGAAATCCCCATTCGCTTCTTATGCCAACCTACAATATACAGAAAGTATGATAAAGAAAGTTGCAAAGTGGAGAGGATAGCTATAATATCATAGTTGACATAAGATAAACATCAAAAGAACCTTCAGAAAGCTTTGCATTAGTGACAAGAATAATTTCATTATATACTCATTAAACTCAAGTCAATTTTAGTACAATAGATAAACTCTCTTTCCTCAAGTAGTTGTGTCCTCTGAATCACTTTCCATACCACAGCATAAAACTTCAAAAAAAAGAGGCCACATGTCAATATTCTTGATTTATTCTTCCCCAAAGTGACTCTGACAATGATTATTTCAACCTCTGAAAATTTTCATTTTCTTATCCTGTTAAATATTAGTATGGTTATGAATATACTAATATCAATATAGTTAAATTTAACTGGATAAGAAATTTCAGTATAATGTATTTGGTCACAGAATAATGGCAAACTGTATGCCAGTTTTCAGTTAGTAAACATGTTATCACAATTATTAAAATATAATATAATAAAATATTAATTCTGAGAAGCAGCTAGGCAGTTTAATGGATGAAGCAATAGGAGCAATAGTCAGGAAGACCTGAACTTAAATCTAGCCTTAGACATTTACTAGCTGTGGGCAAGTCACTTAATCTCAGTTTGCCTTAATTCACTGGAAGAAGGAAATGGCAAACTATCACAATATTTTTGCCAAGAAAACTCAATGTGTAGTGATATGATTCGTGAATTTTTGAAGAGTTGGATGCCAAAACAACTGAATAACAATAATATTGTTGAAGGCTAATAGTTGTGCCAAAATATATAACTTTAGACCTGTCTTTTGTGTATGTCTCCAATATAGCTTAAGCTATTTAAACAGCCCCAAAGAGGACCCTACTTATTTTAAAATAAACAAATTAGACTGATTTATTAAAGTAAAGTAAAATTTATGTCATGGGGAACAAAGCTAAAACTCTCAGAATGAATTCTCCAAATTCTACTACTAATAGGTAAATCTAAGGTGAAACACAGTTAAGACTCACTTGTTTTCTATAATATCTGAGACATATGATAGCCATCTTGCATAAAAGGACCTAGAGGTGTTGAAGACTTTGTAAATATAACCATACTCAAGATTAATTTTTCTTTTTGGTGATTTCCATTTCTATTTTCCTCACATTTCTACATCTGTGTTTCTCTTGCCTTGCTTACAATTGTTTATTTTTCTATTTCTTGTTTTTATTATCACTATTAAACCTGATTTTTTGGCAGCTCCCAATTGCTGCTTCAGTCTCTCCTACTTCTCTACTCTAACTATTTTAGAATGAACAGTCATTGCCACAGAACTAGATTTCATTAATGTCCCCCCCATGAAAAGGTCATGGATTTCCTTCCCACAGACTACCTCTTCCCAATATATCCATAGTTTCTAAAGAAATTAGGAGATTTTCTCATAATATAACTACTGCTTATCTTCTCACATGGCCTGAAGTTCACCTTAAAGACTTCTTTATATGAGTATTACCTTCCCCCCTTCAGTAAATAGCCTCCTATTTTGATTGATAATAGCTTTGTTCTAGAGGTATTTAATTCTCTTAAAAGCACTAAGCAAACAAGTTACAGAAAAAATAATTTTAATACTTCAATGGATTTGTGACTTTTTTCAATATGGGTGCTCTACAATAATCAATATGACATCCCACCTACATTTGTAGAGAATTTCAGAATGAGAAAAGATGTCAAGGGCTATCTAGGCCAACCTATACTCAAAATATAGTCTGTACAATTATATATCAGAAAAAAAAGATCATTGGGCTTTTGACCATGGGTTCTCAAGGGAGTTCTCACTTTAGACTAAATCTAATATTGAGGAGGATTATCTTGACACTATGCCTACATTTTCCTCTGTATAAGTTTCAACAGTTGTCTCTAATTCTGCCCTTGAGAATTTAATAGGGTAAATTCGTATCTACTTCCTTTAAATACTGCAATCTGTAAATACTTCAATAGAGTTAAGGCAGCACTCCATTTCTCAAGAACAAAATGTGTGGGAAGTTAGTAGGAGCTCTGGAAGTTGTGGTCTGAAGCCCCAGGAATATCATCCCTGGTTCAATGGAGCAGGTGCAATGTAACAATAAATTTCAATAAATTCCAGGGAAGTTTTCAAAAGAAGAAAAACAAGCTATCAACAACCATGAGGGAAAATGTTCCAAATCATGAATAAGAAGAAAAATATAAATGAAAACAACTTGGATGTCCTACTTCTTACAGATTGGCAAAGATGTAGAAAAAAAGAAGTTGCAACTGATGAGAGATTTTAGGGATACAAGTACAATAACATACTGTCAGTCCAACTGTGAATTTGTTAAAGTATCTTAGAAAACAATTTGGAATCTTATCAAGAAACTTACATAATTCTACATATCATTTGACTCAAAGATACCATTATTAAGAATACACTACAAAGAAAGTTTTATAAAAGAAATAAAGGATCTGTGTGTATTGAAATATTTGAAGCAGTACTTTTTATTATAGCAAAGAGTTTTAATAAAGTGGGTAACAACCAACTGGGAAATGGTGGAAAAATTTTGTTTAATGAATGTAATGTTATGTTATTGCATCATAAGAGAAGACACAATTGATGCATTTAGACAAAATTGAGAAGATTTATATGAACTGATTGAAACTAAAATTAACAGAACCTGCAGAATAGTAAAGGAAAACAATTTTGTAATATTTAAAATTTTTAGACCAATACTGACTCCAGAAGAATCACCATGAAGCATGCTTCTCAGTTGTTGACAGAGAGAGAATAGACTACATAAGCAGAATGAAATATTCTGTTAAGAAAGGACAAATAAGTGAAGTTATTTTCCTTAATTATGCTAATTTTTCAAGGGGAGGCTTTTATTGAAGAAGGAAGGGAGTAGGGGGAAGTAAAATGGTTTGAAATGGAAAGGAAAAGAAATAGATTAGTAAAAATAAAAGATTACTTAAAAGCATAGACTACAGAAAAAAGATCAAAAGTTAAAACAAAAAAGTAGGGTAAAGTTGGTATTACTATATTAAATCTAATACAAATTATAAAATGAAAACCATCTTTACATAGGTAATAGTAAATTATGGATTCATATACTTTCCTTGTTGTTTTTGTTTTTTTGTATGTTGAAATATTTTTGTTGTTCATGATGTCATAGCCAAAAAAGAGATTAAAAATTTAAAAATATATTTTGAAAGAAAGAGTTCAAGTGTCTTGGTTCTGACACATACTAGCTGTGACTTCACTTTATCTCTTAGTTTTCTTCCTGGCTTCTAAGTTTGCTGCTTGTTCACAGTGACATCAGGCTGTCATAAATGTCATAAAATGTTTGTTCTTCTGGAGATTGTCTTATGTTTATCTTGCATGCAAGTAAGATATTCGTTGTTTTCAGTTTCTAGGGGATATTTGTCAGTACAATAGTGCAAATATGGAATTTTTAATGTCTTTACTCAATGTTTGTTGTTTGGTTTTTTTTTTTTTTTTTGGAATGGCTGTCAGTATAGAATAAATTCTTCATCTTCTCAAATCTCATTATCCAGATTATCCCTTTACAAAGAATTCTTCCATTTTTATTCATATTTTCCATTAAAAATGAAGTTAAAATCCAATCTTTGATATTTAAGGCCCTTTATTTCTCCACACTACCTCACTAGAATGATTGGATTTCTGTTTCTACTCAAAATTTATAATCATCTTTGGTTCAAACATGGATCTATTTTCTGTCCATTGCTATTTCTAATGTTAGTCTGTATTCCTTCTGACATTTTCACTGCTAATTTTTAAATTTGTTTCAAACCAAAGACCAATTGCACACAGAATTACTTTTTTTTAATTGAAATCAAATATAAAACCTACAAACATTAAAACTATTAATTCTTAGTTTTGTCCCCTAGAATATAGTTAGGATGATATAATTTTCTTTACCCACCTCTAAATCTACCAGATCTCAATAATTAAATGACAAACTTAAGTCTGTGACTAGCAAATGTCTATGTGAAATGACTTCTTTTAATTCTAACCCCTTGAAAATTTTTGACAGGATAAGGCATCATGTTTCACAATACTACAGAAAATCCTTATAATCTGTTTCCATTTTATCAGATGATTTTACAATGAACTTTCTTTTTATAAAATGAATTGTATTTTTAAAAGATGATTATTCTTGTCAATTTTGAAAAACTATGTAGTCTTTCAATTTTCTCATTACAAGTAATTTTTTGTAAAACAGTTTGATGTACACGTTGAATAAAGGAGGCACTTTTTAATTTTGTGTTTCTGGACTTGTACTTAATCAATTCAGAGTTTAGTATAATTTTTCACATTATATAATTCTTGATTTTTTAAAATCCATCAATTACATTGAAAAATTTTCCCTTATCCAATATTACCAATATTAAATTTTATGCAAAATAACAAAAATTCCCTAATATCAGTTTCAATAATACATCAAAAATATATAATCAGAGGTGTAATTTTAACTACAAAATATCTTCACCCCAATTTATTGCAAATATTTTCAGAGATATGGGCAGTTAATTCCCTTCTTCATTGTCTTCTTCATTGCATTAAGTAATTAATGCACAACCTTTATGATTATCCAAGTATAATTTAAACTTCATCATTAGCTAATAGGTAATACCAACATTTCTTTTATCCTATGGGAATTTATACATGTAACTGTAAAAAAACATTATATTATTAGAAGCATTCTATTTGATACAAGACTTAGTTTTCTTATCCTGTCACATATTCTACATATTTCCGTTGCTGTCAAGATATCATTTCAATTTATTAGGAGTCATTATCTGAAGCTAAAGCATCCATACAAAGTAGAAACAGTGTTCTTGCTTCTCCATTAATAATAGTAAATGAGAGTACTAATGAAAAATATATATTTTATTTTATGGATTTGGGCTTTTAACTTTGCATTTTCATGTATGCAGTATTTATGCTGTCTTTATTGTCTTTGTACTAGTCTCAGATGCTGAAGTAGATTTTTTCTTCAAATTACTTCCATTTTTATCCATTGTGGAGAGATATTATTTCACTCTTTTTTTTTTGAAGTGGCACTAAACATTTTAAGAAAATTAAATTTAAGTATAATATTTAAACATTTATAAAGGTATAACTTTTAAAAGTTATTGCAACTTTAAAATATAATTTTAGTTTATATGCTATACTTACCAATATTATATTGATATATATATATATATATATAACAGATGTTATAATGTAGTCATGTAGAAAGGACTTATGTGTAGAGAGCTCTTATGCATGACATGAGAGTATCATCCGATCCCTAAAAAAGAGATGTCATTATTTGGCTAGAAGAAAGGAAAGATAAAAAGTTCTCTTCTTCTCCCCCTCCTTTCTCAAAAGGAGACTTTTATTCTTTCCAGAAAGGGAAGCAAGAAGTTTAGACCAAGATTCATTCTGAAATCCTCAGAGAGAGGGGATACCAGGCTAGAATTATATCTATCTGATCCCTTAAATGGCGTTATTCTAAGGGATTTGATCAGATTCAAGATAACTTCTGAGTGCCATTTCATTATTTGTGGTGGAGTGGAGAAGAGGACTCAAAGCTTTATATTCAAGATTTGACATTTTCCCCTCTAAATATCACTTCCACAATGAATACACATATCGAATAGTGAGGAAAACCATTTATCCAAATTTTAGTAAAACATATCAAATAAGATATACAAAGAAGGATATATGCCAGACAACACAGAGTGAAAAAGCTTTCCCACTGGGAGTGAGATATCAATGAGAGACAGAGAGAAAGAGAGACAGAGAGACAAACAGAGAGAGAGACAGACAGACAGTCAGAGAGGATTTTACCAAAGGGAGAACTCTCCAAAGTCTCTAGGGAAATGGTAGAGAGTACTATCTCCTCTTATGTCTTCTGTGTAAGTGGAAATTAGACTTCATCTCTCATGATTCTTCCCTCACCCCAAGATTCCCTTTTCCTTTCTGTTTACCTGTATTTTACGTGATTGTATTTAAGTTTTGGGGAAGACCTCTTTTTTTTCTCTCTTCCATGTGAGTTTAGTGGTGAATGTTCTTTGTTTTACCTAGCTCTCTAGTTAAATATTGATACATTTTTATAAATATTATACTTTGGAGATATTGAATATATTAATTTAAAAATCTATACTTCTCTTTCAGTAACTTTGAGTAGGAGTGGTCTGTTTCACCTTCCCTTTCAAAGCTGGAAGCTAGAAGTGCCCAAAACAATTTAAAGCTTAAAGCAGACTAAAGAAGTCAGAGTTCTCTTTTCACCAACTCCACCCTGCCCCTCACATAGGATGGCATTCATCTTCACCAGTAAGAAGAAAAACTCATAACAATGGGCTTTGGGATAGGAGTTACATTTGATTTACACACAACTTAAAATTTACACAATTCACATCCAAATTCAGAAAGCATCAACTCTTCTTACTTTAACTGAAGGTGATGGTGATAGATTGTCATTGAATTAATAATCAAAATATTGTGACATATTACCTCCCTCCTCTCCTCTATACTTATGGAAGCCCAGAGGGCCACAATAGGGCTAGAACTATCTGGTGCCATAATTCCTACACCTTTTCTCTAGACTTTGCAGCTTTCCCAAGGCCACAACAGATAAACTTTGGACTGACAAGAGGTAGAGAGGGTTGCATTACCTCAGTATCCTCCTCATTTCCAGAAGCCCTGAACACTACAACATTTCAGAGCTTGTCTCAAGAAGACCTGCTTACAAAGCGGCCTGCATTCTGAGATCACACTATTTCTTTCCTTGCCCTCATATAAGGTAGAATTACAGTAGTCTCTCCTTGTGCAATAATGTCCCAAGTCAGAGAGGTGAAGCCTACTTAAGTAGTGGATCTGGAATGTCTTAATCACCTAAGCACCTGCCTTCATCAATAAACCTCTTTGTTACTCAGCTTAGACTAATTCTCTATTTGTTACCACACTTCCTCCATATCTTAATTTCCTTATCTAATGTGATACTGAACTCCAGTCTGGTTGAGCTCATCAAGATTCATGTTTTAAATTATCATCAAAATGTAAATGATTTCCATATCTATTTAAATCCAAATTTTCCTCACCTAGAGACCAATATCACTAAGTGCTTTTTGGATGTTTTGAACTGAATGTGGCATAAGTATCATTAACTCAACATTTCCAAAACAGAATTCACTATTCTTCACCTCAAACTCACTCTGTTTTTTTTAAAATTCACTATTATCAAGAACACTACCATCTTTCTAGTCACAGGCTTACAACATTGGTGTCAGCTCAAGTTATCTGTCTTCCTCTTCCAACATATGCAATTATTTGGCAAATCTTTTCATTTTAATTTCTCTAATATCCCTCAAATGTATTCTATTCTCTCTACTTAAGAAAACACAACCTTAGTTCAAAACTTCATCCCCTCTTGCTCAAAGTACTTAAATACTTTCTAATTAGTTTGTCTCAAGTCTGTCCCCTCTCCAATTTATTGTTCACATAGTGGTCAAAGTGATTTCCTTAGGCAGTCAGTGGATTGAGACTTGTCATAGTAGTTAAAATGGGGCAAATATATGTCACACAAGGAAGTACTGGGGGGTGGAGGAGAGGGAAAACAATAAAATAGAAGGGAGGAAGAGGTTGGTGATAGATGATACTTAAACTGAACTGTCTTTTGAACTGGCTCAGAGAGAGAACAGCCATATTAGAAAAAGAAATTGAACAAGCTATCAAGGAACTCCAAAAGAAAAGATCCCCAGACCCAGATGCATTAATAAGCGAATTCCATCAAACATTTAAAGAAAAACTAATTCTAATACCACACAATCTCTTTGTCAAAATAAGCAATGAAGGAGTCCTACCAAATTCTTTTTATGACATAAATGTGGTTTCCCACATAATAAAAGATTCCCAAGGCAGGAAGATAAAAATCAGAGAAAGAAAACTTTATACCAATCTCTCTAATGAATAGAGGCAAAAATCTTAAATAAAATACAAGCATTCACTATGACCTGGTGGGATTTATGCCAGTAATGCAGGGATGGTTTAATATTTGGAAAACCATCCACATAATTGATCATATCAACAGCCAAGATGATAAAAAGCATATGATTATCTCAATACATGTAGAAAAACCCTTGGCAAAATACAATATCAATTCCTATTGAAAATATCAGAAAATTTAGGAATAGAAGGGCCATTCCTCAAAATAATAAACATTATATATTTAAAACCATCAATAAGCATCATTTCTAATGGGGAAAAGCTAGAAGCCTTCCCAATAAGATCAGGAGCAAAGTAAGAATGCCCATTATCACCTCTGTTATTTAATATTGTACTAGAAACTCTAGTGGTAGCAAGTAGAAGAGAAAATGAAATTGAAGGGATTAAAGTAGGCAATGAGGAAACTAAAGTCTTTGCAGATGATATGATGGTCTCCTTTAGAGAATCCTAAGATAGATTTGGGGTTTTGGGGATAAGATAAATAGGAAAAGACTGGGGACTGAAGGAACCCTTGCACATCAGATTGATTGAGTGGCTAGATAATAATTTATTAGATTAGGGATCTATATTTTATAATAATTTCTTTTCCACTTATTTCCTTTTTCTAGCCCTTTCCTTTAGTTTTTACTTATAATAAATATATATATTTTAAATCCTTGTACTTCAGTGTATTGTCTCATAGGTGGAAGATTGGTAAGGGTGGGCAATGGGGGTCAAGTGACTTGCCCAGGGACACACAGCTGGGAATTGGCTGAGGCCGGGTTTGAACCTAGGACCTCCTGTCTCTAGGCCTGACTCTCACTCCACTGAGCTACCCAGCTGCCCCCAATAAATATATTTTTGATATAACTGCCCAAGCCAGAATTCTTTTTTTTTTTTTTTATAAAATTCTTACCCTCTGTCTTAGAATAGATACTGTTTATTGGTAAGTGGTAAGGGCTAGACAATGGGGGTTAAGTGACTTGCCCAGGGTCACATAGCTGAGAAGTGTCTGAGGCCAGATTTGAACCTAAGACTTCCCATATTTACCCCTGGCTCTCAATCCACTGAGCTTCTCACCCCCACCCTCACCCACCAAGCCAGAATTCTTAAGACTGCTCTGAGAGCCATTTTTCTCAACAGTCATACACCCATAGCCTATCCACCTAGGACAAATTAATAGTGATACCACACTATATAAATAATCTAGTAAGGGTTAGTAAACCTTTACTTACACCTATCAAAATCCCAAGAAATTTTTTATAGAATTAGAAAAAATTATAACAATGTTTATCTGGAAGAACAAAAGATCAAGAATATCAAGGAAAATAATTTTTAAAAATATGAAGGAAGGCAGCCTAGCAGTTCCAGATCTTAAACTGTACTACAAAATGTTGGTCATTGAAACAATATGGTACAGGCTAAAAGTCAGAAGGGTAGATCAGTGGAATAGAGTTAGAGTAAATAACCTCAGCAAGCTAGTGTTTGATAAACCAAAAGACCCCAGCTTTGGGGACAAGAACTCACTATTTGACAAAAACTGCTGGGAAAATTGAAAAACAGGAGGCAAAAAATTAGGTTTAGATCAATATCTCACACTGTATACCAAGATAAATTCAATTTGATAAGGGACTTAAGTATATAGAAATAAATCACAAATAAATTAGGTGAACATAGAAGAGTATATCTGTTAGACCTATGGGAAATAAAGGAATTTAAGACCAAGCAAGAGATAGAAAATATTACAAAATGTAAACTGAGTGATTCTGATTATTATTAAAATAAAAAGATTTTGTACAAACAAAACCAATGCAACCAAAATTAAAAGGAAAGCAACAAACTGGGAAAACATTTTTTAACAAAATGTTCTGACAAAGGTTTAATTTCTCAAATATATAAAGAATTAAGTCAAATGTACAAAAAAATCAAGCCTTTCCTCAACTGACAAATGGTCAAGGGATATGAATAAGCAGTTTTCAGATAAAGAAACCAAAAGCATCAATAACCACATGGAAAAGTGTTCTAAATCCCTCCTGATTAGAGAAGTACAAATTAAAACAACTCTGAGGTACCATCTCACATTTAATAGATTGGCCAATATGACAACAAAGAAAAATAATAAATATTGGAGGGGATGTGGCAAAATTGGGATGTTAATGCACTGCTGGTGGAGTTTTGAATTGATCCAACCACCCTTGAAGACAATTTGGAATTATGGCCAAAGGGTCTTAAAAGAATACATACTGTTTGATCTAGCAATACCACTACTAGGTTTGTATCCTAAAAAGATAATAAGGAAAAATACATGTATAAAAGTATTTATTGCTTTTTATAGTGGCAAAAAATTGGAAAATGAGGGGATAACCCTCAATTGGGGAATGGCTGAACAAATTGTGGTATCTGGTGGTGATGGAATACTATTTGTGCTGTAAGTAGTGATGAACTGGAGGATTGCTATGTGAACTAGAAAGACCTCCGGGAATTTATGCACAGAGAAATGAGCAGAATCAGGAGAACATTGTACAGAGACTGAGGCACAATCAAATGTAATGGATGTCTTTACTAGTAGCAATGCAAAGAAAGATCCAGGACAATCCCCAGGGATGAGAATACTATCCACATTCAGAGGGAGTAGCAATGCAGAAGAAAAACAGATGATTGATTTTTTTTTTAATTTTAAACCCTTAACTTCTGTGTATTGACTTATAGGTGGAAGATAGGTAAGGGTAGGCAATGGGGGTCAAGTGACTTGCCCAGTGTCACACAGCTGGGAAGTGTCTGAGGCCGCATATGATTGATATTTTTGTGGTTCAATGTATTTGTGATTGGGGTTTTAGCTTTAGAAGAACACTTACAAATATGAATATTATGGAGATAGGTTTTGAACAATGATATATGTATAACCCTGTGTAATTGCTTGTCAACTCCAAGGGAAAGAGGGAAGAGGGGAGGGAGAGAACATGAATTTTGTTGATGGGAAAGTATTCTAAATAACTTTTTTTTAAATTTAGTTCATGTGCTACCACTTATGAGATAGCTTTCCTTTTTCCTAAGTATCTTCTCCTTTTACATTACCTTCTTTCTACTTCTTATTTATTTATTTTAAAACCCTTTCCTTCTGTCTTTGAATCAGTACTATGTATTAGTTCTAAGGCAGAAGAGCAATAAGAACTAGCCAATGAAGTGACTTGTTCAGGATTACACAGCTAGAAAGTGTCTGAGGCCAGATTTGAACCAGGACCTCCCTTCTCTAGGCCTGGCTCTCAATCCTCGGAGCCAATTAGTTGGCCTCCCATGTTTATTTTGTATTTATGATTTTATTTATTTGTTTCCTTTGCTATTTGAATGTCAGTTTTTTGAGGATAAGAACTCTTTTCCTTTGTATCCTCATTATTAAATATTATGTATGTCACATAGTAAGTACCTGCTAATTGCATATTAATCAACTTGTTGATTGGGAAATATGGGCAACAGATAAACATAACTGACATTTAAGAAATAGAACTCATTTCATTTTGTGCAAAGGCTCTGTGTTTAGTTCACCAGGCTTTAAAAGTCATATGTGGACAACATAGACATTTTCTACATTTTCCATGGTAGGGGGAAGGGTATTTGGATGTGTGTTGAGGGAAGGAATAAGTATTTATTTAGCACTTGCTATGAACTGTGCACTGAAAAGGACAGTGATATCCTAGAAAAACCAGAGAGAAGAGAATATCAAGGGAAAAAGTGATGAACAGAGCAATGCTACAGTGACATATAAATCTGACATCTTAGAATATAACTACATTTGTCCTTTAATAGAAACTTGATTTTTAATGGTCTTAGTTTATTTTATTTTTATAACCTAGAATTTCAGTGGTCTTTGGAACTCCAGGAGAGAAAACTCCCTCTATAAACAGAAATGACAACTGTTCCATAACTTTTAGCTTTAGATAGGTGCTAAGTCTCAAAATGTTAAGTAAATTGCTGATGTAATCTGTATTACTAATGAAAAGAGAGAAATTGAAGCTAATTCTTCCTAATTCTGGAGACCAGCTCTGTATCCACTAATATTAGAGAATAATTAATTACTGATTTCAGTTTACACAAGTACTTTCAGATTTTTTTTCTTTTGTTCTCCCTTCATTTATAGAAATGTAGTCAGGACTTTGAAGGATTATACCAATGAAAGAGTTGATGTTCTTTGAAAAATGATCTCATATAGATAAAATGATATGCATGCATATGTAGATGTAGACATATTTCTATATGTTACACACAATATTTATACATTTTATATTCTTAGAATTTGCTTGTGGAAAGAGAGAGGTAAGTAACCTGCTTAGGGTCACACAGAAAATACCAGGTATCAGTCGGAGGTTAAATTTAACCCAGATGGTCCTGATTCTAAGCCTAACTCTCTTTTCATGATTCTTAGCACCTCTCAAATGATGTTGATGTGTATGTAAATGTTTTTGACAATGTTCATCTCTCCTAACTTCCTCTCAATATCTTCCCCATGGCCTACCCACATATTTTGTTGTGCATTCGTCGGCTATGCCTCAGAAAAATAGTTGAAATTTACATCTTTGACTCCTTCTTATAAAAACAACATAATTAGAATTTGTACTGCATGTGTACATATATGTACCCTTTGCTATTGTCTTGTTCCCTAGGAATATAATTTCTTTGATATCTAAGAACAAGTTTAAATGTATTTTAAGTTAGGAAAATAAATGACCTTTTAAGTGACATTTTATTAGCAAAAAATAGGTGTCTGCCATCAAAAAAGAAGCTTCCTTTTAATCTTCAAAATCAAGAGGGTGTTTGTTGTATCAGATAGGTAGGAGATTATAAGAACATTCCTTGCATATATCATGGTAAGTAGCAGCTGCTCTAAATTGCCTTTAAGATTAGAAGCTGCTATTCACAATCCAAATTGAGGCCTAGGCTTTTTTTCCCCATTAATTGGTTGAGGAGTATTAAAAGATGTCTACATGCCACAACTTTCAGTGCTTTAAGTGGATTCATCAGAAATAACTATAAATGATAATATTCAAAGATAATTTTTAAATGACCTTTCTGCCAGATAAACTCTGCTTTTAATCTCTCCTTATCATATTCTGAGTTATAATCCTAAACAATTTTTTCTTCTTAATTCAGGCATTCACATTCAGTTATCACTTTAATGTGTTCCAGATTACATGACCATTTCCTTGTATTCCATATTGGCCACATTCATAGGACAATAGAATGTAGAGCTTTACATTTTGTCAAATCCTCTCCTTTTGCAAATTAAAAAAACCCTAAAGTTTAATGGCTTGCCAGAAGTCATACAAGTAATAGGTAGCTAAGCCAGAATTCAAATTCAGGTTCTGAACATCAAATTTAGTTGTTGTTTCTCCTCCCATTTGCATGATGCTTCCTCATTCTTTTAGTAAACTGATACAGTTGACTATATTTGAAAACCTTCTTGTTTAGCAAATAAAACAAATTACTCAACAATTTATTAAATACTATGTAGAAAGCAGAATACTGAATTAAGTACTGGTGTAATGATATTTTGCAAATCAACAGGAAGAGCAAGATGATGGACAGTTGTACGTTTAGAACATGGAAGGAGCTAAGACTGGCAGGAGGTGCCATATGCCAAGACAGTTAGAAGCTCAGATATATAAGGAAGGATTTGAACTGAAATCTCATCTCAATCTGGAGATTGGGTTTTGGGAGTGGGAGGTTTTGGTTTGGTTTGGGTAGGCCTTAGGTCTACTTGAATTACCAGCAAACTCCACTGACCAATCTCACAGTCCCTGTTCCTGTTCATACTCCAAGAAGAAACAACAACATCCTTCATCAAATAACCTGATTTGGGTGAATCAGTATGGCCCTGCCAGGTTGGCAACTGGCAATTGTCAATTGACCACTGATAATCCTGATTACCTTAGATTCAAATACCATCTTTGTCATCTTTATCTTAGATCAAGAACTTCCTGTTTCCCTCCTTCCCTTTTATTTGCCCTACTCCCCTCCTAAGCCTGAAGTATATTAAATCTTTGAACTTACCTAGATTGATGTCAACTCTATCTTTAGGCTTAGTGATTGTATCCCAGAGGCATTTGAGGGAAAGGAGGATAGTAACTTTCATAGCAAGATATAATCCGCAGTCAGACTCTAGTGTTATCCTACTAGGCCAGATTAGACAGTTAGAGCATATCTAAGACCTAATGATGTCATCATTAATCACATTAACTATATGAATTTTAGTATTGGAAGGAATATTAGAGATCTAAAATGCAAACCCTTCCTAATTTTACAAATGAAACAGATCCAAAAAAAGGTGAAGTGACTTCCCCTAGATCATACACGTAATGAGTTAAAGCCAGGAATAGCACTTCTGTCTTCCAACTAGTAAATTATTGTATTTTCAGCATGTCCAAATTTTTCCAGCTTAACAAATGACAGACAAATGACAGTTGCTGAAATGATGTCAGGTCAGTATTATAATGTCCTGGAATCCAATCTATTATAGGCATTGTCCAACAAGACACATGCAATGATTTAAAATGTTTGGTCTATATTAGAAATATCTTTATGTTTTGCAAAAGGTTGCCCTGCCTAAGTCCTGATGTCCCTGCAGAGAATTGCCTGCTTCCCCAGAACTTTATTACTAGTAAACTGGTGATTGATTACAGGTCAGACTCTCCTAAACAGACCAGTACACTGAAAACATGAACAAAATTGATGGATTTCACCAAGAGTCTCACTAGGAGATGGATAGAATATTTTTACATCAGAGTATATTTTTACATTTACATCAAAACTCTAAATAATAGTTTAGTTTGTATGACAATAAATGATCCTGAAAAGGGATTGATGTGAGGAAGCTATTAGAATGAGAAGCATATTAATATCTCTTGTCATCATACTTTCTAAGAAAAGTGTTTACCAAACCATTAAAATATGAACTTAAAATTTTACATCTTTACAAATGGAAAATTTGTGAATTTATTTGTAATTTCCTTTCTTGACAATTAGTCTCGTATTATGTTTTCTTTTTCCTTCACTATGTTTTTCCTCCCTTCAAAGAAAAAGCTATGCACAAATTTCTGCTTGTTTCAGACATAGTTCAGTTTTTCCCCTGAAAAAAATATATCTGTCTCTATAAGTTTAAAAATAATAACCACATGTACTTTGAAGTAGCTTTAGGCTCTCTTCTGTCTTTTGTTATAATTTTTCCCTACATCATAACTAGTTGTCATGTTTTTCTTTTATTTCTTTTATTCTTTTCCATCATCCAGGAGAATCATCAAACAACTTTCTGCTAAATCTTTTATTCGGAAAGCAGACAAACAAACAGACCATCATGCTCTCTTGGTGACTTTCAAGGAGGAACTTGATTTAAAACAACAAAAAAGTCTGCATACATCCTTTTCATATTAATACAGAATGGAATTAAATTACTCAACATAGTGGGGGATAAAGTAAATAGCCAGATGTGGTCAGCAAGAAATGATTGAGCCTGACTTCAATTAGCTATGGTCCAAAAAGAACTGAGCAATCTTTGTAAACTAAATGAGATGATTCTAATGGAGATTCTACTTTATTTCTAAGAACTGACTGGATAAGAATATGAACATCCTATGTGATTCTCATTTTCTTATTAAAGAATAAATGTTCCTTGTGTTCTTACTTGTGACTCAAGAAAGACTCAACTACAGGCATAAAAAAGGACTTTACTGAATTGTACCATTGTAGTAGAATCAGAATGCAATAAGTTTCTTCAGCTAGCATTCTGTAGTGTAAAATATATTTTAAAAATGCAAATCAGAAAAACCCACTATATTCTCCCTCTCTCAAATCATCATGATTCTGGTTGTAGTGGAAGTTGTCTCAAGATCAAAGCCTTACGTACTAAATAGTAAATGTAATTATTCAAACTTACCTTCAGATACCTTGGAGGGGAGATTCTTTCAGGAAGACTTAAAAATAAATTATTTTTTAAAAAAATACTTAGTAGTTTTGCTAGAACAACACTTAAAATTATATATCCCCATTTTGTTCAAGAGATCCTTCTGATCCGTGTTAAGACAGCGGCAGAGTAAAAAGCAGCTGCTTGACTTCTCCTAACCCACGCATATAGGACTCCTCAAGAAGACATAAAAACAAATCCAGAGGAAAGAAGGGACCCCACAACAGGGCGCAGCATCGGAGGTACATGGAAACGGGGCATTTCCATGCTATAAAGGGGTGAAACAGCTCCCACAAAAACACAAGCGGAGCAACCCCCTCCCCCACACCACCTACAATGCCAAAGCCAGCGCACAGGAGTCGGAGCAGGTTTGGGGCACCCATTGGTTCATTGGCAGCTCACCAGGGCTTGTTCCTGAGAGCAGCAAGACTTGGGACCCCCGGAGGCTGAGGAACTCGCTGACTCTGAGCCCAGACCCTGAGCCCAGGGGCAGGTGAAGGGGCTGTCACAGGCATGGGCTGAGGCATGGATTAAAGCACAGACTGGGGAACGGAGGAAGGGGCTGATTCTGAGTGCAGGAGCGGACCTTGAGTGGGGACCCAGTGCAGAGAGATGCTTGACTGTGGAAGCAGCTCCCTGAGATTATTAAAGGACCTTCAGGCAGAAGAACTAGCAAGGAGACCACCAGGAGGCTTGTCCCAAAACAACTATACCTGAGAGCTCAGGAATTTCTAAAGAGCAGCAGACAGATCCTGGGTGCAAGCATAAAGCTGAGAGGGAACTCTCAGAATTGTCAGGAAAACCAGAAGAGAAAGATAAAGAAGAAAAAAACATTTAACACTTGACAACTTACATAGAAAACAATCCAGACAACAGAAGAAACAGTAGAGGAGAA
Organism: Gracilinanus agilis; assembly: GCF_016433145.1. NCBI lineage: Eukaryota > Metazoa > Chordata > Mammalia > Didelphimorphia > Didelphidae > Gracilinanus > Gracilinanus agilis. Next base: position 428,372,276 of record NC_058132.1, read on the forward strand.
CAAACAATCCAAACCTTCCCAAAACAATAAAAATGGGTCAAAACGTCTTGAATAGTTCAGATCAGAGATCATAAGAAAGATGTAAGAGATCTGGCAAGAAAATAACAGTTTAAAAGGCAGAATTTCACAATTTGAAAGTGAGGCAAGGAAATCAAAGACCAGAAATGACCAGATTGAAAAGGAAAACCAAAAGATTGAAGCCGAAAACCAGTCTCTAAAGGCTAGAATTGGGCAATTAGAAAAAGATGCCCCCAAATCAAAAGAATTAATAAGCAAACTGGAGACCAAAATCAAAGAGCTGGAAAACAGGTCAGACCAAACTGAAAAGGAACATCAAAAGCTTATAGCGGAAAAACAGTCTCTAAAGACAAGAATTGGGCAAGTAGAAGCCAATGATCTATCAACACAGCAAGAACAAATAAAACAAAGTCAAAAGACTGATAAAATAGAAGGAAACATGAAATATCTCAATGAGAAACTGATAGATCAAGAAAACCAGTATAGAAGAGACAATCTGAAAATCATTGGTCTTCCTGAAAAAACAGAAATTAATAGAAATTTGGACTCCCTACTAAAAGAAAGTGTTCAGCAAAGTTGCCCTGAAATTCTACAACAAGAGGGCAATATAGACATTGAAAGGATCCATAGATTACCCTCTATACTAGACACTGAAAAGACAACCCCCAGGAATATAATAGCCAAATTCAAGAGCTTCCAACTAAAAGAAAAAAATTTTACAAGAAGCCTGAAAGAGACAATTCAGATATCAAGAAGCACCAATCAGGATCACACAGGATCTGGCAGCCTCCACACTAAAAGACCACAAGGCTTGGAATATGATATTCAGAAAGGCAAGAGAACTGGGTTTACAACCAAGGATCAAGTACCCATCAAAACTGACTATATTCTTCCAGGGGAAAGTTTGGGCATTCAACAAGATAGAAAATTTCCAAGCATTTGCACAGAAAAGACCAGAACTAAATGGAAAGTTTGATATCCAACCACAAAAATCAAGAGAAACATGAAAAGGTAAATAAGAAACAGAAGGGAAAGTAAGAAAACTCATATTTTTTAAATTTGCCTCTTTAAGGGCTTCAATAAGATCTAATTATTGGTACTCCTATGTGGGTAAATGTTATGTATAATTCTCTGTAGTGGACTCTGTTCACCACTATAGCATTCACTTTTATAATAATTAGAAGAATTATTCATAGGGAGAGGTTGAAATATTAAAGGGTCTAAGATGATATGGGTGGGAGGGAAAGAGGGGAGTGAATAGAAGAGGACACCAAGAGAGTCTTGAAGGAATAAGAAAAATAGGATATTCTATTACACAAAAAGGGCATGGGAAGGAGAAGGGATGAATACCATTATAAGAAGGAGAGGAAGAGAGCATTAAGAGGTAATATTTAAACCTTACTCTCAGTGTAATTAACCCTGAGAGGGAAGAATGGTTATATCAATTGGGATATAAAACTCTATCTAACCCTACTGAGAAAGTCAAAAGGGATAAACCAAGGGGAGCAGTGCAGTGGGGAGGTCAAAAAAAGGAGGGGAGAAGAAGGGGGAGGGAATTCATTAGGTCTTAAAAATAAAAAGTGGGGAATAATAAGGGAGGGGGTAGAAAGGGAAGATAAGCAAGGGAGAGGATAAGGGATACCAACTCAAAGCAAAACACTGGTTTAAAAGAAAATAGTTTAAGAAGAAGGGGTAGGAATAGGGGAGGATACGAAAATGTCAGTGAAAGATCATTTGATAATTACAACTCTGAATGTGAATGGGATGAACTCGCTCATAAAATGGAAGCAATTAGCAGAGTGGATTAGAAACCAAAATCCTACAATATATTGTCTACAAGAAACACATATGAGGCACATGGACATATACAAGTTTAAGGTTCAGGGCTTGAGAAAAATCTTTTGGGCTTCAAATGAGAAAAATAAGGCAGGAGTGCCTATTGCGATATCTGACAAAGACAAAGTAAAAATAGATATGATTAAAAAAGACAGGGAAGGTCATTACATCCTGATTAAAGGCTGTATAAACAATGAGGAAATAACATGGCTCAATATATAGGCACCAAGTGGTACAGCATCCAAATTCATAAAGGAGAAACTGGCAGAGCTCAAGAAGGAAATAGATAGTAAAACCATACTAGTGGGAGATCTAAATATTCCTCTTTCAGATCTAGATAAATCAAACCAAAAAATATATAAGAAAGAGGAAAGAGAGGTGAATGAAGTCCTAGAAAAATTAGATTTAATTGATATGTGGAGAAAAATAAATAGGGACAAAAAGGAATACACCTTCTTTTCAGCTGCACATGGTACCTTCACAAAGATTGACCAAATAATAGAGCATGGAAACATTGCAAACAAATGCAAAAGAACAGAAATAATAATTGTAACTTTCTCAGATCATAATGCAATAAAAATAATAATTATTAAGGTCTCCTGGACAGTCAAATCAAAAACTAATTGGAAATTAAATAATATGATTCTCCAAAACCAGCTAGTCAAAGAAGAAATCATAGAAACAATCAACAACTTCATTGAAGAGAATGACAATGATGAGACATCCTACCAAACTCTGTGGGATGCAGCCAAGGCAGTACTCAGGGGGAAATTTATATCCTTGAGTGCAAACTAGGGAGGGCAGAGATTAATGAATTGGGCATGCAACTTAAAAAATTAGAAAGTGAACAAATTAAAAATCCCCAGATGAAAACTAAATTAGAAATACTAAAAATTAAGGGAGAAATTAATAAAATCAAAAGTAAGAGAACTATTGAATTAATAAATAAGACTAGAAGCTGGTACTTTGAAACAACAGATAAAATAGACAAAGTACTGGTCAATCTAATAAGAAAAATGAAAGAAGAAAACCAAATTGACAGTATTAAGGATGAAAAGGGAGACCTCACCTCTAATGAAGGGGAAATTAAGGCAATCATTAAAAACTATTTTGCCCAATTATATGGCAATAACTACAACAATTTAGGAGATATGGATGAATATTTACAAAAATATAAATTGCCTAGATAAACAGCAGAAGAAATAGAATACTTAAATAATCCCATATCTGAAAAAGAAATTGAACAAGCCATTAAAGAACTCCCTAAGAAAAAATTGCCCGGGCCTGATGGATTCACAAGTGAATTCTATCAGACATTCAAAGAACAACTAATACCAATACAATACAAATTATTTGATATAATAAGCAAAGAAGGCATCCTACAAAATTCCATTTTTGACACAAATATGGTACTGATTCCAAAGCCAGGTAGATCAAAAACAGAGAAAAAAAAACTACAGACAAACCTCCCTAATGAACATAGATGTAAAAATCTTAAATAGAATACTAGCAAAGAGACTCCAGCAAGTAATTAAGAAGATCATCCACCATGATCAGGTGGGATTTATACCAGGAATGCAAGGATGGTTCAACATTAGGAAAACCATCCACATAATTGACCATATCAACAGTCTAACCATCAAAAATGACATGATTATCTCAATAGATGCTGAAAAAGCCTTTGACAAAATACAGCACCCATTCCTATTGAAAACACTGGAAAGTATAGGAATAGAAAGACCTTTCCTAAAAATAATAAACAGTATATACCTAAAATCATCAACAAGCATCATATGCAATGGGGATAAATTAGAAACCTTCCCAATAAGATCAGGAGTGAAACAAGGATGCCCATTATCTCCTCTATTATTTAACATTGTACTAGAAACACTAGCTGGAGCAATTAGAGAAGAAAAAGAAATTGAAGGTTATTAAAATAGGCAATGATGTGACTAAGGTATCACTCTTTGTAGATAATATGATCATCTACTTAAAAAATCCTAGAGAATCAACTAAGAAGCTTGTGGAAATAATCAACAACTTAAGCAAAGTTGCAGGATACAAAATAAATGCACATAAATCATCAGCATTTCTATATATTTCCAACACATCACAACAGCAAGAGGTAGAAAGAGAAACACAATTTGAAATCACCTTAGATAATATGAAATACTTAGGAATGTATCTACCAAAATAAACACAGCAATTATACAAAAACAACTACAAAGCACTTTCTGAACGATTAAAACTGGATCTCAACAATTGGAAAGGCATTGATTGTTTATGATTAGGATGAGTTAACATAATAAAAATGATCATTCTACCCAAATTAATTTACCTATTTAGTGCCATACCTATGAAACTACAAAATAACTTTTCCACTGAATTAGGAAAAACTATAACAAAGTTCATTTGGAATAACAAAAGATCAAGAATATCAAGGGAAATAATGAAAAAAAATGTGAAGGAATGGGGCCTAGCAGTACCAGATATTAAACTATACTATAAAGCAGTGGTCATCAAAACGGTATGGTACTGGCTAAGAGACAGAAGGCAGGATCTGTGGAATAGACTTGGGGTAAGTGACGTCAGCAAGAGAGTGTATGATGTACCCAAAGAGCCCAATTTTTGGGACAAAAATCCACTATTTGCCAAAAAACAGTTGGGAAATTTGGAAAACAATATGGGAGAGATTAGGTTTAGATCAACATCTCACACCCTACACCAAGGTAAATTCAGAATGGGTGAATGACTTGAATATAAAGAGGGAAACTATAAATAAGTTAAGTGAACACAGAATAGTATACTTGTCAGATCTCTGGGAAAAGAAAGATTGTAAAACTAAGCAAGAGTTAGAGAAAATTACAAAATGTAAAATAAATTATTTTGATTACATAAAACTAAAAAGCTTTTGTACAAACCAAAACAATGTAGTCAAGATCAGAAGGGAAACAACAAACTGGGAAAAAAATCTTTATAACCAAAAAACTCTGACAAGGGTCTAATTACTCAAATATACAAGGAGTTAAATCAATTGTATAAAAAATCAAGCAATTCCCCAATTGATAAATGGGCAAGGGACATGAATAGGCAATTTTCAGATAAATAAATCAAAAGTATCAATAACCACTTGAGAAAGTGTTCTAAATCTCTAATAATTAGAGAAATAAAAATCAAAACAACTCTGAGATATCACCTCACACCTAGCAGAATGGCTAAAATGAAAGAAGGGGAGAGTCATGAATGTTGGAGGGGATGTGGCAAAATTGGGACATTAATGCATTGCTGGTGGAGCTGTGATCTGATCCAACCATTCTGGATGTCAATTTGGATCTATTCTCAAAGGGCTATAAAAGAATGCCTACCCTTTGATCCAGCCATACCATTGTTGGGATTGTACCCCAAAGATATCATAGATAAACAGACTTGTATGAAAATATTTATAGCTGTGCTTTTTGTGGTGGCAAAAAACTGGGAAATGAGGGCATGCCCTTCAATTGGGGAATGGCTGAACAAATTGTGGTATATGCTGGTGATGGAATACTATTGTGCTAAAAGGAATAATAAACTGGAGGAGTTCCAGGCGAACTGGAGAGACCTCCAGGAACAGATGCAAAGCAAAAGGAGCAGAGCCAGAAGAACATTGTACACAGAGACTGATATACTGTGGAAAAATATAATGTAATGGACTTCTGTACTAGCAGAAATACAATGACCCAGGACAATTCTTTTTTTTAAATCATTTATTAATATTTATTTTTAACATGGTTCCATGATTCAAGTTCCTACTTTCCCCTTCAACCCCCGCTATCCTCCCACCCATAGCCGACGCACATTTCCACTGGTTTTAACATGTGTCCTTGTTCAAGACCTATTTTCAAATTGTTGATATTTGCATTCATGTGGTAGTTTGGAGTCCACATCCCCAATCATGTCCTCCTCAGCCCATGCGTTCAAGCAGTTGTTTCTCTTATATGTTTCCTCTCCTGTTGTTCTTCTTCTGAATGTGGGTAGCTTTCTTTACCATAAATCCCTCAGACCTGTCCTCTGTCATTGGTTTCTGCTGGCAGAGAAGTCCATTGTATTCGAATTTTACCATAGTATATCAGTCTCTGTGTACAATGTTCTTCTGGCTCTGCTCCTATCCCTCTGCATCACTTCCTGGAGGACTTTCCAGTTCACATGGAATTCCTCCAGTTTATTATTCCTTTGAGCGCAATAGTATTCCATCACCAGCATATACTACAATTTGTTCAGTCATTCCCCAATTGAAGGACATACCCTCCTTTTCCAGTTCTTTGCCACCACAAAAAATGCAGCTATAAATATTTTCATACAAGTCTGTTTATCTATGATATCTTTGGGGTACAAACCCAACAATGGTATGGCTGGATCAAAGGGCAGGCATTCTTTAATAGCCCTTTAAGCATAGTTCCAAATTGCCAGCCAGAATGGTTGGATCAGTTCACAACTCCACCAGCAAAGCATTAATGTCCCAATTTTGCCACATCCCCTCCAGCATTCATTACTCTCCCCTTGTTTCATTTTAGCCAATCTACTAGGTGTGAGGTGATACCTCAGAGTTGTTTTGATTTGCATTTCTCTAATTATTAGTGATTTAGAACATATTCTCATGTACTCATTGATACTTTTGATTTCTTTACCTGAAAATTTCATATCATCTGCAAAGAGTGATAGCTTAGTCTCCTCATTGCCTATTTTGATACCTTCAATTTCTTTTTCTTCTCTAATTGCTCCTGCTAGTGTTTCTAGTACTATGTTGAATAATAGAGGTGATAATGGGCATCCTTGTTTCACACCTGATCGTATTGGGAAGTCTTCTAATTTATCTCCATTGCATATAATGCTTGTTGATGGTTTTAGGTATATACTGTTTATTATTTTTAGGAAAGGCCCTTCTATTCCTATACTTTCCAGTGTTTTCAATAGGAATGGATGCAGTATATTGTCAAAGGCTTTTTCAGCATCAATTGAGGTAATCATGTAATTTTTTTGTTAGATTGTGTTGATATTAGTATTTCTAATTTAGTTTTCATCTGGTGGTTTTTAATTTGCTCACTTTCTAATTTTTTGAGTTGCATACCCAATTCATTAATCTCTGCCCTCCTTAATTTGTTAATATATGCACTCAAGGATATAAATTTCCCCCTGAGTACTGCCTTGGCTGCATCCCACAGAGTTTGGTAGGATGTCTCATCATTGTCATTCTCTTCAATGAAATTGTTGATTGTTTCTATGATTTCTTCTTTCACAAATTGGTATTGGAGAATCATATTGTTTAATTTCCAATTGCTTTTTGATTTCCTTGTCCAGGTGCCCTTACTAATTATTATTTTTATTGCATTATGATCTGAGAAGATTACGTTTATTATATCTGCTCTTTTGCATTTCTTTGCAATGATTCTATGCCCTATTACATAGTCAATCTTTGTGAATGTACAATGTGCAGCTGAAAAGAAGGTGTATTCCTTTTTGTCCCTATTTATTTTTCTCCACATATCAATTAAATCTAATTTTTCTAGGACTTCATTCACCTCTCTTACCTCTTTCTTATATATTTTTTGGTTTGATTTGTCTAGATCTGAAAGAGGAATATTTAGATCTCCCACTAGTATGGTTTTACTATCTATTTCCTTCTTCAGCTCTGCCAGTTTCTCTGTTATGAAATTGGATGCTGTACCACTTGGTGCCTATATATTGAGCCGTGTTATTTCCTCATTGTTTATACTGCCTTTAATCGGGATGTAATGTCCTTCCCTGTCTTTTTTAATCATATCTATTTTTACTTTTGCATTGTCAGAAATCATAATAGCCACTGCTGCCTTATTTTTCTCATTTGATTCGCAAAAGATTTTGCTCAAGCCCTTAACCTTAAACTTGTATATGTCCATGTGCCTCATATGTGTTTCTTGTAGACAATATATTGTAGGATTTTGGTTTCTAATCCACTCTTCTATTTGCTTCCATTTTATGAGTGAGTTCATCCCATTCACATTCAGAATTATAATTATCAGTTGTGCATTCACTGACATTTTTGTATCCTCCCCTAGACCTACCTCTTCTTCTTACACTATTTTCTTTTAAACCGGTGGTTTGCTTTGAGCTGGTATCCCTTATCCTCTCCCTTGCTTATCTTCCCTTTCTACCCCCTCCCTTATTATTCCCCACTTTTTATTTTTAAGACCTAATGAATTCCCTCCCCCTTCTTCTCCCCTCCTTTTTTTGACCTCCCCACTGCACTGCTCCCTTTGGTTTATCCCTTCTGACTTTTTCAGTAGGGTTAGATAGAGTTTTTTATCCCAATGGATAATATAGCTACTCTTCCCTCTCAGGGTTAATTACACTGAGAGTAAGGTTTGATTATTACCTCTTAATGCTCTCTTCCTCTCCTTCTTATAATAGTATTTATCCCCTCCTCTTCCCATGCCCTCTTTGTGTGTAATAGAATATCCTATTTTTCTTATTCTCTCAAGTTTCTCTTGGTGTCCCCTACTATTCCCCCCCTCTTTCCCACCCCGCATGTCATCTTAAACCATTTAGTATCCTGTCCTCTCCCAATGAATTATTCTTCTGGTTGCTATAATAATGAATATTATAATAGTGAATAGAGTTCACTTCAGAGAATTATACATAACATGTCTCCACCTAGTAATACAGATAATTAGATCATATTTATGCCCTTAAAGAGTCAAGTTTAAAAGATTATGAGTTTTCTTTCTTTCCCCTCTGTTTCTTATTTACCTTTTCATGTTTCTCTTGATTTTTGTGGTTGGGTATCAACATTTCCATTTAGTCCTGGTCACTTTTGTGCAAAAACTTGGAAATCTTCAATTTTGTTGAATGCCCATACTTTCCCCTGGAAGTATATAGTCAGTTTCGATGGGTAGTTGATCTATGGCTGAAGGCCCAGCTCTCATGCTTTTCTGAATATCGTATTCCAAGCCTTGTGGTCTTTTAGCGTGGAAGCTGCCAGATCCTGTGTGATCCTGATTGGTGCCCCTTCATATTTGAGTTGTCTCTTTCTGGCTTTTGTAAGATTTTTTTCTTTTACTTGAAAGCTCTTGAATTTGGCTATCATATTCCTGTGTGTTGGCTTTTCTGGGTCCAGTGTAGAGGGTGATCTATGGATCCTTTCAATGTCTACATTGCCCTCTTGTTGTAGAACTTCAGGACAATTTTGCTGAATAATTTCTTTAAGTATGGAGTTTAAGTTTCTATTAATTGCTGCTTTTTCAGGAAGACCAATGATTCTCAAATTGTCTCTTCTCGACCAGTTTTCTTGGTCTGTCACTTTCTTATTGAGATATTTCATGTTTCCTTCTATTTTATCAGTCTTTTGACTTTGTTTTATTTGTTCTTGTTGTCTTGAGAGATCATTGGCTTCTAATTGCTCAATTCTAGCCTTTAGGGACTGGTTTTCCTTTTCAATCTGGTCATTTCTGGTCTTCAGTTGACTTGCCTCACTTTCCAATTGCAAAATTCTGCCTTTTAAACTGTTATTTTCTTGCCAGATCTCTTCCATCTTCCTCAATATCTCATTTTTGAACTCTTCAATAGCTTGTGACCAGTTTTCATTGTTTTTTGAAGGTTTGGATACTTGTTTGTCCTCCTCTGTTGTCTGGATTTCTCTGTGTAAAAGTTGTCGCGTGTTCCATAGTTTTTCTTGGTAATCTTTTTCTTCTGGGGTTCTCAGTTTGCCATTGTTAGCCCCATCCCTTTTCAGCTTTGTCTTCACACTCAAGGTCTGCCTGAACTTTCTAAGATCCCAAGGGCTCTGGTCTCCTTGTCCTCGGGATCAAGGCTCCTGGTTGACCCAGGTCTGCCCCTCTGCTTGAGGCTCCTTCAGCAGTCTCAGGGGCTGCTTCCACAGCCATGCTCCTGTCTGCACCGGGTCCTCACTCGAGGTCCAAACCTGTGCTCAAGTTCTTTGTCCTCCCCTAGGGCGCTGCCTTCACCCGCGCAGACACTTGGGAAAGTCTGTGCGCTCAAGATCTTTTTACATGCCTAGGGAATGTCTTCACCTGTGCAGATGCTTGGGAAAGTTTGTGAGTTCGAGATCTTTGTCCTCACCTAGGGCAATGTCCCCACCCGTGCAGACACACGGGAAATTCCGTGCGTGTTCTTTAGCCACTTGTGGTCCTATGTCCTGCAGCTCTCAGGTATTAGCCCTGGAGCTGCAGTGACTCACTAGTTGCCCCAATCCCACTTTCACTCTTGTGCATTGGCCTTTGCGCTGTGCGAGGTGTGGGGTGTGGTTGAGGGGCTTCTTCCTCTAGCGTTTTAGTGAGAGCTGTTTCACCCCTTCACAGCATGGAAATGCCCTGGTTCCGAGTACCTTCAATGCTGCGCCCCATTGTGGGGTTCCTTCATTCATCTGGATTCATTTTTATGTCCTCTTGAGGAGTCCTGTATGCTTCGGTTAGGAGAGATTGAGCAGCTGCTCCTTACTCTGCCGCCATCTTAACAGGAAGTGACCCAGGACAATTCTGAGGGATTTATGGAAAAGAATGCTACCCACATTCAGAGGAAGAACAGCAGGAGTGGAAACACAGAAGAAAATCAACAGCTTGAATACATGGGTTGATGAGGACATGATTGGGGATCGAAAGTACCACACCAATGCAACTATCAACAATTTGGAAATAGGTCTTGATTAATGACACATGTTAGAACCAGTGGAAATGCATATTGGCCGGGGGGGGGGGAAGGTCAGGGGGTGAAGGGGAAAGTGGGAGCATGAATCATGTAACCATGTTAACTTTTGTAAAATATAAATATTAATAAATGTTTAAAATTTAAAAAAAAGATCCTTCTGAGTTATTTTTGATAGAAAAAATAAGCAAAGATTTCATTTAACTTATTGGATAATATATTTTTTCAAAAATACCTTAGGAAAACAAATGCAGATGGTTTCAGAAGGAAGAAGGAAAGATAATGAGTTGACAAAGCAATTTCCTAATAAAATCTATTTTCTAATCATAAACTTAAAAATTTTACCCTTAATAGAGTAAGTTTTAAGCGTTAAATTTTAAATGAAATCATGACATCATTTGTTAGAGAATATCAGCATATTTCCTATTTGCATTTAGCTTTTCCCTATTTAAGCCTGAACCTTATTAAAATTATACTTCATAGAATGGAAAAAATGTAGTTTGACATGTGGTTATTTTTTAAAGTACTTCATGTTCTGGAGAGATGCAATAACTTGTCTTTTTTGGAGAAGAAATGGGATGCATACAAAGCTGCTTGCTTTGTATTCTTAAATAATTTGAGTACTAAATGTTAAAACTCCTAACAGAGTCCAAAATTTGGAGAAACATTAATACAAAGAAGTGCTCATTTCATAGTACTGAGCTTTTGTAAAGACAGAGTAGAGCTGAGTAATACTCTTTGCTGTCAGAGAAATCTAAAGATTTGCTAATTATCTGTTAAGTCTTGCTTTCAGTTTTGCATATGACTAGCTTCAGAAAGCATTTGGAGATGAAAAACAACCACACCCTCATTAGATCATAACTATTTTCTGTGTACCTGGAAAATGATTTATGTAAGTTATATGCACTTATTAGATTTATTAGAAAATAAGTGAGCCTTTTTTTCTATGCTTTTTTTGGACTTTTTTGCCAGTTTTAGAAAAACAGCATTTGACTAAAATATTTTAACACAGAAAGAAGATATTCTATGTTTTTTCTTCATTGCCCCTTATTCTTCTATCATGTGTCTTGAATAAGGTGCCATTCCTGGAACAATCAATATAATTAGGATGGCACAAAAGATGAAAACTACGGTAGCCAATGCAACATTTTAATTTTGATACATAAACCACTGGACTGGTTTCGGAAGTAGTTCAGGTGAAAAAAAAAACAAAACTAAATCCGGATTTAAAAAGAAGGGGTGGGCTTTTGACATGAAGTTAGAATCATAGAGATAAAGATGAGGTCTATGATTTAAATGGCATAAAGATAAAAGTAAGTAGCTTCTTTGCCTTTATTAAGTAGTCTTGGTACCTAGTGCACCGAAAGATATACCTAGTGTCACACAGCCAGCACTTGTCAAAGGAGAAACTTGAACTCTAGGCTTCCTGGCTTCAAGGCTGACTTTCTAATCACTGTGTAACACTTTGGCTTAGAATCATAGACTCTGAATTTTATATTTTAAAATGACCTTAAAAGGATTGGAACCAATAGATTATAGATGAATATGCAGAAGCCTAGAGAAATTAAACTTTGCATAAAATCACACAGCTAGTACTGAAAGAAGCAAACCAGATCCCTAGTCCATTATATATTACTACTACAATATTGTGCTAATATCTAGATCTATTCCAGTTCTAATCTGTCAAAATGAATGTTTTGCCTTGCAAAAACAAAACGGTCATGCACTTAATAGGATGGAATATATTTCTTAGTAGAAAGTGAAATTTTTTTCAGATTTATATAAATTTAATTGTTAAAGAATAAAATGTAAGAGTTCCATAAAGTTAGGAGGCTTTCCCCCCTCTTGTCACTATAGAGAAGATCTATGTTTTATTTCCCATCATCCTTTTTTTTAACCTCTGGAAACTTAACATGTATTGGGCTTATGGCTACCAAGACCAAGAAAATAAGGTGATATATACCCTACACCAAACCTCCAGATAAAAAAGAAATTAAACCTTAACAATTATCTCATTTTCAACAGTTCATATGTTTGTTATTACATACAAAATATCCAGTATTGAATACATTCTTTATTAGCTATTTTTCTATTTTGATACCATGTAGACATAGTCATAAATAATCAGCTTTAAAAATAGTAGCATTTGGGGGGGGCAAATTTTTTGAGGTAATCCAGATTGTTGAGGATAAATGACATTGCTTATAGACAGTTAGAAATGCTTAAAATATCTATTTTCAGAATCAAATTTTCATATGCTAATGTTATGTTATCTCACAATGATTTTTGTTTGTGTTGACTGGTATTTTCCTTACTGTTACTGTTAGTTAATTCTCTCATGGAGAAAAAAATAGATTATGGGACATTTTCCCATAGATCAAATCCTATTTCACTGAGAGTCAATAACATATTGATAATCTAACTCTTTGAGTACTAAAATTTTTGGAGAAATTTGCAGTAAGGATTTAAACTAATATATAATTTTCAGTTTATGAGAATTTCATTCCTTTCAAGACTAAATAAAATAAAATAAATGGTTTATATAATAATCAATGGCTGAACTACAGTCTTAAAATTGTTATTTTTAAATTGCTTAATCTAGTTGTCTTATTTAATGGCTATTTCAATTATTTATTAAGTTGAAGCTATACAGTATTGATTCACTATGCTTTCCTTTTCAAAAACCAGAGAAGACATGCTAAAAAAATAAACTTGATCTTTTCATTTTATTATTATTTTAGAAGTTGGTTTCTGCTGTTATTCATCAGAACTATATTCATAGAGAATGTGTGTGTGTGTGCATGCATGCAGGTATTATCAGCAGTTCTGGCTCCATTGCATTTAATTTAATTTGTTGTTTTATCTGGGTATTTTTTCATCAATTAAAGAAAGTTTTTAGTACTGATGATTTTTTGTTTTTCACTTATCACAGAATTTTAGAGCTAGATGGGATGTTAGGAATTATCTTGTGAATTCACTCATTTTATTATGGCACATAGTGTTCTTTTTTTTAACAGTTTTAAAAATTATTTTTATTATATTTTTCCCAATTACATATAGATAAAAATTTCAATAATTATTTTATATTTTGTGAAGCCACATTTTCTCTCTTCCTCTCTCCATTTCCTCCTACCCCAGATAGCAGGCAATAAGATATAGATTATGCTATGTGCTATCATACAGTACATGTTTCCATGTTCTTCATGTTGTGAAAGAAGACATATATCACTTATATGAGAAAAAACTCATGAAAGAAATAAACCAAAATGTGGTTTGTCTTTATCTGCATTCAGACTCCATCACTTCCTTCTATGGTAGCCTTCATCATCTTGAGGTCCTGAGAGTTATTTTTAAGCTCTCTCCATTGCTGATAATAACTAAGTAATTCACAGTTGATCACTGTACATTATTGCTGTTACTGTTACAATGATATCCTGGTTCTGCTCATTTCGGTTTGCATCACTTATGTAAGTCTTTCCAGGTTTGTTTTTGTGATCATCTTCCTAATTGCTTATGGCACAAACATTTTCCTTTACAATCATATACTACAACTTGTTTAGTCATTCCCCAATTGATGGACAGCTTTTCAGTTTCCAATTTTTTGCTACCACAAAAAGGGCTGCTATAAATATGTTTTTACATGTAGGTCCTTTTCCTCTGTCTTTGACTTCTTTGGGACATAGACATAGTAGTGGCATTGATGGGTCAAAGCCCTTTGGATATGGTTCCAAATTGCTCTTCAAAATGGTTTTATCAGTTCACAGATCCACCAGTTTTTCCACATTCCTTTTTTGTCATACTAGTCTAATAGATGTGAGATAGTACCTCAAAGTTGTTTTAATCTGCATTTCTTTAATTAATAATGATTTGGAGCATGTTTTATATGACTAAAAATCATTTTCATTTATTAATCTGAGAACTTCCTGCTCATACCCTTTGATCATTTATCAGTTGGGCATATGACCAGTTTTTGAAGTAGCTATATGAGTTATCTTTTCTATTCCAACTTGAACTAGACTGTCTCTAATATCCCTTCCCACTTTTTGATTATGTAGTTTTGGGTTTTTAGTATCTGGCTATTTCTACCTCTCCTGGATGACTGATTTCCTCTCTAGTAAGAGATAGCTAAAACTTTTTCCTTCTTCTCTCTCTTTCTTCTCTCTTCCTCCAATGAATTCCCAGAAAGATCTCCCCTTCCATAAACTCTTTATTGAGAAGACTGTACTCCAGTACATGTTAAGTGCTTGTTTTAAGTGTGCCAGAATTTCTAAAAATCTACTCATTTTGTTACTCTAAAGAATCATGCCTTCTTTTGTTTGCTTATTTGTTTGTTACATCTGAATTTTATTTTATCTAAAAACATTTTTCCATGGCTACATGATTCTTGTTGTTTCCCTCTCCTCTTCCCTCCCTGCTCCCAGAGTTGATAAGCAATTTCACTGGGTTATACATCTACTATCACTCAAAACCTATTATTCCATATTATTCATTTTTGTAATAAATCTTTTTAAACTCAAACCCCAAATCATATGCCCATATAAACAAGTGATAAGTCATATGTTTTTCTTCTGCATTTCTACTCCCACAGTTGTTTCTCTTGATGTGGATAGCATTATTTCTCATAAGTCCCTCAGAATTGTACTGAATCATCGCATGCTATTAATAGCAAAGTCAATTATATTTGATCATTCTACAACGTTTCAGTTACACTGTATAATGTTCTCCTGGTCCTGCTTATTTCATTATACATCAGTTCATGGAGGTCTTTCCAGTTCTTAAAGAAATCCATTCATTCACCATTCCTTACAGAACAATAATATTCCATCACATCATATACCACAATTTGTTGAGTCATTCCCCAATTGAGGAACATCCCCTCATTTTCCAATTTATTGCCACCACAAAAAGCTCAGCTATAAATATTTTTGTACAAGCAGAACTTTTTTCATTTTTTAAAAATCTCTTTGGGATATAAATGTAGCAGTGGTATTGCTGGATCAAAGGACATGCATTCTTTTAAAGCCCTTTGAGCATAATTCCAAATTGCATTCCATAATCAGGCACATGTTTTTTTATTTGAAGCCCAAAATATTTTGCTCAAGCCCTTTACCTTAAACCTGTGTATGTCCATCCTCCTCATATATGTTTCTTGTAGACAACATATGGTAGGATTTTGGTTTCTAATCCACTCTGCTATTTGCTTCCATTTTATGGGAGAGTTCATCCCATTCACATTCAGAGTGATAATTATCAGTTGTGTATTCCCTAACATTTTGGTATCCTCTCCTAGTTCTACCTCTTCTTCTTACACTATTTCCTTTCAAACCAGTGGTTTGCTTTAAGCCAGTAACCCTTGTCCTCTCCCTTGATTTATTTCCCTTTCTACCCCTCCCTTATTATTCCCCTCTTTTTATTTTAAGGCCTAATGAATTCCCTCCCCTTTCTTCTCCCTTCCCTTTTTTGACCTCCCCACTCCCCTGCTCCCCTTGGTTCATCCCTTCTGATTTTCTCAGTAGGGTTAGATAGAGTTTTATATCCCAATGGATATAGCTACTCTTCCCTCTCAGGGTTAATTACTGAGAGTAAGGTTTAAATACTACCTCTTAATGCTCTCTTCCTTTCCGTCTTATAATAGTATTTATCTCTTCCCCTTCCCATGCCCTCTTTGTGTGTAATAGAATATCCTATTTTTCTTATTCATTCAAGTTTCTCTTGGTGTTCTCTAATATTCACCCCCCTCTTTCTCACCCCCCATATCATCTTAGACCATTTAGTATTCTAACCTCTCCCTATGAATAATTCTTCTAATTACTATAATAGTGAATGCTATAATAGTGAATGGAGTTCACTACAGAGAATTATACATAACATTTCCCCACATAGGAGTACCAATAATTAGATCTTATTGAAGCCCTTAAAGAGGCAAATTTAAAAAAATATGAGTTTTCTTAATTTTCCTTCTATTTCTTATTTACCTTTTCATGTTTCTCTTGATTTTTTGTAGGTGGATATCGAACTTTCCATTTAGTCCTGGTCTTTTCTGTGCAAATACTTGGAAATCTTCTATCTTGTTGAATGCCCAAATTTTCCCCTGGAAGTATATATTCGGTTTTGATGGGTAGGTGATCCTTGGTTGTAGACCCAGTTCTCTTGCCTTTCTGAATATCATATTGCAAGCCTTGTGGTCTTTTAGTGTGGAGGCTGCCAGATACTGTGTGATCCTGATTGGTGCCCCTTCATATTTGAATAGTCTCTTTCTGGCTTCTTGTAAGATTTTTTCTTTTATTTGGAAGCTCTTGAATTTGGCCACTATATTCCTGGGTGTTGTCTTTTCAGGGTCTAGTGTAGAAGGTGATGAATGGATCCTTTCAATGTCTATATTGCCCTCTTGTTGTAGAACTTCAGGGCAGTTTTGCTGAATAATTTCTTTTAGTATGGAGTCCAAATTTCTATCAATTTCTGCTTTTTCAGGAAGACCAATGATTCTCAAATTGTCTCTTCTAGCCCTGTTTTCTTGATCTGTCAATTTCTCATTGAGATATTTCATGTTTCCTTCTATTTTATCAGTCTTTTGACTTTGTTTTATTTGTTCTTGCTGTCTTGAGAGATCATTTGCTTCTACTTGCCCAATTCTTGTCTTTAGAGACTGGTTTTCTGCTATAAGCTTTTGATTTTCCTTTTCGATTTGGTCTGTCCTGTTTTCCAGCTGTTTGATTTTGGTCTCCAATTTGATTATCGATTCTTTTGATTTGGTGGCATCTTTTTCTAATTGCCCAATTCTAGCCTTTGGAGACTGGTTTTCCTTTTCAATCTGGTCATTTCTGGTCTTCAATTTGCTTGCCTCACTTTCTGCTTGCGAAATTCTGCCTTTTAAACTGTTATTTTCTTGCCTTATCTCTTCCATCTTGCTCATAATCTCATATTTGAACTTTTCAAGACCTTGTGACCCATTTTCATTTTTTGGGGGAAGGTTTGGATATGGTTACTTGTTTGTTCTCCTTTGCTGTTTGCTCTGCTGTTTGGGTTTTTTCTGTGCAAAAGTTGTCCAGTGTTAAAGGTTTCTTCTTGATCTTTCTCTTCTGGGGTTCATGTGGATGGCTTCCCATTGTGAGCCTTGTGCCCTCTCAGCTTTATCCTCACACCCAGTGTCTGTCTGTGCTCTTTAGGCTATTGAGATCTCAGGTCTAGTTGTTCTCAGGGTCAAGCCTCCTGGTGTTCCCCTTGCTTGTTCCTCTGCCTGAAGCTCCTTTAACAGTCTCGGGACACTGCTTCCACAGTCATGCACCCCTCTGTGCTGAGTCCCCACTCAAGGTCTGAGCCTGTGCTCAGCATCCGAGTCTGTGCCTGAGCTCAGGGTCTGTGTTCAAAGTCTGTGCATTCTTTAGCCTCTTGGGGTCTTAAGTCTTGCTGCTCTCAGGAGCAGGCTGTGGTGAGCTGCCAGGTAGCTTCCAAGAACTTAATGAGTGCCCCAAACTTGCTCTAACTTTTTTGAGCTGGCTTTGGCACTATAGATGGTGGGGAGGGGGCATAGGGGTTGCTCAGCTCACATTTTAGTGAGAGCTGTTTCATCCCTTTATAGCATGGAAATGCCCCGATTGCACGTACCTTCAATGCTGTGCCCTGTTGTGGGATCCCTTCATTCGTCTGGATGTGTTTTTATGCCTTCTTGAGGAGTCCTATATGCGTGGGTTAGGAGAGGTCAAGCAGCTGCTTTTTACTCTGCTGCCATCTTAAACCGGACCACTCATAGTGGTCTTCTTGCCTAAATTTTCCATGAATACTGTGAGTGGGGATGAACAAGTCCCTTACAAAATGATGTTTTCTTTGGCTTTAATAACAATAAAACTAACTTTGTCAATTCCTCTACTTGCTTCTTTAATGAAAACCTACTATAAACTATCCTTCTATTTAGCTAAAAATTCTTTATAGTGAAAATGTAAATACAAATATGATTGAATTCCTCTAGATGATTACCGGACACAGATTGACATTGAGAATCAATAATTAAATTGTTTAGAGATGGCTATGATTTTTAGTACCCTCAACTTCCTTTTCTACCACTTTGTAATTACTACTTTGTAAACAAAAGTAACTGCAAAAAAACCTCTCTTAAGTCTAACTCATCTCGAAGTACAGATAATGTTCTTGGACTTAAAAACAAAAATATGCCATAACTAGAAACTTGGGGGATTAAGAAAGCTTAGTAGAAAAAGGAAAAAATTAAGAATCAAATGAAAAGAAAACTCAGAGATATTTTGGTTTTTAAGAAGCTCATATAAGCATGTCATGAATAGAGATGTACTTTTCCAAGTACTGAGAGGAATTCCAACCTCTGTTTATACATATGATTTTATGTAAATAAAATATTCTTGTTAACTGGAAAAATTTCAAACTCAATTTCAAATCCCATAAACTCTAGTTGTACAAACTATGAAGCATGAATTATTCTTCTAACTGGAAGATAATATAGTTATTTTATACTCAAACCTATTTTCCATAACTTCTTTGGGTGCAATCCTAGATCTCTAAAGGCAGCCCAATTACTTTTGAATAGTTAAAATTGCTACGAAGTTTTTCCTTACATTGAGAATAAAATTTCCTTTTTGCAACTCCCACCTAATTGCTTATAGTTAGTTTTGTCCTCTGGGGCCAATCATCCACCATCCCCAAGTTTTCATCAAGTCAAATATTCCCAGTTCTTTCAACTGATAATTATATTATTGACTCAAGCCTTTAAATAATTACCTTCCTTTGCATATTTTCTAGCTTATGATATTTAGCTTCATTTCCTAAATTCCTACCCATCTTTTAAGTCAAACCAAAATCTATCTCCTCTGACTTCACATCTTTTTCACATGTTTGTTTCACAACACCTCAATGCATTTCTCTTTTAATAGTGTACATTGTAGTTCTATCTGTTCTTATCAATTTATTTGTCTCTAAGTTTCAGGGGAAATGAATATGTCTTTTCTAAACTTTGTATTTTGTCTTTCTGATTTGGGCCAGTTTTGACTGAGGTCAGTCCAGTGGTTCAAATTCAGAACTAGAATGGAGTGAGATAAACCATTTAAGACTTAACAAAATGAGAATACTTAACAATAGGAAAGTAAATTTATTCTTCAAGGATAATGCAGTGGTTCAACTGAGTGAATATTCCTCTTACCTCCACATTTGTCATGTCAACATAGTAGTTTAGCAGAAGTCCTCATGTTTAAGGTATAGGTGTTAAGTGTGCATCAGTTGGCCAAGTCTTGGACTTCTGGAAGAATTAAATCTCAAGGATTTAATTTTTTGAGAGAGAAAATGGCCCAATTTAGGTGTCATAAGGTGTGCAAGATATCCTACAATAGGTCTTCCAGGAATAGATTAATAAATACTGGACTATTGTTAAACATTAAAGAGATTTTCCCACGTGACTTTCTCAAATGAGAACCTGGAATTAGAAAATGGTTGCAAATATAGGCTTTCTTTTCAGTATACTAATTGTATACTCTTTCTGTGATTTTTATCAGGTATCATTGTTTCAGTTTTCAAACTTAAGAAAATGATGCCTAAACTATATTCTCAGGTCTAACAAATTTTCTGAGCTCCAAATCAGCAATTCTAAATTAACCCTATTCATATTTAATGAACCAAAGAGCTGTCGTATTCATCTGAACCTCCTTTGTTTCTTTTAGTGGCAGTAACATTATTTTAGTCAGTCAGGCTTGAAAATCTGTGTTTTATCTTATCAATTACTCCTTATCCTTAGTCAAATTGAAGGGAAGAATAATAAATAACTTTATTATCTTCTTTCAATTAAAGAAGATAGTGCCATTCTCTTAACTAGTATTTGCCTTCAAAAAGCTTACAATATAATGAAAAAAAATATATCGAAATCAAATTACATGGGGGCAGCTGGGTAGCTCAGTGGAGTGAGAGTCAGGCCTAGAGACAGGAGGTCCTAGGTTCAAACCCGGCCTCAGCCACTTCCCAGCTGTGTGACCCTGGGCAAGTCACTTGACCCCCATTGCCTACCCTTACCACTCTTCCACCTATGAGACAATACACCGAAGTACAAGGATTTAAAAATAAATAAATAAATTATAAAAAAAATCAAATTACATACAGTATAAGTAGAAAGTAATTGATGGATGGAATGGTCAGATAAAATTCTTTAGAGATTGTATATTAATTTATATTTATTAAATACTTAAAGCATATTAGAAAGAGAGAAGGCATATAATCACATGACCACTCACATAGGTAACCTGAACTTCTCACTCACCACATGTCCCACTAGTTAGGTAAAGGATTATGTTCTATACTGCCAGGAAAGCCCAGAGACAGTGCTATTTCCTAGCAAAAAAAAGAAGGCAAATTTCTCTGATCCATAACTTTTATGCCTGGTGATATCATTTTTTCTGGGTCCCTCTGATTAAACAGACTTGATCTTGGGCCAAGTCAGAGGTCAGTCTTCTGGACACCAGGAGTCATGTGGGGCAAGAGGCAAGCATCTTCTGGGATGCCAGGAAACCATTCTTAACACAGTGAAAGGTTGGAAATGAAATTTAAATGGGTTTTCAAAAGGTTCCTTTTAAAAAGTAAAGAAGGGTACATATTTATGTTAAATTCACACAGGAAGGCACTGGAAATGAGAGGAGTCAGGGAAGGCTTCCTGAAGAATGTGAGATTTTAAATGTGATTTAAAGGAAGCCAGAAAGTTCAATATTATAACAGAGGATGATAAACGTGGGGGAAAGCCACTGAAAATGCCCAGGCCTAAGACATGGAGTATCTTGTTCATGGAACATTAATTAAACCAGTGAAGCTAAACTGAAGAGCACCTGGTAAGGAGTAAGATATGAGAATACTAGAAAAATTGGAAGGAAGGTAGATTCTAAAGGAATTAAGTGTGGGAATAAAAAGAAAGGCAGAAATAAATCCCACCCTGAAGGAATCACTTTCCAGTGGGAGAGATTATATATACTTAACTATTTTTATACAAGATATAGACAAGGTAAGTTAGAGAAGTCTTAGACATAAAGTAATAAAGGTAGAGGAGACTAGAAAAGGCCTCCTGCAGAAGGTGGGATTTGAGCAGAGCCTTGAAGGAAACCAGAGAAAAAAAGAGGCAGAAACAAGAAGACAGAGCATTGCAGGCATAGGGATTAGCCAATTAAGAGTAAGAATTAGAATATGGAGAGTTATGTTCAGGAAACAGCAAGAAGATCAATGTCATTGGATAGTACATGAAGGGGAATAAAGTATGTGAAAAAAGGAATGTTAAGAAGGGATCAGGTAGTAATGGGGTTTAAAAACAAAACAGAGGATTATTTATTTGATGCTGGAGATTATAGTAAGATACTGGACTTTGTTAATGAGGACAGTGACATGGTGAGACATTAGGAGATCACTTTAGTATCTTATGGAAGATGACACAAGGGAGAAAGAATTGGATCAGGAAGACTAGTCAATAGGCTCTTGCCTCTCTCTTCAGGCATGAGATGATGAGGATCTGCAACAGGTTGGTGGCAGTGTTAAAGGAGAAAAGGCAGTCTGGATTGAGAGATAGTATGATGGTAAAAACAAAAGGACTTGACAGTAAGGAGTCATGAATGACAATTAAGTTGTGAGCCTGGGTAAATAAAAGGTTGCCTTTGACAATAATGAAAAGTTTAGAGATAACTGGAGGGAGAAAGATAATGAGTTTAAATTTGGATATGTTTAGTTCAAGATGTCTATGGGACTTACAAAACACTTATCACACAAATAAAGTCAGATCTAAAAACAATTGGAAAAATATAAATTGTTCATGGGTAGACTAAGCCCAGAAAATAAAAATGGGAATTCTAGATAAATTAATTTGACTATTAAATATCAAACCTCATTTTCCCAATAAAGTTATTTTATAGAGCTAAAAAAATTCATCTGTAAAAACAAGAGTCAAGAATTTCAAGTTAAATAATGAAAAAAATATAAAGGAAAGATGACCTATCTATAGTGGTTACCATCAAAACAATCTGGTCCTGGCTAAGAAATAGAGTAGTTATCAGTGGAATAGATTTAGTACATAACATAAATGATCATAGTAGCCTAGTTTTAGGGGAAAGAACTCACTATTTTACAAAAAACTGCTCAAAAAACTAGAAAATAGTTTAGCAAAAATTGGCATAAATCAACATACCACACCATATATCAGTGATGGTGAACCCATTGCACAGGTGCCAAATAGGGCCCACAGAGCAGTCTCTGTGGACATCCGTGCCATGGTCCCCTACCAGAGTTTGTTACTAGAAAGGCAGAGGGACTTGAGCAAAGATGCTCCCTTCCACCTCTCCACTGTGAATGACCACATTTTTTTTCATATCTCTCACCCCTCTGCCCAGCTACCCAATA
This sequence comes from Gracilinanus agilis, assembly GCF_016433145.1. Lineage (NCBI taxonomy): Eukaryota > Metazoa > Chordata > Mammalia > Didelphimorphia > Didelphidae > Gracilinanus > Gracilinanus agilis. The sequence goes on from NC_058132.1 coordinate 428,395,181, forward strand.
CTGCTACATTTTGGGATAAATGTTGTGATGTAAAAGCTTGCATGGTATTATTTCTAAGAGTGGTTTCAATTTGGTGTGTGGATTATACCATAAGTCTGCATCCCAATACAAGTTCTGATGACTTCTTTATCACTAATGCAGCTGCCCCAATAACTTTAAGGCAAGATGACATTCCTCGGATCACGGGATCTAACTGTCAGCTATAATATACAATAGGTCTTAATTTATCCCCCAAAGTCTGCATCAATACACTAGAAGCAATTCCCTTGTCTTCATGCATAACCAGATGGAAAGGTTTTGCATGGTTGGGAATTCCAAGGGCTGGAACTGTAAGAATAGAGGTTTCAAGCTTCTCGATGGCATGCTTGTGCCCCCTTGTAAGTTTCAGAGATTCTGAGACTATTCCTGGTCAAATCTGTCAAAAGTTTAGAGATCAGACTAAATCCTGGAATCCATTGCCAACAGTAATTTGTGATTCTTAGTATGGCCACAATTGTTTCTTGCTCTTAGGCATGCACAGCTTCTGTATGTCTGCAACTCTCTTCTGGGAGATTCTTCTTTTGTCTTTTTCTAAGATGAACCTAAGATATTCCACTTTAGGCATGACCCATTGTAATTTAAATCTGGAAATTTTATGACCCCCTCTTGCAAAGTTCTTTCAGCAAGTATGCACTATCCCTCTGGTAGATTCGATAGGTTGGTGACTTAAGCAAAAGATCATCCACGTAATGTACAAGCTTACTGTCAGTGAAGGTGATTGATTCAAGGTCTCTTTGCAAGATTTGGCAAAAATTATTTGCACTCTCTGAGAACCCTTGTGGAATTCGTGTCCATTGGAGTTGTTTGTTTTCCCAGGTAAAGGTAAATATCTTTTGACTGTCTGTATGTAGGGGCACTGTGAAATAGGCACAGCAGAGGTTGATCACGGTGAAATATGCTGCTTCACTGGGAATCTCTGCAATGATGTTGGCTGGACTTGGCATCACTTCATGTACCTTCTTTACAAAATGAACAGCCCTTAAATCCTGCACTAGTCTTCACTGGGTTTTAGAATCTGGTTTTGGTTTCTTTATTGGCATTATAAATGTATTATATTCATACAATCCATAGATTAGAATGCCTTTCTCTAAGAGACTTTGAATGATTGTTCTGACCCCTTCTCTACCTTCCTTGTTCAGTTTGAATTGAGGCATCTTAGGTGAAATGCCTTCTTTGACTTCAATCTTGACAGGTTCAGCTATAACGATAAAAAATGATAAAGGCTGGTATAAATATATATATTAGTATTTTAATTAAAGCCATGCTGATAGATAAAGTCATTAGACCACACGCTTGTAAGAATTCAAAACTGCTGCCCGCGCCATTATTGTCTACCATCTCTTCCCGAGTCTGCTGGCCAAGAGGCCACTCCCTCCTAACCCAGGAGATTTAAACTGTTCAGTGTGGAGACGTAGGCGTTCCCACGCCCAAAGAACTGGAAATGGAAACCCGTTGGACCACGGGAAATGTAGTTTGATAATTTCCACGTGTCCATAGAAGATATATATACTTTTAGATGGCATCTCCCAAATTTCACTTTTACACAGCTGACTTCAAAATTCCCACATTGGTGGAATTTTTAGCCCACATGACATCTGGGATATCTCCAGGAATCTCAAAAGTACTACCCCTATAGTGTTCTTCCTCATCCTCTTCTTCTTGCTGTAGAAATAATATTGGATGGTGTTTGAGGGAGGAATATTCGACCTGTCTTGTCACACTGGATAGTTGCCCCAAGTTTACTAAGAACATCTTGTCCAAGCAGGATGGAAGGGCATTCAGGTATCAACAGAAATGTATGATCTATACTTAGTGGCCCAATTTTTATCATCTTTGATCTTAACTTTGGTATGATTTCTGTTTTCCTGGTAGCGCCTTTTACTATTACATTCCCCATAAGTTCACAGTCTTCTGGTATTGATTTCAACACTGATCTCATTACTCTGGTGTCTATGAGCGCTGAATAGGTTAGATCTCCAATTTGCACTGAAATCAATGGCTCTTTGTCACTGCTTTTTTGAGCTACAGAGACAAGAGGTGCTTCTAAGTCAATGAAAGCTAGATCCCATTCCTGCTGAACTTGGGACACAGTGTGTTCTGTTAGTGGACCTTAAGCTTATAACCAGTCTTGTTTTTGTGCTCCAGATGTTACTCCTACATTGATTATGGGCTTTTTACTGTTACATTGTAATTCTGTTGTTTCAGACCATGAATAAGGAAAAGCTGTTTTTACTTCTCTGAACTCACTATGCTCCATGCTAACATAGCTTGGGTACTAGAGAAGTCTACATTAGAGAAAAGTCTTCCCTTGGTGCATTGGGAATTTGTTGTTGATCTTTCTTCACATTCCTACCCTGAAAGTTCATGCTTGGTGTCTCAGTATGTCCCCCCAACATACTATATACATATGTCAGTAGAAGGAAAATGAAAAAAAGAAAGCTGGTAACTTCCACAAGAAACAAAGTTACGGTGTTGACGATATGTTCTGTTCTAGCAAATGTTTTTGCATTCCCTTCTCTGACTTCAACTGTATGCACCCCGAATTTCTCTAAATTCAGCCACTCAGAGGTTTTCTCAGAGACAACCACTCTGGGAATTCACAGGTCTTATGGCATGATAACTCATAATATAATTAATCTTGCGAACACATGTGTGGCTTAAACTCTTCAGCCAATGGATTTAAAACTCTTTCCTTTCCACAGCTTGCTGCTATTTTCAGCATCAATCTCTCTAGGCATAAGAGAATAATATCCTGTGACATCATCTGAGTCAGTCTGGCTTTCCTTTTCAATGATCTGTATGTGCTCTCTGGTCTTACTGACTAAACTCTTTTCTATGGGGTATTGTTCCAAGCACTGAGTTAAGCTCATTTTCTTTATGCTGTTATACTATTTCTTTACTTTTTTAAAATACTTTATTTTTATAAAAATTTCCAATGGTTACATAATTCATGTTTTTACTTTACCCTTCACCCTCTAACCTCACCCCTCTATAGCTAACTCTCATTTCCCCTGGTTTTAACATGTATGGTCAGTCAAGACTTACTTACATATTATTGATAGTTACATTGGTGTAGTCTTTTTGGGTCTACATCCCCAATCATGTCCTCATCAACCCAAGTGTTCAAGCAGTTGTTTTTCTACTGTGTTTCCACTCCTGTAGTTCTTCCTCTGAATGTGGGTAGCAGTCTCTTCCATAAATCCCTCAGAATTGTCTGGGGTCATTGCATTGCTGCTAGTACAGACATCCATTACATTCAATTTTACCAGAGTGTATCAGTATCTGTGTATAATGTTCTTCTGGATCTGCTCTTTCACTCTGCATCAATTCCTGGAGGTCTTTCCAGTTCACATGGAATTCCTCCAGTTTATTATTCCTTTGAGCACAATAGTATTCCATCACAAACATATACCACAATTTGTTCAGCCATTCCCTAATTGAAGGGCATACCCTTGCTTTCCAGTTTTTTGCCACCACAAAGAGTGCAGCTATAATATTTTTGTGCAAGTCTGTTTATCTATGATCTCTTTGGGGTACAATCCCAGCAATGGTATGGCTGGAATAAAGGACAGGTGTTCTTTTCTAGCTCTTTGGGCATAGTTCCAAATTGCCAGCCAGAATGGTTGTATCAGTTCACAACTCCTTCAGCAGTGCATTAACGTCCCAATTTTGCCACATCCCCTCCAACATTCATTACTTTCCCCTGCTATCATTTTAGCCAATCTGCTAGGTGTGAGGTGGTGCCTCAGAGTTATTTTGATTTGCATTTCTCTAATTATTAGAGATTTAAAACGCTTTCTCATGTGCTTATTGATACTTTTGATTTCTTTATCTGAAAATTGCCTATTCATGTCCCTTGCCCATTTATCAATTGGGGAATGGCTTGATTTTTTATACAATTTATTTAGCTCCTTGTATATTTGAGTAATTAGATCTCTGTCAGAATTTTTTGTTATAAAGATTTTTCCCAGTTTGTTGTTTCCCTTCTGATTTTGGCTGCATTGTTTTTCTTTTTACAAAACCTTTTTAATTTAATATAAGCAAAATTATTTATTTTACATTTTGTAATTTTTTCTAACTCTTGCTTGGTTTTAAAATCTTTCCATTCCCAGAGATCTGACAAGTATACTATTCTGTGTTTCTTTACTAACTGATCTTTATCCAATGCTTCTCTTTGATGCATGCATGGAATAGAGTCATGAAGTGATGAAGACTGAAACTTTATGCATGGTTCTTGCAATGCTTTCTGTTTTGCAGAGCAACCACAAGCAATTCTTATTGAGTCTTGAACTGTATATCCAGACTTGATATCAATGGATATGAGCTCTGACTTAATTTCCATATCACTGTTTCTTATGCCATAGACTTTATCTCTGATTTCTTGAATGCCCTTTTGCATCTCTAATTTTTCTGCAGTCTTTTCTCTGCCAGTAAGCTGTATAGCAAGTACAGCAAGCCCATTTACTGTCATTGACTTATCCAGCTTATTCACATCTGTGGCCTTAGGCATCTCCCAAACACAATCTCTTTTGTCATTCTTTAGTAACAACACATCTTCCTCAATTCATTAAGTTTTAGGTCTTTCTCCTTGCATTATATATCTTTCCATCTTATTCAAGCTAGGGGAATCACTTGAATTTGAGCAATTGATGTGTATGTTCATGTGGACCTCAGTCTGAGCGGGGCACAGCATTGTATGTTGTCTCTATGGGGAGAGGGGCATGACATTTGATCTCTAAAAGGTTGTCCATTACTGCCATATGCCAAGAAAAGGCCAAAACGGATACATAGAAAGAAAAGGTGATGCCAAAAGCAAATTACAGCAGCACAGATTAGTTTACTTATCAGACATTTGGATAAGGGGATAATTTATGACAAAACAAGCATTAGAGAGCATTTCAAGATGTAAAAGGGATAATTTTGATTATGTTAAATTTAAAAGGTTTTGCACAAATGAAAGCAATGCAACCAAGATCACAAGGGAAACAAAATATTGGGGAATGTTCCATCATTGCCTATTATAATTCGACCAATTCATTTTTCTTTTTTATTGCTAAAGCTAGGAGTTTTAGTATAATATTAAATAATAGTGGCTTTAAAGGGCATCCTTACTTCATCCAATAGGGAAGGATTTTATTTAATCTCCATTGTGTATAAAGTTCACTGATGTTTAGACACCTTTTATCACTAAGAAAATTCCTTTTATTCCAATATTTTTTAATGTTTTGAAATGGAATTATTCTTCCTTTCTCCGTTCTGCCAATAAATGGAATACACTGACTTCTCGCCTCACCCCATATTGGAAACAATAGTTTCCTTGAAAGGAGTAATTTCTGATCAACTCAGCTGGTAGTGTCTTCTCTCCCTCAACAAATTAACTTGGATTTGTCTTGTATATACTGACTTTCTCTCTCTTTTCCCCTACCCTGCCATCAAAGTATTATAAATTCCTCAAGGACAAACAGCCATCTCATTTTTATCTTCATTTTACAACACCTTTGCCAAATGACTGGCACATTAGGAAGTGCTTAATTGCTGATTGGTTCATCTCTCACATCCACCTTTTCCTTTTTATTTATATAATTACCATAATAATTTAGATATAGCATAATCTTAGCTTTCTAGCATGGATTTCCTCACATAATCTGCTCCCTCACTCTACTAAATAATATGATGTTTCCTTACCATATAGTCCATCATTTCCTTTCTCCTTATTTAGCTCATAAAAATTTTAAAATAAATTTGCCCTGTATTTGAGATACTTAAATCAAACAAAAGTGTATTAAGTTGACCATTCTCTACTAAATTTAAATATTATTTTTCTCAGAATTTTTTACATATTTGAGTCTCCTATAAGGAATGAACAAAACTAAGCCCTTTGTGAAAAAATTTTATTGCTAGCTATTACCTAAAACTGCTAGTTCCCATTTGATTTACTTCTCCAAGTCATCTTTTTTTAAACATTTATTAATATTCATTTTTTAGTAAAGTTAACATGGTTACATGATTCATGCTCCTACTTTCCCCTTCACCCCTCGCCCTCCCCCATCCCTGGCTGATGCACATTTCCCCTGGTTTTAATATGTGTCATTGATCAAGAACTATTTCCAAGTTGTTGATCATTGCATTGATGGGTAGTTTCGAATCAAAATCCCCAATCATGTCTGCCTCAATCCATGTGTTCAAGCAGCTGCTTTTCTTCTGTGCTTCCACTCCTGCAGTTCTTCCTCTGAATGTGGGTAGCATTCTTTTCCATAAATCCTTCAGAATTGTTCTGGATCATTGCATTGCTGCTAGTACAGAAGTCCATTATATTCTATTTTACAACAGTGTATTGGTCACTGTGTACAATGTTCTTCTAGCTCTGCTTCTTTCACTCTGCATCAATTCCTGGAGGTCTTTCCAGTTCACATGGAATTCCTCTAGTTTATTATTCCTTTGAGCACAATAGTATTCCATCACCAGCATATACCACAATTTGTTCAGCCATTCCCCAATTGAAGGACATATTCTGCTTTTCCAGTTTTTTGCCACCACAAAAAGCGCGGCTACAAATATTTTTGTACAAGACTGTTTATCTATGATCTCTTTGGAGTACAAACCCAGCAATGGTATGGCTGAATCAAAGTGCAAGCATTCTTTTATAGCCCTTTGAGCATAGTTCCAAATTGCCAGCCAGAATGGTTGGATCAGTTCACAACTCCACCAGCAATGAATTTATGTCCCAATTTGGCCACATCCCCTCCAACATTCATTACTCACTCCTTCTATCATTTTAGCCAATCTGCTAGGTGTGAGGTGATACCTCAGAGTTGTTTTGATTTGCATTTCTCTAATTATTAGAGATTTAGAACACTTTCTCATGTGCTTATTGATACTTTTGATTTCTTTATATGAAAATTGCCTATTCATGTCTCTTGCCCATTTATCAAGTGGGTAATGGTTTGAATTTTTAATACAAATTATTTAACTCCTCATATATTTGAGTAATTAGACCCCGTCAGAGTTTTTTGCTATAAAGATTTTTTCCCAATTTGTTGTTTCCCTTCTGATTTTGGCAGCATTGTTTTTGTTTGTACAAAAGCTTTTTAGTTTAATATAATCAAAACCATTTAATTTACATTTTGTAATTTTCTCTAACTCTTGTTTGGTTTTAAAATCTTTCTTTTCCCAGAGATCTGACAGGTATGGTATTTTGTGTTTATTTAACTTATTTATAGTTTCCCTCTTTATATTCAAGTCATTCACCCATTCTGAATTTATCTTGGTGTAGGGTGTGAGATGTGGACCTAAACCTAATCTGTCCCATATTGTTTTCCAAATTTCCCAGCAGTTTTTGACAAATAGTGGATTCATCTCCCAAAAATTGGGCTCTTTGGGTTTATCATACACTGTCTTGCTGATGTCACTTACCCCAAGTCACTTACCCACGGATCCTCCCTTCTGTCTCTTAGCCAGTACCATACTGTTTTGATGACTGCTGCTTTATTACCAGTTTAATATCTGGTACTGCTAGGACCCTTTCCTTCTCTTTTTTTTCCATTATTTTCCTTGATATTCTTCATCTTTTGTTTTTCCAAATGAATTTTGCTATAGGTTCTCCTTATTCAGTAAAGAAGTTTTTGGGTAATTTGATAGGTATGGCGCTAAATAGATAAATTAATTTGGGTAGAATGGTCATTTTTGTTATGTTAGTTTGTCCTACCCATGAGCAATCAATGTTTTTCCAATTGTTTAGATCTACTTTTATTTGTTTGGAAAGTGTTTTGTAGTTGTTTTCATATAATTGCTGTGTTTGTTTTGGTAGATAGATTCCTAAGTATTTTTTATTGTCTATGGTGATTTTAAATGGTGTTTCTCTTTCTACCACTTGCTGCTATGATGTGTTGGAAATATATAGCAATGCTGATAATTTATGTGCATTTATTTTGTATCCTGCAACTTTGCTAAAGTTGTTGATTATTTCTACAAACTTCTTAGTTGATTCTCTAGGATTTTTAAAGTAGACCATCATATCATCTGCAAAGAGTGATACCTTAGTCTCCTCTTTGCCTATTTGGATACCTTCAATTTCTTTTTCTTCTCTAATTGCTACTGCTAGTGTTTCTAGTACAAAGTTAAATAATAGAGGTGATAATGGGCATCCTTGTGTCACTCCTGATCTTGTTGGGAAGGCTTCTAATTTATCCCCATTGCATATGATGCTTGTTGATGGTTTTAGGTATACACTGTTTATTATTTTTAGGAAAGGTCCTTATATTCCTATACTTTCCAGTGTTTTCAATAGGAATGGGTGCTGTATTTTGTCAAAGTCTTTTTCAGCATCTATTGAAATAATCATGTGATTTTTGTTTGTTAGATTGTTGATATGGTCAATTATGTAGATGGTTTTCCTAATGTTGAAGCATCCTTGCATTCCTGGTATAAATCCCACCTGATCATGGTGGATGATCTTCTTGGTTACTTGCTGGAGTCTCTTTGCTAGTATTCTATTTAACATTTTTGCATCTATGTTCTTTAGGGAGATTGGTCTGTAGTTTTCTTTCTCTGTTTTTGATCTACCTGTCTTTGGAATCAGTACCATATTTGTGTCATAAAAGGAATTAGGTAGGACTCCTTCTTTGTTTATTATATCAAGTAATTTGTATAGTATTGGGATTAGTTGCTCTTTGAGTGTCTGATAGAATTCACTTGAGAATCCATCAGGCCCTGGTGATTTTTTCTTAGGGAGTTCTTTGATGGCTTGTTAAATTTCTTTTTCTGATATGGGATTATTTAGGTATTCTATTTCTTCTGTTGTTAATCTAGGCAATTTATATGTTTGTAAATATTCATCCGTATCACTCAGATTGCTATATGTATTGCCATATAACTGGGCAAAATCGTTTTTAATGATTGCCTTAATTTCCTCTTCATTAGAGGTGAGGTCTCCCTTTTCATCTTTGATACTGTCAGTTTGGTTTTCTTCTTTCCTTTTTTTCATTAGATTGACCAGTACTTAATCTATTTTGTCTGTTTTTTTCAAAATACCAGCTTCTAGTCTTATTTATTAATTCAATAGTCTTTTACTTTTGATTTTATTGATTTCTCCCTTAATTTTTAGTATTTCTAATTTAGTTTTCATCTGGGGGTTTTTAATTTGCTCGCTTTCTAATTTTTTGAGTTGCATACCCAATTCATTAATCTCTGCCCTCCCTAATTTGTTAATATATGCACTCAGGGATATAAATTTCCCCCTGAGTACTGCCTTAGCTGCATCCCACAGAGTTTGGTAGGATGTCTCATCATTGTCATTCTCTTCAATGAAATTGTTGATTGTTTATATGGTTTCTTCTTTGACTAGCTGGTTTGGGAGAATCATATTATTTAATTTCCAATTCGTTTTTGATTTGCCTGTCCAGGAGCCCTTACTAATTATTATTTTTATTGCATTATGATCTGAGAAGTTTACATATATTATTTATGCTCTTTTGCATTTGTTTGCAATGTTTCCATGCCCTATTACATGGTCAATATTTGTGAATGTACCATGTGCAGCTGAAAAGAAGGTGTATTCCTTTTTGTCCCTATTTATTTTTCTCCACATATCTATTAAATCTAATTTTTCTAGGACTTCATTCACCTCTCTTGCCTCTTTCTTATTTACTTTTTGGTTTGATTATCTAGATCTGAAAGAGGAATATTTAGATCTCCCACTAATATGGTTTTACTATCTATTTCCTTCTTCAGATCTGCCAGTTTTTCCTTTTGAATTTGGATGCTATGCCACTTAGTGCATACATATTGAGCAATGTTATTTCTTCATTGTCTATATTGCCTTTAATCAGGGTGTAATGACCTTCCCTGTCTTTTTTAATCATATCTATTTTTACTTTGGCTTGGTCAGATATCATGATGACCTCTCCTGCCTTCTTTTTCTCATTTGACGCCCAAAAGATTGTTCTCAAACCCTGAACCTTAAACTTAACCTGAACTTTAAACACCTGCCTATAGGTGTTTCTTGTAGACAACATATGGTAGGATTTTAGTTTCTAATCCACTCTGCTAATTGCTTCCGTTTTATGAGTGAGTTCATCCCATTCACAATCAGAGTTATAATTATCAGTTGTGTATTCCCCAACATTTTGGTGTACTCTCCTAGTTCTACCCCTTCTTCTTAAACTATTTCCTTTTAAACCAGTGGTTTGCTTTCAGCCAGTAACCCTTGTCCCCTCCTTTGTTTAACATCCCTTTCTACACCTCCCTTATTATTCCCCTCTTTTTATTTTTAAGACCTAATGAATTCCCTCCCCCTTCTTCTCTCCTACCTTTTATGACCTCCCCACTCCCCTTCTCCCCTTGCTTTATCCCTTCAGACTTTCTCAGTAGGGTTAGATAGAGTTTTATATCCCAACGGATAATATAGCTACTCTTCTCTCTCGGGTTTAATTCCACTGAAGGTAAGGTTTAAATATTACCTCTTAATGCTCTCTTCCTCTCCTTCTTATGATAGTATTCATCCCTTCCCCTTCCCATGCCCTCTTCGTGTGTGATAGATTATCCTATTTTTCTCATTCATTCAAGTTTCTCTTGATGTCCTTTACTATTCACCCCCCTCTTTCCCACCCCCATATCATCTTAGACCATTTAGTATTCCAACTTCTCCCTATGTATAATTCTTCTGATTACTATACTAGTGATTACTATAATAATGAATAATGTTCACTACAGAGAATTATGCATAACATTTCTCCACATAGGAATACATATAATTAGATATTATAGAAGCCCTTAAAGAAGCAAATTAAAAATACAAGTTTTCTTTCTTTCCCCTCTGTTTCTTATTTACCTTTTTATGTTTCTCTTGATTTTTGTGGTTGGATATTGAACTTTCCATTTAGTCCTGGTCTTTTCTGTGCAAATACTTGGAAATCTTCTATCTTGTTGAATGCCCAAAATTTCCCCTGGATGTATGTAGTTGGTTTTGATGGATAGGTGATCCTTGGTTGTAGACCCAGTTCTCTTGCCTTTCTGAATATCATATTCCAAGCCTTGTGGTCTTTTAGTGTGGAGGCTGCCAGATCCTGTGTGATCCTGATTGGTACCCCTTCATATTTGAATTGTCTCTTTCTGGCTTCTTGTAAGATTTTTTCTTTTACTTGGAAGCTCTTGAATTTGGCTACTATATTCCCGGGGATTGTCTTTTCAGGGTCTAGTGTATAGGGTGATGAATGGATCCTTTCAATGTCTATATTGTCCTCTTGTTGTAGAACTTCAGGGTAATTTTGCTGAATAATTTCTTTTAGTACGGAGTCCAAATTTCTATTAATTTTTGTTTTTTCAGGAAGACCAATCATTTTCAGATTGTCTCTTCTAGACCTGTTTTTTTGAACTGTCAGTTTCTCATTGAGATATTTCATGTTTCCTTCTATTTTATCAGTCTTTTGACTTTGTTTTATTTGTTCTTGCTGTCTTGAGAGATCATTAGCTTCTAATTGCTTAATTCTTGCCTTTAGGGACTGGTTTTTGGTTATAATATTTTGGTTTTCCTTTTCAATCTGGTCATTTCTGGTTTTCAGTTGACTTGCCTCACTTTCCAATTGTGAAATTCTGCCTTTTAAACTGTTATTTTCTTGCCAGATCTTTTCCATCTTTTTCATTATCTCAAATTTGAACTCTTCAATACCTTGTGACCAGTTTTCATTATTTTGGGAAGGTTTGGATGTGATTATTTGTTTGTTCTCCTCTGCTGTTTGTTCTGCTGTCTGGACTTTCCCTGTGTAAAAGCTGTCCAGTGTTAGAGATTTCTTCTTGATGATCTTTCTCTTTTGGGGTTCTTGTCTCTGGCTTGCCATTGTTAGCCCTGTGCCCTCTCAGGTTTATCCTCATACCCAGAGTCTGTTTGAACTCTCTAGGCTCCTGAAGCCTCAGATCTAGTTGTTCTCAGGGTCAATGCCTCCTGGTGGCCCCCTTGTTTGTTCCTCTGTCTGACGCTCCTTTAACAGTTTCAGGGCACTGTTTCCACAGTCATGCACCCCTCTCCACTAGGTCCTCACTCAAGGTCCACTCCTGGTCTCAGGATCCGAGTCCACTCCTGGTCTCAGGATCCGAGTCCTCTCCTGGGCTCAGGATTCATGGACTCAAGAGCCTGCACTTGCACCTTCGCTCAGGGTCTGTGTTCAGAGTCTCTGCATTCTTTAGCCTCTTGAGGTCTTAAGCTCTCAGGAACAGGCCCTGGTGACCCCAGGTAGCTGCCAAGGACTTAGTGGGTGCCCCAAGCTTGCTCTAGCTCTTGTGTGCTGGCTTTGGCACTGTAGGTGGTATGAGGTGGGGGAGGGGGTTGCTCAGCTTGTGTTTTAGTGAGAGTTGTTTCACTCCCTTATAGCATGGAAATGCCCCAATTCCATGTACCTCCAATGCTGGGCCCTGTTGTGGGGTCCCTTTGTTCCTCTGGATTTGTTTTTATGTCTTCTTGAGGAGTCCTATGTGTTTCGGTTAGGAGAGGTTAAGCAACTGCTTTTTAATCAGCCACCATCTTAACCAGGAAGCCTCCAAGTCATCTTTTACTTTGTACTTTGAAATTTACTGTGCTAGTCAAAGGAAATCACAGATATTAAAAACTGATCATTTAGAAGTAACCAGCATTCATATTTCCTTGGCAATTCTTACCTACAGCCATTAACCCATCTATTTCAAAGTTAAATATACATTAAAATGCTTATATATTTTACAAATGATGTAAAAGCTCAATTAAATCATCATTACAGTGATCTTAAAATTACTCATGTAAAATTAAAGCCAAAAAGTAAGCAAGTTATGTGTGTCTGGGTATGTATGTATGTATGTATGTATGTATGTATGTGTGTGTGCGTGTGTGTGTGTGTGCTTAATACAGTTTTATTAAAGTAAGCGTAAAGCAATTATAGGAGAAAATACTGACTTAAAAAGGAAAGGGGAATAATAAAGCCTGCAATTTTTTTAAAAAGAGACAGAAATAGGAGGAAGCATAAATTTATTTCACATTTTTTTAAATGTTTACTTCCCATCCTAGAATCAATACTCTATATTGTTTCCAAGGCAGAAGAGCAATATGGGCTGGGCAATGGAGGTTAAGTGACTTGCCCAAGTTAACACAACCAGGAAGTGTCTGAAATCAAATTTGAATGGAGGACCTCCTGTTTCTAGGCTTGGATCTCAATACACTGAACTGCCTACATGCCCTCATATCATAATTTTAAATGTGAATTGAATTAAAATTCCTACATAATTATTGAAAATAGCTAATTGGGAGAGAGGAAAGCATACTCTATAGTCCGTTGCTTTCAGGAGACATATCTAAAAGCCAAAGGCATATATAGAACAAAAATAAAAACATTGAAACAAAGTACTATTTTAAAAGCTATTTCTAAAATGTCTCAAATATATTTGCATATATACATTATGTGCACATGTGCTTATGTACCCATATGCACGTGTGTATATATATATATATTTATGCATATATATGTGTGTGTACTGTGCATATATACATGTATGTAAAGAGACATAGCACATGGGAGATAGTAATAATTTTAACTATAAAACTCAATATTTTTATAAGTAATTTATGGGGTAGGATAAAAATTTAGGATAGGTAGCAGGCAGGCTAAGGGCAAAATCTTGGCTGCCAGCCATGGACATTCTGCAGGTAGAGAAGAGAGGAGAGAGTAAACTGTCAGGGCTGAAAAAAAGGAGGTTTTGGAGCTATGGTCCAGCCAGCTGTGACTTTACAAGTTGTGGATCTTAGGGATTTTGGAGAAGATTGGAGATACCACCTATCAAAAAGAGAGAAGAGTCTGCATCTGGTGGACAGCTTGCAGATAGCCTTCCCTCCCTAGTGTTCATTGGACTTTACCATCCAACTTTGACTCTCTTCTCCTTTCATTAAGCAAACATCTAAGAAGGCCAACCTCTCTACTCTTGCTTCATCTCCTCTCACTTAATTCTTTGAAATTCAGTGAAATTGCTCTCTCCAAAAATATAAACTTTTAGCTGTAAACTTTAGATTACCACAACTTTTCTCAGTTCATATCAAGCTTGACCTTTTCTTTGCTGGATTTGATCCTATTGACAACCTCCTCTTAAGAATTCTCTATTCTATGGAGTTTTGTGGCACTACTCCTTCCTGATTCTCCTCCTACCTAAATCTAGATGGCAGTCTCACAATCATAATCCAGTTCCTAATTGAGATATTCTCTAAGTTTCTTTCCCATACTCTCTTCTGTCAGTATTTTCTCACTTGATTACATCATCAACTTTTACTGGTTTCATTATCATTTGTGTGCAGTTGATATGTCTATATGTTTTCTGAGCTCTAGGCCTAAGCTGACAACTGTTTATTTCACTTTTCACAATGATTATCCTATATAGTGCCAAAAATTAATCTCCAAAATAGGACTTAATACCCATCTCTTTACTTTTGTAACCAGAAAAACAATCATTCAATCAGTGCTTTTTATTAAATTATTAAAAATCAGAATGTGATTTTTAGAAATGCAATAGTGTGATTTATAATAAGAATTTAGTCCCAAGAAAAAGTCTGTGTACATAACCAGATTAAGGATATAGTCCCAGGATAATTCTTCAGTTATACCATGAAGTGTGTTATCAGAATAATGAGTCATGTGTTATGTTAATCATATTGTGATTTGTCCATTCAAAAATATACTCTGGGCAATCTAACTTAAACAGGATGCAAGAGTGGAGCAAGAGCCTGAAAAGGAGTAGAATTGGCCAGAAGGGAGCAGCCTCCAGTCTGGAAACAAACAAAGTTAAAACTGGAAGTATGAGGACCTCCTGTAGGGCAGTGATAGGAAGAAATAGTAAGCTATAAAAACATTGTGTATTTGCAAGATGAGGTCTCAGGTTTTGGACAGGGAAAAAATTGGCAGACTCTGGTCATGTGATCTCTCTGTCACAATAAAGTCAGATATTTACCCAGAGTGGTGTCCCAGCATCTTATTTTTTTATATTATTTATGTATTTAGAATATTTTTACATGGTTACATGTTTCATGATATTTCCTATCCCCTTTCACCCCTCTCAGAGCTGATAAGTAATTCCACTAGATTATACATGTATCATTTTTCAAAACCTATTTCCTTGTTATTCATATTTGTAATAGAGTGATCATTTAACACCAAAACCCCAAATATATCTCCATCAAAACACATGATCTATCATATGTTTTCTTTTGCGTTTCTACTCCCAAAGACCTTTCTCTGCATGTGGATAGTGTTCTTTCTCATGAGTTTCTCTGGATTGTCCTAGATCATTGCATTGCTGCTAGTGAAAAGTCTATCATATTAGACTGTGCCACAATGTATCAGTCTCTGTGTACAATATATTCCTGGTTCTGCTCCTTTTGCTCCCTGGAAGTCTTTCCAGTTCACATAGAAATCCTCCAGTTCACCATTCCTTTCACACAATAATATTCCATCGCCATCAGATACCACAATTTGTTCAACCATTCCCCAATCAATGGACACCCCCACATTTACCAATTTTTTGCCACCACAAAGAATATGTCTATAAATATTTTTGTAAAAGCCTTTTTCCTGAAGAGATAACTATTTGGGGTACAAACCCAGTAGTGGTATGACTGGATCAAAAGGCAGGCAATTTCTTAAAGCCTTTTGAGCATAATTCCAAATTTCCCTCCAGAATGATGGGTTAATTCACAACTCCCCCAGCAGTTTATTAGTGTTCCCAATTTTTCCACACCCCCTCCAACATTTATCACTTTCCTTTGCTGCCATATTTGATAGGTATAAGGTGGTATCTCAGAGTTGTTTCTCTAATCAGAGGGGCTTTAGAACACTTTTTCATGTGCTTATTGATGATTTTGATTTTTCATCTGAGAACTGCCTATGCATATCAATTGACCATATGTCAATTCGGGTATGGCTTGATTTTTTTGGAAATTTGACTTAGTTCCTTAAATATTTGGGAAATTAAAACTTTGTCTGAGCATCTTTTTTAAAAAATGTTTTCCTGGTTTGTTGCTTTCCTTCTAATTTTGGTTGCATTGGTTTTATTTGTACAAAAATTTTGATTTGATGTAATCATTCAATTTACATTTTGTAAAGTTCTCTTGCTTGGTCTTAAATTCTTTCCATTCCTATAGATTTGACAGGAATAGCATTCTATGTTCACCTAATTTATTTATTTATGATTTCATTCTTTATATTTATATTTAAGTCATTCTTTATATTTAAGTCATTTACCTAATTTGAATTTATTCAAATATAAGGTGTGAGATGTTGATCTAGACCATATTTTTTCCCATAGTGTTTTTCAATTTTCCTAGCACTTTTTCTCAAATAGTAAATTCTTGTCCTAAAAGCTGGGATCTTTGGGTTTATCAAACAATAGTGTGCTGAGGTCATTCACACCTACTGTGTTCCATTGATCCACCCCTTATATTTGTCATGAGTCAAACTTCTGTTTAAATTATCGTATTTATTTTTAGTGTGTTGTCTATGTAACGCAAGGTGGCTAACAGAAACTTTTTGCTTCTGTAATTTCTAATGGTCACAAAAAGTCAGTTAATCATCTTAGAATCTTCAGAAAGTCAGTTAGAACTTAAAGCTATAAATAGAGGTGAAGTTCCAACTGAAGAGGCTTTTGCCTTCTGGCTTTCACTGTGGCCAGAGGCTTTTGCTTTGGCCTTTCAGCATGGCTTTGTTTCGGCCTTGGTCTATGCTTATTTTGTCTTGCGGAAATTTGGACCTATCTCATTTCTCTGGACCTCTCCCTGATCTCCCATCTCCATCTCTCCCCTTCCTTGAATTTTCTTTGGGTTCTGGGTGGAAGGGAGGGCTTGGTGTTTAGACATTGTGGGTTTAGTTTCTATAGGCAAGTAGAATATCCTCAAATAAGTTACCCCTAGTTTTAATTATTTGATAGAGACTTTACTTAAAAGGCAGTCAAATATTCCTGACTGAGAGAGCCGGACTCTGTCTAAACCTCTCCATGACCCATTCCCCCACCCTCATCCCTCTCCCTAGCAGAAGTTACAAAACCCTGAACCCATCTTCCCTTCTGACTGACCCTGGTATTAATAAATCCCTTTGTGACCTATTCAAATCCTCTGGTGAATCATTGTGTTGAAAATTAAGACAAGGGCTCAAGAGGAAGGAATAATTTTTCTTTATTTCTTGAGAGAACTGGGGCATCCATCTTGGCAGGAAGTACCTACCTCAAGACTTCCTCCAGTCATCAGTTTGACTGGAAGGGAGGGGTCCTCTCAACTCCTCCCTCAAGAGACTGGAGAAACTAACAAGAGAAACCCTCCAGTCAAACCTAAACATTTCTTACTGGCCCTAGTTTTCCTCCCTTTATTCTCTGTCTCAAGCCTCTAAGAATAAATCTGTTTGAGCTGCCCTCTCCTACATGCCCCATTTCCTCTAGCTCCTATATACCTTCCCTTACTTTCTTTCCTCCTCCAATCACCTTATAATCCCCTATATTCCCATTATCTTTCCTCACACCCAAATTGCATTTCATTTGATCCACTCAGATTACCTTATTTACCTATTTTTATAACATCTAATATAATTTAGAAGTAATTTTTTTCTACTAATTATGTTTGAACTTAAAGGACTTCTTATGAAATATATTGCATAATTTTTTTATATCTAGGGGCAGAGCTAAGAGGGATACTTAGTAGGATCTGTTTTTGTGGAATAAGAGAGACACAGAAGTAAAACTGTGTACAGAGGAGTATAAGCCACCTACCACACACCTACTGTCCCAGGTGCAAACCTGTATACAGACTATCTTTGCCACCTCAGGACCCTTCCTAGGTCAGCAACAGAGTGCCACATGGCCCACTCCTTGAAGACAGAAGCATACAGGAAAGCCCCCAATCCATAGTATTTGGTCCATTCAAGCCTGTGATGAAGCCCCTAGTCCCATGCCAAAATGGCTCCAAGGCTCTGAATCCTACAAGCTATCACCAGTTCCTCGAAGAGACTGAAACAATAGCTTTCAGTCCACCTGGCTCAAAAGCCATCATGCCACCTTGGAAGAATGGAAATTTGCAAAGAACCAGAACTGGAGCTAAAGGTTATAGCAGAGAAAAACTGCAATTTAAGAGAGTACCCTCTCTTACCAGAAAGCAGAGTCTACCATTTAGATATAAGTAAAAGTCAAAACCAAAAAGTGGGCTGGGAAAAATGAGCAATGGTAAAATAATACTTAACCACTGAAAATTTCTATGGCAACAAAGAAGAGCAAAGTGAAGACTTAGTAGGGAACAGTGAGATCAAAGAGACCACAAGCAAGACTTAAAAGAAAATTGGGAATTGGTCTCAGATGCTGAAGGAAAGAGTTCAAAAAGGAATTCAAAAATCAAATTAAAAGGAAAAAAGGGGGAAAGAAATGAAAATAGTACAAAAAGAAAATAACAACCAAAAAATAAAAAAGAGGAAAGAGAGGCACATGAATCCAATAAAGAAAAAAGTTCCATGAAAAGCAGAATTGGTCAAATGGAAAAGGAGTTTTGAAAGGTCATGGAAGAAACTCACTCTTTAAAAATTAGAATTGACTAAATAGAAGCTAATGACTTCATGAGACATCAAGAAACAATAAAACAAAAGTAAGAGAATTAAAAAACAGAAGAAATTATAAAATATCATTGAGAAGACAACTGATCTGGAATATAGATCCAGGAAAGATAATTTGAGAATTATTAGACTACCTGAAAGTCATGATAAAAAAACACCCTAAATATCATATTACAAGAGATTATCAAAGAAAACTGCACTGATATTCTGTAACAAGAGGGTAAAATTGAAAGAATCCACAGGTGATCTCCTACAATAAATCCCCAAATGACAAGTCCCAGGAACATTATAACTAATTTCAAAAGCTCCTAGACCAAGAAGAAAATACTGTAAGCAACCAGAAAGGAATAATTGAAATATCATGGAGCTCCAGTAAGGATTTCAAGAATCTGGCAGCTTCTATACTGAAGGTTTGGAATATGATATTCCTAAAGACTAGGGAATTGGATTTAAACCAAGAATCACCTCACCATGAAAACTGGCTTTTACTTTTAGGGGAGGAAATGGTCATTTAATAAAATAAAAGATTTCCAACCATTCCTGATGAAAAACAGACATAAACAAAAAAATTGATGTCCAAAAGCAAAATTCAAAGGAAGAAAAAGAGAAAATTTTGAAGGATTCAATTAGGCCAAATTGTTTATATTCACAAATTGAAAGATATTTGTAACTTAAAATTTTTATCATTATCATATTAGTTAGAAGCAGCATAGAGGGTGTGGTTATAACTTGTTTATGGAAGTATACAAAAATATCTAGGGATGAAAAATAGGATCATATTGAGAGAAATGGGAAGAGAAAAGTAAAATGGAGCAAATTACATAACATTAAAAGACAGAAAAAAAAACTATTACACTGGAGGGAAGGATGAGGATGGTGATAGGCAATATTTAAAATTACTCCTATTGGAAGTCACAGAAAGAATAACAGCCAGATTCATTGAGAAATACAATGCTTTGTTAATCTATAGAGAAGCAGAAGAAGGGGAATAAGAAAGGTGATGGTAGGTAGGAGAGTAATATAAGGGAAGGGAAATTGAGGGGAGTGATTAAAAACAAAACGCTTGTGAAACAAAGTGAGTTGATTCTCTAAGTACACCATCATATCTGCAAATAGTGATAGTTTAGTTTCCTCACTGCCTACTTTAATAACTTCAGTTCCTTTTTCTTTCCCTATTGCTAAAGCTGACATTTCTAATACAACATTAAATAATAGTGGTGATAATAGGCATCCTTGCTTCACCGCTGATCATATTGGGAAGGCTTCTATCTTATCCCATTGCTGATAATACTTACTGAAGGTTTTAGATGTATAATACTTACCATTCTAAAGAATGACCCACTTAATAAATGTTTTTCAGTGGTTTTAATAGGAATCAATATAATATTTTGTCTGAATCTACTGAGATAATCATATGATTTCAGCTAATTTGGATATTGATATGGTCATTTATGCTGATAGTTTTCCTAATATTAAACCTGCCCTGCATTACTGGTGTAAATCTCCCGTGGTCATAGTGAATTATCCTTGTGATATTCTCCTTGCTAGTATCTTATTTAAAATGTTTGCATCTATGTTCATTAATGAAATTGGCCTATACTTTTCTTTCTCTGCTTTTGTTCTTCCTAGCTAAGGCTAGATTTTTATTTCTCTTCTAATCTTGCCTAGATTATTTTTGTTGGGACAAAAGTTTTTAAATGTAATATGATCTAATAAGGCTGACTATTTCATTTCATAAAAATAATTTTGTAGGAACCATTTTACAAATCAGTTGTTTGTTTCAATGAGATATTTCATGTTTTCTTCTGTTTATTTTTCCATTCTATTGATTTTATTTTGTTTCTTGTTGTCAGATGAAGTCATCAGCCCAATTCTAATTTTTAAATATTTATTTTCTTTCATCAGTTTTTAAGCCTCCTTTTTCATTTGGCTCATTCCTTCTTGCATTGCTTTCATTTCTCTTCCCCATATTCCCTCTGCCTCTCAATTGTTTTTTTCATTTTTTTACAAAGAAAAATTTTCCATGATTCCATGATTCATGATTCCCCCTGCTTTTCTTCCCCCTTCCCAAAGCTAACAAGCAGTTCCACTTGGTTATACATGTATCATTGTTCAAAACCTATTTCCATGTTACTCATATTTGCAGTAAAGTGATCTTTTAACATTAAAACCATAATCATAATCCTATTGAACCACATGATCAATCATATTTACTCCTAACCTATTCCTTTGATCCACCTTTTTGTCACTTAGCCAGTACCATATTGTTTTGATGACCACTGTTTTATGGTACAGTTTAAGATCTGGTCCTGCTAGGACTCCATTCTTCACACTTTTTTAATTATTTCCCTTGATATGCTTAATCTCTTGTTCTTCCAAATGAACTTTGCTATAAATTTTTCTAATTCAAAAAAAGTGTTTTGATAGTTTGATAGGTATGACACCGAATAAATAGATTAATTTGGGTGAGATTGTCCTTTTATTATGTTAGCTCATCCTACCCATGAGTAATTAATGTTTTTTCCAGTTATTTAGATGTAGTTTTAATTGTGTGGAAAGTATTTTTTAGTTGTGTTCACATAATTTCTGTGTTTGTCTTGGTAGAAAAATTCCCAAATATTTTATATTGTCTAGAGTGACTTTAAATGGAGTTTCTCTTTCTAATTCCTGCTGCTGAATTTTGTTAGAAATCTATATTTATGATTAATGTGGGTTTATCTTGTACCCTGTAACTTTACTATCACTGTTAATTTATTTCCACTAGCTTTTTAGTTGATTTTCTAGGATTCTTTGAGTAAGCCATCATATCATCTGCAAAGAGTGATAGTTTAGTTTCCTCATTGCCTATTTTAATCCTTTCAATTTCTTTTTCTTCTCTAATAGCTATCTGTAGTGTTTCTAGGAGAATATTAAATAATAGAGGTGATAATGTGTATCCTTGCTTTACTCCTGATCTTTTTGGGAAGGCTTCTAACTTGTCCCCACTGCAGATCATACTTGCTGGTGGGCTTAAATATATACAGTTTATTATTTTTGAAAAATGGCACATCTATTCCTCTCTGTTCAGCAGCTAGACAGCACTTACCCTGAGGAGGGTCAGAAGACTGACTGTTAGAATTCCCAACTGAAAGCAGGCCTAAACCCGTATTTCTTTGAGGGTATATATTTTAATATCTTCCTGATGGTATATTGATTATATTGACCTAATTGCAAATTGATACAGATGATCTTGAATTGATTAGGAGTTAATCTCAGGCAAGAGTTGATGATAGCCTGAGAAATCTTCCTCAGCCAGGGAATCAAGCCCAACTATCAGAACTAGACAATGAGAATTCTTCTTGAAGACAATGAACTAGACTAGAAACCAGATCTTAGCAACAAGAAACTATTTTAATTTAAAAGTAACAGGAATTTGAGAGCCAGGCCTACAGACAGGAGGTCCTAGGTTCAAATCTGCCCTCAGACACTTCCCAGATGTGTGACCCTGGTCAAGTCACTTAACACCCCATATCCTAGCCTTTACCACTCTTCTGCCTTGGAGCCAATACACAGTATTGACTCCAAGATGGAAGATAAGGGTTTAAAAAAATAAATAAAAAATAAAAGTAACAGGAATATCTTGAGGGAGTAATGTTTAAGGATTGATGGGTGAGGATAGAGGTTAAAAGGATTAAGCTAAACTAAAAACTAATTGATAAACAGATAGGCAGATCCCCTTAGGGAAAAGCCTTGAAGAGAATTCTGCTACACTGGCTTGACAACCTTGGCCTAATAGTAATCTAGTAGTAAACAAGTAGTAAACTTGGCTGGTTATAAATATCTGTTGATCTTCAGAGATGACTTTCTTGATGTTTTTGATGAATATTGATTTTGGTGATGATCAAATATAATTCAGATTTCAGTATTGAACAATTGACCTAGGTAGCAGATCCCTAAAGTGAGACAGCTAACACAAGTCTGTGGTGAAGCTTCTTGGTTTGGCTGGAGAACTTTTCCCCTTCCACCCTTTGCCACCCACCTAACTCACAACTGAGTCTCTTTGCCTTGGGGTGGTCTCCTATTTATAGGGGTGCTCCAATGGTCTTCCAGTGTCTCACGCCAGCTTTGGGCATTCTAAAATCTGCTACAGTTGGCACAAGATGGCTACTGGCAAAAGTTATTTACAATACAACATGGTCATTTGCAAAAGCTATTTCTAAAATATATTCCTTCCTCTATACAATAAACTGTCAGATATTTGAAGAGTCCTATTAAGACTCCTAGATATTTCATATTTACTTGTATCCTACACATTATTTCCCCACTTATTTCAAACAGCTTGCAGGCAAGCACTGGCATACATTAAATATTTAAGGGACATATTAGATAATTAATAAATACTTAATGATTGATTGATGTATATTGTATAGTGAATAGATAGCAACAAAATAGGTTTAATATATGAATTTTGCTTTTAAAAATATAGTCTGGAACTCAATTTCTTGTCTTAAAATTTTTGAGTATATAATGGAATTTAGATCCTATGACACCTGAGTTTCCTGCCAGTAGAGATACATGGAGATGGCTAGACTTTCCCTAACATTGGGCTACTTCTCATGATTATGATACTATATCTCCTTTTGGTAGTGGGTAAAGAAGAATAAAAAGTAAACCAGCGGGTTTCAAAGCAATGAGGAAACATCAACACAAAGCCTGAAAATATGTCTTTCATTATCTAAAAAAAAGTGATAATAATAGTAGGACTTTCTATTTTGGAGCCTCTTTCTCCAAGGAATTCAACTTACTTCACAGACAGCATCTAATGAATCCTTGCAACAGGCCACATCTCAAACCAAGAGGGTTTCTTGGTTCTATTCTCTCAGTGCACATTTCTTCATGGAACATTTCTTTTCAAGTTAAGAACAAAGCGTTGGCAGAGGAGCCAGGACTAGGAGAATACAGCCCATTATTTTTTTCTTTATCTCACCCATTCACTTATGACCCTTGTTCCTATAAAGAACTGCACTAGCTTTTATAAAAATAGCCTTTAATTAGTTTTGACATTGTCATTTTAGTGTCAGGGAAATGGCCTCTCTTTTGTTCACTGGCCAGTGACCAGACTTATTTGATAAGGTTTTAAGCGCATTTAAAGAATTTTTGAAGTACAGGTGCTTGTTTAAAATGTATGTTTTTTTTTCAGGGGTAGAGTGGGATGGGAGAACTGTTTCTTTATGACAATATTTAACACATTGTATATGGTAAAAAACTAAGCACCATTTATGTAAGGAGTGACTATAGTAGCCCCTATAGTTTCTTTTTCATTTGTATAGAATTTATTTTACTGGAATTTTTAACTGGCTAGAAAAAATAAAAAAAATAATTAGTTGACAATTAAATTCAACAAGCATTTGTTAAACAATATACTGGGAGGTCGTTGCCACTGGTGTGCTTACAGAATACTGGAAGATGAAATATTAATACAGATAAGTAAAGGGTAAACATATAGTAAGTACAAAAGCAATTAATTTGAACATATATTTCATCATTTAGGATTGAAGCTCAGGAGACAGATGAATACTGAATAGTTTTGGGAGACATCTTCATAGATGTGATAATTGAACTTCTGGGAACCTATGATGTAACCATGACAGGTATTTTTAAGATGATTAAAAGAGGACCTAGGTTAGAATCCCAAGGCACTTCCACAGGTGGGAAGTTGGACCTGGATGATAATGCAAGAAAGAAGACCAAGAAGAACCTGTCACATAGACAAGAGAAGCAGCAGATAATGTCAGAAAATCCAGAGAGGAGGAAATATGCAATAATAGGATATGTCCAATGTAAAAAAGAAATGCCAAGAATGGTGAGAAATGACAAAAGTTCATTGGATTTATCAATTCAGACAGAGTTCAGAGACCATGCTATCTATGTCAATGAAGTAATTTTGCATAAAGTTCAGTAGATTATCAGCATTCGATACATAGGACACTGGGTAGTAAAACTGGGGCTCAAAATAAGTGGTACCATTTGTACCACAAATAGATTACTGGCAACTTTTGATAGAGCAGTTTGAGTAAACCATGGGCTATAAATCAGATTACACAAAAATGCAGACACACACATGCAAAATCAGAGTAAAAGGAGTTAATAAGTGGAATAGACAAGTAGAAGCAATGAACATAGACATCACCTTATTCATTAAATTCCATTACCTCCAGTATCAAATATAATATCATTTATTTGTCATTTATAGCTCTTCATCACCTAGCTTCTTCTAATCTTCCCAGTCTTCTCATAACTTACTCCCCTCCATGTGTTTTATGATCTATTAAGACTGATCTCCTTCTGTTTTGCAAAATATGATCAATCTCTACTTTCAATTAATTTCCTCCTATATATGGAATGCTCCCCCTTCTCATTTTTACTTCCTGGCATTCATTGACTTTCTTCAAGTTTAAAATAAAATTCCACCTTCTTGTAAGAAGTCTGTTTGGATCCCCCCTAACTCTACTGTTGGTTATCTACAATTAATTTTGTATATATCTTGTTTGTACATAATTGGTAGGATGTTGTCTCTCACATTAGATAGCTTGAGAAGACATACTTTTGTTTTCATTTATAGGCCCAGAAGAATATATAGTAGGCATTGTAAAAAAGTTTATTGAATTGACTACAATTCTTAGAATACATAGATCGCATTTATCTTTATTACCTCTCATCTCCAGGCACTTTCCTGTCATCAGCCAACATTTCAAATTTTGGTGAGCTCTGATACTTCCTAAAGTTCATTGGTAGAACTTCTCATAACTCTTCTAAACTTTAAAAGTTCTCAAAAGTCATAACTTGTTTAATTTTATCTCAAAATACTTTGTTATCCAATCTCAGAAAATAATAAAGACAAAAGTAAGAAAAGTATATTTACTCAAGGAACTATGGAGCCTAGAAAGGATATAGGGCTTTTTCTCCCTTATCTAAAAGCTCACAACATTTCTTAATTCTTATAAGAAAAAGGGGTTGATGAAGGGGTATTCTGATATTTTAGTATGTAAACTCAGTTGTATCTCAACAATTCCTGAGTGTTGGCATTTCTGACTTAGCAGAAGATACCTTATCATCTGTAATATCATTTCTGCTATGTAAAATGGAGAGCAGAATGATTAACACTTAGCATTTTAGAACTTGGAACCAAGCAAGCTTGTCAGGAGCCAGCAAGGGAGAGGCAATTGCTGGCAGACTATAAAGAGCAGAATTTTGAATCAAAAGCTTTCTCATTTTGGAGAAGGGGACTTTGGTGGGAGTTTGGTTGGGAAATGGGGTAGGCCAAATCAACCCAGATTACCTGCATCCAGTTCTAATCACTACCACACCATCAACTTCTGTGTGAATCTGTATTATACATCCTAATCAATCATCATCAAGGAACAAGCAATATAAATACCATCAAACAACCTGATTCAGGCTAAGCAGCCTGGCCGGATTGCAACTGAGAGATAGACAAACCTCTCCAGCTGTTAATGTCAACTTGACTACCTTCAATTGACATCACCTGAGCATCATTAACTTTAGTCAAGCTTTCCCTTACACCTCTTTCCTTCAATCCCTGATTCCCTTCCCTAAGTTTGTTGTTATTAAATCTTGAAACTTACTTAGATGGATGTCATCATTACCCTAAGGATTATCAAACATATCCTTGGGTATCTGAGGGAAGAGGGATTTCTCAAACTAAAGTTAAGCCACAGTCACTAGCATTATCCATAGGGGGGCAGCTGGGTAGTTCAGTGGATTGAGAGCCAGGCCTAGAGATGGGAGGTCCTAGGTTCAAATCTGGCCTCAGACATTTCCCAGCTTTGTGACCCTGGGCAAGTCACTTGACCCCCATTGCCTACCCTTACCACTTTGACTCCAAGAAGGAAGGTAAGGGTTATTTTCTTTTAAAAATAGAATAACTTTCATAATCTCTAGCTTCTGCTTATTGCTTTACACAGCTTACCAACTTTGGTTTGAAACTCTGCCCAATTATTGCCTCAAACTACTCTTAAACTATGACTCTTTCAAGTGGCTGGCTGTTAGTTAGCTGAGTTCATATCATTCTTACCAACCATGGGTGCTATTGTAATATCTTTGTTTCCAGGTCTATGGGCACTAAAGAAAATAATGGAACTCACTTGGGGAACTAAACGAAACACAAATGAAGACCTACTAAATGCTCTTAAAGAACAAATTAAACAATTAATAGAGATTGACAAGAAAATAAAAGGACAGACTCTAGACAATCATACCATGTAGTTAGAAATAATTGAGAAGGCACAGGCTGAGACCATCAATACTCCCAATAATCCTAATAACTCCACCAATCTTAATACCATAAATAACAAAGCTGAGGTGAAACCAATTGCATCCTCCACAGTTTCTCTTTACCCCATAGTGGATCAAACTCATTTGCAACTGCAAGGGGCAATTGTGCATATGAAGGCAAATAAAGCTTTCACTGCACAAGACCTGGAAGTATTGTGACATAGGTTCCCACAATATTTCCTATCTCTTCACAAGTATGTCAAGGAACTAAAAAGAACTTTTGCTCTCTATAATCCAAGTTTCCAGGACGTGGAATTTTTACTAGATGAATTTTATACACTATCTGAAAAGGCAAAGTTTTTACAGGTGACTAGGAATAATGAAAACCTGACATCATGGCCCACTGTTCACCACAACCTGGAAGTTTCTTCTCATGCAAATATGAGGTATCTATTGCAATGCAGAAGGATTAAAAAAACACTTGCAAAAAAGCCCAAATGCATGGAATAAATTCAAGAAGTTCAGACAGGCTGAGGATGAGCATCCCAGTCTGTGCCTCAACCATCTTATTGAGGCTGTGGAGAATTTACTTGGATTTCGTGGGGATCAAGCCTCTGAATCACTGCAACATATTAGGAGGTAATTTATTAAGGGAACCACAATTCCAATTCAAAACTATTTCAGAGAAAATTGCTCACTATGGGAGACTCTGTCAATTTAAGAGCTTAGACAGCATACAAGCTATATACATGATTCCAGAAACAAAGAACAGAGGGCAGCTAGGGAATCAGAGACAGAGAAAGACAAAGACAGAGAAAGACAAACTTATTGCTGACCTGAAAAGGCAGCTCAAGGAGGCAAAAAGAGAGAAAGAAAGAGAGGAGAAGCAAACAAGCAGAAATCAGAACCAGAGCAGACAACCAAATTTCTTTAATAATACCAGGAGAAACACAAACAATTCAAATTGAACATGTTACCTATGTGGGTCCAAGGGGCACATAGTCTAGTTATGTAAATACAAAAAAACCAAATCAATTTCAATAAGATATACGATTACAGCAAGGACAGCTCCAAAAGAACATATCACAACTCAAAATGGAGAAACAAATCTAGCCAACATGAGGAAAGCACTGATCATGACAAATGTTGGGATCATAAGTGCAGAAAATACAGCCAAACCCTATCCCTGACTGACATAGAGACTCATTTAAAATTGGGAGCCAAGCTGAACAACATATGAACTGCAGATATGGGAACATTAAGCTCTATTAAGTGTAATGGAAATAGAGAGAATAATGAAAGAGAAAATATGCTGCTTAGATTGGGCATTGAAGAAAATGAGTTTACTACATTTGAGAAAAAGAGTAGAGAAAGAACTGCTGATGAAATAGAAATGTTGCAGGACATCTTACTGATGAGGAAAGATGTTTATGGGACATTAAGCAGTGCAGCTATAGAAAGTCAGTTGACACAATCCTCATCAGAAAATTTGGATGTGCAACAAGAGGACTTTGTAAAGGGGACTAGTAATTGCTGGCAAAAGCACAAAGCATTACTACCTGGTTTGATGGAGGAAAACCCACAACTAAAATCCTTTATTTCAAGTAGCAATCAAGAGGCAAACTTAAATAAAGGAAAAGAAAGGGATTTACATAGTGATAGATATTACAATTGCTACACACATAACCCATGAGTTGAAGTTGTGTCCCACAGAAGAAGCAACGAGCTATCAAAATGTTGTAAATTCAAACAGTAGTCAGTGTGTAGAGAGAAAACCCACTCAAGATTCAAAGGGTACCCCTCTAACTTTTTGGCTTGAAATACTATTACATGAAAACATACACAAAAAAAGTTAGCTAGTTTCAAGTCTGAACACAAAAGCAAAAGAATATAAACCAAAATGCTGTGTGGGAAGGCTTTTCAAAATGAAGTACTCAACTTAGATGAGAAGTCTGACTAATACAGTGGGGGTTCCTATGAGTTGCCAGTAGCTTCACAGCAAAGTGAAAGAAAAACTGAACATCACCAAGTCTTAGAGACAGAAAAATTAGAATCTGAGGCAGTAAATGGTAAAGAAACTACTCACAAACCAAAACCAAAAACTGCCAAAGAGGACATTTTTACTTCTCCAGACTCAGAAAGTAAAGTTGTGATTTTAACTGACATTTTTCAGCCAGTCTGTTAATGGGTACCTGCTAGCTCTTCAACATTCCGTGAGCTCAGACAGGGTAGCTATGGCAATTCAGAATCCTGATGGAGGTGCTAGAGCAGGCTGTTAGAACTCCAGTCTCACAGACCTGCAGAGATGACACAGACACATCTTTTAGAGAGCATGAAGTTTCTTTACATTGACACTGGCTCTGACACCAAGAATGATATACTGCTGTGGAATGAAAGCCATATGCAGGATGAGTCTACACAAGAACATCTGCTATCTTTGGTAGGGTCACAAATCCCAAATGAACCTTTTGTAACCATTGCTATTAACAGAAATCTCTATGAGGCCATGGTCAATACCTGGGCCTCATGCTCCATTTTAAAATCAATTCCAGATGGGTGCAAATATGAAGGGAATGTGAAAGTTTGTGGTGCATCTGATTTATCACAATCTGTACCAAAATTCAAAGCAAAAATGGTCAAACTGGGGCCACTCAAAATTGATCATTCCTTTCTATTAATGTCATTGTGTCCAAGTAATGTGATTGGGAGGGATATTTTATGCAAATTGGCAGCCACAATTCAATGTGAGCCTAATGGAGAAATCTATTTGCATATGCCAAAGAGATCCCTAAAACAGCCTCCACTATTGTGTCTAGACAGAGTGGAAGAAGAATCAGATTACCAACAAAAGAACAACACCTATGAGATTCCTGACACAATCCAAAATGAAATCTGGGCAAAGAATTCCACAGAGGTTGGAACAATATTATCTGAAGAACCAGTAAAGATGGAGGTTAAAGGAGGAGTACCAGCAAGAATTCATCAATTTAAATTAAGCAAAGAAGCAGTGGAAGGTGTCAGACCAATAATCCAAAGTCTCCTGGAACAAAACATACTAGTCTATGGCTTTTCAGAGTTCAACACTCCCATCATGCCAATTAAAAAAGCAAAATTGTACTCTGAAGAGAAAACTGAGTGGAGAATGGTTCAAGATCTCAGAACTATCAATAACTACATGAAGAAGACACATGCAATAGTACCAAGTCTATCTCAAATCATCAATGAGATCCCTATGACAGCTAAATGGTTCACTGTGGTTGATTTCATTTCAGCTTACTTTTCCATCCCCAAGCATAGAGACAGCCAGAAGCTGTTTGCCTTCACGTGGGAGGAAAAATCTATCATGTGGACTCAAATTTCACAGGGATTTGATGATAGCTCCACAATTTTTTGCCAAATCTTACAAGAGGATCCAGAATATATTACTTTCACTGAGGGCAAGATGGTGCATTATGTAGATGAAATCCTGCTAATGTCACCAACTGCATCCATAATGCCAGAGACAGTATACACTTGTTAAAAGAACTGTGTAAAAGGGGTCATAAGATATCAAAAAGCAAACTGCAATGGATTAAAAGAAAGTGGAATATTTAGGATTCATCTTAGAAGAAGGTGCCAGAAGAATAATGCTTTAAGCTTATCTAAAAGCTCACAACATTTCTTAATGCTTATAAGAAAAAGGGGTTGATGAATGGTCATACTGATGCTTTAGTATGTAAACTCAGTTGTATCTCAACAGTTCCTGAGTGCTGGCATTTCTGACTCTATAACTTAGCAGAAGATGACTTATCATCATACAACATCAGTCTCTGAGTCAGTGATGGGAAGAAGTAGGCTCAACAAACCTCTATATGTGTTGGATTAATAGATCAAGTGATAATTACAAATACTTTGTATAAGTCAAAAGGAAGGACAAGAAAGTGTATTCTAAGAACTAAACCTGCATTGGTGGGTTATCTATTACACATGAAAATAAGCTCTGCATTTGAATTGTATAATGGAAAGAAAGCTAGGCTAGGATGTAATGATTTCAGATTTTTCTAAATCCAGAAATGTTTACTTTTACTTTTGGATTAACAGAAATTCATAGTTTGAACCTATAACATGAGGGGCTAATAATTTCACTGAATTTCACAAAAGAAATTAAATTTGACAAAGGTTTTTCACTTTTCCAATGATATTAAAAAGAAATGGATGTTTTGGTAAGTTACCCACTTCTATTTTAAATAGGCAAATGAAGTCTAATGGGAACTTCCTCCAGTAAGTCTTGGAAAACACCAAAGCAGTACATTACAAATTTTCTGTAGTGGGAAATGGTGAATGTAATGAAGATAAATGCCAAAAGTTCAGAATACACATTATATACACACATATTTACACACACACACACACACACACACTCACACACACACATATGTAAGTTAAATTTTTTTTAACTTCATTTGACAAACTAGGCAGGGTTGGTAATGGGTTTAGTTTGAAAATTCTATTATATTCATAGCTTGTATCATTTTCTTTTTTCAGTGAACACACATAGGCAGCTAAGATTGGTTATTAATCCACTAACAGACAAATTAGAAATATTTGCATTTAACATAGGGAAAGTCTTCCTGAGGGTGCTATACAATGGGAAGTTATATCCAATAATGCTTTGAAATAAATGCTTGCAAATAACCATGTTTCTAAGAAAATATAACAACATAGTTTAAGTATGCTACTCTTGTATACAAATTCAAACATTTAGATAGGATGACTGTGCAAAAATGATGAACATTTTGTGGAAACAAATGAAAAGAATTCAAGCAACTCATGTGTCTTTTTGAGTTAATTTGTTTTGGAGTTCTTACGAGTTCTTCATAAAATTTCTCTACCAATTCCTCCTCAACAACTGATGCTGGCAATTGTCTTCCTGGAGATACTTCTGAAATATCTATTATAAATACTATAATACATGATGAGTACATGTCTCATGAAATTATATTTTGCATCATATTGGAGCTTATGATAAAATCTATTAAACCATCTCCTTTCCTTGCTTCTTCATAGATATATGAAGTCATATCTTCATAGTCTTGTCATCTTAGACATATGAGTCATCTTTTCTTTGCACTGTAACTTCCTTCTTTCTTCTGCTTTTGGTTAGAGCAAGAATGTGAAAGTTGCTTTGATTCAATTCCTCCATTCATATGTCTACTCAATGGTCATTTGAAGAAGCGTCTCACATTTAGAGAACCAACAATAAAATTTAAGATCGTTGACAATTTTAAAAACTGCAGTTCTTGGTACTCTCTGCCCCATTTTATCACTTAAAAGTCTAGAAAGGATTCAAATGACTAGCCTATTATAAATATAACTTTTGATCTTCTCAGTAGGATTAGATAGAGTTTTATATCCCAATGGATAATATAGCTACACTTCCCTCTCAGGTTTAATTACACTGAGGAGTAAGGTTTAAATATCCCCCACCCTGTTGTGGGGTCTTTTCATTCATCTGGATTTGTTTTTATGTCCCCTTGAGGAGTCCTATATGCTTCTGTTAGGAGAGATTAAGCAGCTGCTTTTTACTCTGCTGCCATCTCAACCCTGAACCTCAGAGTATGATTTTAATAGAAGTAAATTTACCATGGTATTCTAAGATAAATTTTTTGTAGTAACCAAAAAAATGGAGGCAAAGTACAGTTTCATTAACTGGGGAAATGATAAACAAATGAATGTAATAAATTATTACGACTTCTGGTTAAGATGGCGGCAGAGGAAGGAGCAGCTGCTCAATCTCTCCTAACCACTGCATATAAGACTCCTCAGGCGGACATAAAAATGAATCCAGACGAACAAAGGAACCCCACAACAGGGCACAGCATTGAAGGTACGCAGAATCAGGGCATTTCCACGCTATAAAGGGGTGAAACAGCTCTCACTAAAACGCGAGAGGAAGAAGCCCCCTCACCCCCCCCACACCACACACAGCGCCAAGACCAACGCACAAGAGTGAAAACAGGAGTGGGGCAACCGGTAAATCACTAGCAGCCCCAGGGCTTATACCTGTGAGTTGCCAGACATGGGACCCCAGGTGGCTGGGGGGATGCACGGACTTTCCCCAGCGTCAACAGGGATGAAGGCTCTGCCCCGGCTGGAATTCGGGTGGAATAAAGATCCCTAAAGCAAGGAATTCCCCCAGCTTCTACTCAGCAAAGGCAGTGCCCCGGGAGGAATAAAGATTTCCAACACAGGCTAGGACATCCAGTGAGGACCCCGGGCAGACAGGAGGGTGGCTGTGGAAGCAGCCCCAGAGACTGCTGAAGGAGCCTCGGACAGAGGGGCAGACCAGGGAATACCAGGAGCCCTGACCCCGAGGACAAGAAGACCAGAGCTAATCGGAAGCTTAGAAAGTGCAAGCAGACCCTGAGTGTGAAGACAAAGTTGAAAAGGGGCGGTGCTAACAATGGCAAGCAATAAGGAAGCCCAGAAGAAAAAGATTACCAAGAAAAACTCTGGAACACTCAACAACTTCTACACAGAGAAAATCCAGACAACAGAAGAGGGAAAACAAAAATCCAAACCTCCCCAAAAAAATGAAAGCTGCTCACAAGCTATTGAAAAGTTAAAAAATGAAATGTTGAGGAAGATGGAAGAAATATGGCAAGAAAATAACAGTTTAAAAGGCAGAATTTTGCAATGGGAAAGTGAGGCAAGTCAACAGAAGACCAGAAATGACCAGATTGAAAAGGAAAACAAAAAGATTAGAGCCAAAAACCAAAAGATTAGAGCTGAAAACCAGTCCTTACAGGCTAGAATCGAACAATTAGAAACCAATGATCTCTCAAGACAACAAGAACAAATAAAACAAAGTCAAAAGACTGATAAAATAGAAGGAAGCATGAAATATGTCAATGAGAAAGTGACAGACCAAGAAAACCAGTCTAGAAGAGACAATTTTAGAATCATTGGGGGAGAAGAAGGGGGAGGGAATTCATTAGGTCCTTTAAAAAACTAAAAGAGGGGAATAACAAGGGAGGGGACAGAAAGGGAAGTCAATCAAGGGAGGGGATAAGGGATACTGGCTCAAAGCAAACCACTGGTTTAAAAGGAAATAGTATAAGAAGAAGGGGTGGGTCTAGGGGAGGATACAAAAATGTCAGTGAATGCACAACTAACAATTGTAACTCTGAATGTGAATGGGATGAACTCGCTCATAAAACGGAAGCAAATAGCAGAGAGGATCAGAAACCAAAATCCTACCATATGTTGTCTACAAGAAACACATATGAGGCGGGTAGACACACACAAGTACAAGGTTAAGGGCATGAGCAAAATCTTTTGGGCATCAAATGAGAAAAAGAAGGCATGAGTGGCTATTATGATCTCTGACAAAGCCAAAGTAAAAATAGATAGGATTAAAAAAGACAGGGAAGGTCATTACATCCTGATTAAAGGCAGTATAAACAATGAGGAAATAACACTGCTCAATATATATGCACCAAGTGTTATAGCATGCAAATTCATAAAGGAGAAACTGCACAAGAAGGAAATAGATAGTAAAACCATACTAGTGGGAGATCTAAATATTCCTCTTTCAGATCTAGATAAATCAAACCAAAAAATAAATAAGAAAGAGGTAAGAGAGGTGAATGAAGTCCTAGAAAAATTAGATTTAATTGATATGTGGAGAAAAATAAATAGGGACAAAAAGGAATACACCTTCTTTTCATCTGCATATGGTACATTTACAAAGATTGACCATGTTATAGGGCATAGAATCATTGCAAAGAAATGCAAAAGAGCAGATATAATAAATGTAACCTTCTCAGATCATAATGCAATAAAAATAATAATTAGTAAGGGCACCTGGACAAGGAAATCAAAAAGCAATTGGAAATTAAACAATATGATTCTCCAAAACCAATTTGTCAAAGAAGAAATCATAGAAACAATCAACAATTTCATTGAAAAGAATGACAGTGATGAGACATACTACCAAACTCTGTGGGATGCAGCCAAGGCAGTACTCAGGGGGAAATTTATATCCTTAAGTGCATGTATTAACAAATTAAGGAGGGCAGAGATTAATGAATTGGGTATGCAACTCAAAAAATTAGAAAGCAAGCAAATTAAAAATCCCCAGATGAAAACTAAATTAGAAATACTAAAAAGTAAGGGAGAAATTAATAAAATCAAAAGTAAAAGACTATTGAATTGATAAATAAGACTAGAAGCTGGTATTTTGAAAAAACAGATAAAATAGACAAAGTACTGGTCAATCTAATGAAAAAAAGGAAAGAAGAAAACCAAATTGACAGTATTAAAGATGAAAAGGGAGACCTCCCCTCTAATGAAGGGGAAATTAAGGCAATCATTAAGAACTATTTTGCCCAATTATATGGCAACAAATATAACAATTTAGGAGATATGGATGAATATTTAAAAAAATATAAATTGCCTAGATTAACAGCAGAAGAAATAGAATACCTAAATCATCCCATATAAGAAATAGAAATTGAACAAGCCATCAAAGAACTCCCTAAGAAAAAATCACCAGGACCTGATGGATTCACAAGTGAATTCTATCAGACATTCAAAGAACAACTAATCCCAATACTATATAAATTATTTGATATGATAAGCAAAGAAGGAGTCCTTCCAAATTCCTTTTATGACACAAATATGGTACTGATCCCAAAGCCAGGTAAACCAAAAACAGAGAAAGAAAACTATAGACCAATCTCCTTAATGAACATAGATGCAAAAATCTAAAATAGAATATTAGCAAAGAGACTCCAGCAAATAATTAAGAAGATCATCCACCATGATCAGGTGGGATTTATACCAGGAATGCAAGGATGGTTCAACATTAGGAAAACCATCCAAATAATTGACCATATCAACAGTCTAAGAAACAAAAATCACATGATTATCTCAATAGATGCTGAAAAAGCCTTTGACAAAATACAGCATCCATTCCTATTGAAAACCTTGAAAAGTATAGGAATAGAAGGACCCTTCCTAAAAATAATAAAAATATATACCTAAAACCATCAACAAACATTATATGCAATGGGGATAAATTAGAAGCCTTCCCAATAAGATCAGGAGTAAAACAAGGATGCCCATTATCACCTCTATTATTCAACATTGTACTAGAAACAGTAGCAATAGCAATTAGAGAAGAAAAAGAAATTGAAGGTATCCAAATAGGCAATGAGGAGACTAAGCTATCACTCTTTGCAGATGAGATGATGGTCTACTTAAAAAATCCTAGAGAATCAACTAAGGGGCTAGTAGAAATAATCAACAACTTTAGCAAAGTGGCAGGATACAAAATAAATGCACATGAGTCATCAGCATTTTTATATATTTCCAACACATTAGAGCAGCAAGAGGTAGAAATTTAAAATCACCCTAGACAATATAAAATAACTGGGAATCTATCTACCAAAACAAACACAGCTATTATGCGAAAACAACTACAAAACACTTTCCAAACAAATAAAACTGGGTCTCAACAATTGGAAAGCCATTAATGGTTCTTGGGTAGGACGAGCTAACATAATAAAAATGAACATTCTACCCAAATTAATTTACCTATTTAGCGCCATACCTATCAAATTATCAAAAAATTTCTTTACTGAATTAGGAAAAACTATAACAAATTTCATTTGGAATAACTAAAGATCAAGAATATCAAGGGAAATAATGAAAAAAATGTGAAGGAAGGGGGCCTAGCAGTACCAGATATTAAACTATATTTTAAAGCAACAGTCATCAAAACAATATGGTACTAGCTAAGAGATAGAAGGGAGGATCAGTGGAATAGACTTGGGGTTAATGATGTCAGCAAGACAGTGTATGATAAACCCAAAGAGCCCAACTTTTGGGACATGAATCCACTATTTGACAAAAACTGCTGGGAAATATGGAAAACAGTATGGGAAAGATTAGGTTTAGATCAACATCTCACACCCTACACCAAGATAAATTCAGAATGGTTGAATGACCTGAATATAAAGAGGGAAACTATAAATAAGTTAAGTGAACACAAAATAGTATACCTATCAGATCTCTGGGAAAGGAAAGATTTTAAAACCAAGCAAGAGTTAGAGAAAATTACAAAAGGTAAATTAAATGATTTTGATTATATCAAGCTAAAAAGCTTTTGTACAAACAAAAACAATGTAGTCAAAATCATAAGGGAAACAACAAATTGGGAAAAAATCTTTATAATGAAAAACTCTGACAGGGGTCTAATTACTCAAATATACAAGGAGTTAAATCAATTGTATAAAAAATCAAGCCACTCCCCAATTGAAAAATGGGCAAGAGACCTGAATAGGCAATTCTCAGGTAAAGAAATGAAAAGTATCAATAAGCACATGAGAAAATGTTCTAAATCTCTAATAATTAGAGAAATGGAAATCAAAACAACTCTGAGGTACCACCTCACACCTAGCAGATTGGCTAAAATGAAAGAAGGGGGGGCGGGGCAGCTGGGTAGCTCAGTGGAGTGAGAGCCAGGCCTAGAGACAGGAGGTCCTAGGTTCAAATCCGGCCTCAGACACTTCCCAGCTGTGTGACCCTAGGCAAGTCACTTGACCCCCATTGCCTACCCTTACCAATCTTCCACCAAGGAACTAATACACAGAAGTTAAGGGTTTAAAAAAATGGAGTTTATAAAATGAAAGAAGGGGAGAGTAATGAATGCTGGAGGGGATGTGGCAAAATTGGGACATTAATGCATTGCTGGTGGAGTTGTGAAATGATCCAACCATTCTGGCTAGCAATTTGGAATTATGCTCAAAGGGCTGTAAAAGAGTGCCTGCCCTTTGATCCAGCCATACCATTGTTGGGTTTGTACCCCAAAGAGATCATAAATAAACAGACTTGTATGAAAACATTTATAGCTGCGTTTTTGTGGTGGCAAAGGACTGGAAAAGGAGGGTTTGCCCTTCAATTGGGGAATGGCTGAACAAATTGTGGTATATGCTGGTGATGGAATACTATTGTGCTGAAGGGAATAATAAACTGGAGGAGTTCCAGGTGAACTGGAGAGACCTCCAGGAACTGATGCAGAGTGAGAGGAGCAGAGCCAGAAGAACATTGTACACAGAGAGTGATATACTATGGTAAAATCGAATGTAATGGACTTCTGCACCAGCAGCAATGCAATGACACAAGACAGCTATGAGGGATTTATGGTAAAAAACGCTACCCACATTCAGAGGAAGATCTTCAGGAGAGGAAACATAGAAGATAATCAATTCCTTGAATGCATGGGTTGAGGGGGACATGATTGGGGATGTAGACTCGAAACGACCGCACCAATGCAACTAACAACAATATTGAAATAGGCCCTAAACAAGGACACATGTTACAACCAGTGGAAATGTACATCAGCCATGGGTGGGGGGAGAGAGGGAGGATAAAGGGGAAAGTAGGGGTATGAAGCATGTAAACAGGTTAAAAATGAATATTAATAAATGTTTAAAAAAATAAATTATTACTATGTCAGAAAAAAGAGGAATGAATATAAAGAATTCAAAAAGGCATAGAAAAATTATAAGAACTAAAATAGAATGAAGTACATAACTATTACTCTCTAAATGGAAAAAAAATTAAAACAAGATGGGCAGCTAAGTGGTGCAGTGGATTTTCCCTGACTCCAAATCTGGCCATAGACATTTATTAGCTGTGTGATCCTGGGCATGTTACTTAACCCTCTTCGCTTCAGTTCCTCATCTATAAAATTATCTAGAGAAGGAAAAGATTAATCACTGTAGTGTCTTTGCCAAGAAAACTCCAAATGGGGTCACAAAGCATCAGACAACTGAATTGACTGAACTGAAATGACAATACAAATAAAATGAAAACAAAATAAAAAATAAAAGTGAACACAATAATTATAATAATGTATCTTGGTCATAACAAGAAGTAAAGAAATGAAACTACATTTTCTTCTTTATATAATGGCCAAATATGGGTGTGTTGACTGAAAAATCATGTGCTTTCTTCTATTTTTCTACTCCCACAGTTCTTTGTCTTGATGTGGATAGCATTCTTTCTCCTAAGTCCCTCAGGATTGTCCTGGATCATCACATTCCTTTCAGTAACAAAGTCGATTATATTTGATCATCCCACAATTTTTCAATTTCTATGCACAATATTCTCCTGGTTCTGCTGATTTTGCTCCATATCAGTTCCTGAAGGTCTTTCCAGCTCATTTGAAAATCAACCATGATTTTCTTCCTTTTGGCATAATTGTATTCCATCACCATCATATGCCACAATTTATTCAGCCCTTCCCCAATTTAGGGACACCCCTTCATTTTCCAGTTTTTTGCCATCACAAAAAGCACAGCTATGCATTTTTTTGTACAAATATTTTTCATTATGATCTCTTTGTAGTACAAACATAATAGTGATGTTGCTGGATCAAAGAGTATAATTTTTTAAAAACCCTTTGGCCATAATTCCAAATTGTCTTCCAGAATAGTTGGATCAAATCATAACTCCACCAGCAATGCTTTAGCATTTGATTTTGCCATACTCCCTCCAACATTTATTATTTTTCTTTACTGTGATATTGGCCAATCTTCTTGGTGTAAGGTGGTACCTCAGTGTTGTTTCTATTTGCATTTCTGTAATCCGGAGGGATTTAGAACACTTTATCATATGATTATTGATAGTTTTGATTTCTCCATCTGAAAACTGTCTATTCATGTCCCTTTACTTCTTGTACATTTGGCTAAGTTCCTTTTTATTTGGGAAATCAGACCTTTGTCAGAGAATTTCATTATAAAAATTTTCCCCACTTTGTTGCTTCTCATCAAATTTTGGTTGCATTGGTTTTGTTTGTACTAGACATTTTTAATTTTATATAATCAAAAGCATTCATTTTACATCTTGTAATGTTCTCTATCTCTTGCTTGGTCTTAAATTCCTTCCTTTTCCCATAGATCAGACAGGCATACTATTCCATGTTTACCTAATTTATTTATGATTTCACACTTTATGTTAAAATCATTTACCCATTTTGAATTTATCTTGGTATAGTGTTTAAGATGTTGAACTAAAACTAAATTTATTCCCATACTATCTTCCAATTTTTCCTGCAGTTTTTGTCAAGTAGAGAGTTCTTGCTCCAAAAGCTGGGATATTTGGGTTTATCAAATATGAGCTTTCTAAGGTCATTTACCCCTAGTCTATTCCATTGATCCATTCTTCTATCTTTTAGCCAGTTTTTGTTGTTTTGTTGATCACTGCTTTATAGTACAGTTTAAGATATGGTACTATTAGGCCCCCATCCTTTACATTTTTATCCATTAGTTCCTTTGATATCATTGATCTTCCAGATGAATTTTGTTATAATTTTTTTCTAAAAATGTAAAAAATATTTTGGTAGTTTCATAGGTATGGCAAAGAATTTTATATATATTTGTATATTTGTTTAGGTAGGAATGTAATTTTTATTATATTAGCTCATCCTACCCATGAATGATTAATGTTTTTCCAATTGTTTAGAAATAGTTCTATTTGTGTGAAAAGTGTTTTGTAGTTGCATTCATATAATTCCTTAGTTTGTCTTGGCAGATAGATTCCCAAATATTTTATATTGTCTAGAATGATTTTAAATGGAGTTTCTCTTTCTAACTCTTGCTACTGAGTTTTGTTAAAATATATATAGAAATGCTGATGATTTATTTAGGTTTATTTTGTATCTATCCTGCAGCTTTGCTAAAATTATTTCTAGTAACTTTTTAGTTGGTTTTCTAGGATTCTCTAAGTGTACCATCATATCATCTGCAAAGAGTGATAGTTTAGTTTCATCATTGCTTACTTTAATCCTATGAATATACATATTTTTTTCTCTAATTGCTACTGCTAGCATTTCTAATTCAATTTTAAATAATAGTGGTGATAACAGAAGTCCTTCCTTCTCTCCCAATCTTATTGGATAGGCTTTTAACTTGTCCACATTGCAGATCATATTTGCTGATATTTTTAATTATAAAATGTTTATTATTTTGAGGAATGAACCTTTTTTTTTAAACCCTTGTACTTCGGTGTATGGTCTCATAGGTAGAAGATTGGTAAGGGTGGGTAATGGGGGTCAAGTGACTTGCCCAGGGTCACACAGCTGGGAAGTGGCTGAGGCCGGGTTTGAACCTAGGACCTCCTGTCTCTAGGCCTGACTCTCACTCCACTGAGCTACCCAGCTGCCCCCATGGACCTTTTCTTCCTATACTTTCTAGTGTTTTCAATAAGAATGGGTGTAGTATTTTGCCAAAAGCTTTTTCTACATTTATTGAGATAATCATGTGATTTCTGTTGGTTTGCTTGTTGATATGGTCAATTACATGGTTAGCTTCATAATGTTAAACTGGCCTTGCATTCCTGGTGTAAATCCCACCTAGTCATGATAAATAATACTTGTTACAACTTGCTGTAGTATTGATATTTTTGATAGTATTTTATTTAATATTTTTGCCTCTGTTTTCCTCAAGGAGATTGATCTATAGTTTTCTTGCTCTGTTGTTGGTCTTCCTGGCTTGGGAATGAATACAATATTTGTGTCATAAAAAGAATTTGATAAAACTCCTTGAAGTATCACAACCATATGTGTGTCATAAAAAGAGTTTGGTAGACCTCTCTCTTTGCTCATTTCACCAAATAGTTTATATTTAATTGTTTTTCAAATGTTTGATAGAATGGAGATTTTTTTCCTAGGGAATTAGTTGAGGATTGGTTCATTTTCTTTTTCTGAGAAGATATTACCTAAGTATCCTATTTTCTCCTTTGTTAATCTAGGAAATTTATATTTTTGTAAATATTTGTGCCTTTCATCTAGATTGTAATTTTTTTGTCACATAATTGGGCAAAATAGTTCCTGATAATTCCTTTAATTTCCTCTCTAATTATAGGAAAATTTACTTTTTTCATTTTTCAGACTAGTAATTTGATTTTCTTCTTTCCTTTTCTTAATGGAATTAACCAATGTTATGTACAAACCAATGTATGGTCTTAGATATTAGTTCAACAGTTATCTTACTTTCAATTTTATTAATTTCTTCTTTAATTTTTAGGGTTTCCAATTTAGTCTTTAACTGAGGGTTTTTAATTTATTCTTTTTTAGTTTTTATTAGTAGAACAAATTCTTTGATCTAATTTTTCTCTATTTTATTTATGTAAGCATTGAGGGACATACATTTTCCCTTGTATCCCATAAATTTTTGACTATATCTCACAAATTTTGATGTGTTTTACTCATTGTCATTCTATTTAATGAAATCAGTGATTGTTTTTATAATTTGTTCTTTGACTCACCCCTTTTTAAGAATTCAGTTGCTTAGTTTCCAATTAATTTCCAATTTCTCATTCAATGAGTCCTCATGGATTATATTTTTATTACATTATCATTTGAAAAGATTGCATTTGTTATTTCTGCTCTTCTGAATTTGGTTCTGAAGTTTTCAGGCCCTACTATGTTGTCAATTCTTATGAATTACCATCAGCTACTGAAAGAAGGTATATTCATTTTTTACCTGCATTCAATTTTCACCATCATTTAATCTAATAAATTTAATCTAATAAATCTAACTTCTAAAAATTTGATTCACTTTCCTTCTTTCTTATTTTTTAAAATTAGATTTATCTAGTTTTATGAGTAGAATGTTGAAGTCTCCTAATAGTGTAGTTTTTTTTTTAAACTCTTAACTTCTGTGTATTGGCTCCTTGATGGAAGAGTGGTAAGGGTGGTCAATGTGGGTCAAGTGACTTGCTCAGGATCACACAGCCAGAAAGTGTCTGAGGCCGGGTTTGAACCTAGGACCTCCTTTCTCTATGCCTGACTCTCAATCTACTGAGCTACCCAGCTGCCCCTCTAGTGTAGTTTTAATATTGGCTCCTTAACCTACTTTAGTTTGGCCTTTAAAAATTTGGAGGCTTGCAGAACCAAGATGGCAGAGTAGAAGCAGACATGCTTGATACCACCATGATTATCCTTTCCAATCAATCTTAAAATAACTTAACAACATGTATATAGGATTGAAAAAAACAATAAAGAGATAGAGTGAAGCATCTTTCAGGAGAAGAACAACTTGAAAGGTAGGCAGAGGTGGACTCAAGATGGCAGAGTAATCCTCAGAAGCTCTGTGCCACCATGAAAATCATTCCCAGCCAAAACTAAAATATTGCCTCAAAATGAATATAAGAATGAAAGAACCAACAAGGAGACAGAATGAAACAATTTTTAAGAAAAGAAAAACACAAAAGGTAGGCAAAGAACATCTGG
Source organism: Gracilinanus agilis (assembly GCF_016433145.1). NCBI lineage: Eukaryota > Metazoa > Chordata > Mammalia > Didelphimorphia > Didelphidae > Gracilinanus > Gracilinanus agilis. The sequence goes on from NC_058132.1 coordinate 428,438,363, forward strand.
GGCTCTGGGGTGAAAGGAGACCAGACCAGCAAGAAGCTACAGCAAAGAGGGAAGAGCTAGCCAAGAATCTGCCACAACCCTTGTGATGAAATAGTAGGGTAATCTTGGTTAAGGGAGAGAATAAAGGTGATGAGGTGAATTAGAAGGAGAATGAAGGAGAAGCTGACTGTAGGGAAGGGATGAATGAGGTAGGTGGTATACAGGAAGGTAAGGGAATGGATGGGAGTATACAGCAGGGCAGCTCAAACAGGCTTATTCACTGAGGCTTGAGACAGAGGATACTGGGGGAGATAGCTGGGTTCTTCAGGCATGGAAGATATTTCTGAGATACAAAAGGAGTTGAGCCAGTCAAAAATATTTTAAATCTGGAGGGCTTCTCTTATTAATTTCTAAAATCCCTTGATAGAGGAGTCAAAGGGCTCCTCCCTGCCAATGAAACTGATGGCTACAGGAAGTCTCAGGTAGGTACTTCCTGCCAAGATGGATGCCTGCGGTTCCCTCAAGAAATAAAAGAAAATAATTTCTTCCCTCTTTGGCCCTTGCCTTAATTTTCGATACAATAATTCACCAGAGGCTTTGAGTAGGTAACAGAGGGGATTTATTAATGTCAGGGATAATCAGAAGGAGAAAGGGGTTTAGGGTTTTGTAACACCTACTGGGAGAAAGTTGATGGTGGGGGAAGAGTTACAAGACAGGGTTAGACTGAGAGAGATTTGACTGCCTTAAAGTAAAGTATTTACTAGATCAATAAAATAAAGGATAACTTGATTTAAGAATGTCCTACTTGCCTACAGAAAACTAAACCCACAATGTCCAATCACTAAGCCACTCTTCCTCCCAGGGCCCAAAGGGAAATTCAAGGAAAATAACAGGGATGTAATATGGTAAGGACAGGGAGAGGTCCAGAGAAATCAGCTAGGTCCAAATGCCCCAAAAGACAGAAACACAAGCCAAGGCAGAACCAAAAGGAGAGCCAATAGGCAAAGCCAGAGCCAGAAGGCAAAAAACCCCAGTCAAAGTGAAAGGCAGAAGGGAAAAACCATATCAGTTGGACTTCAGCCCTATTATAGCATCAGGCTCCAACTAACTTTCTGAAAATTCTAAAACTTAACTGCCAGGGCTGCTTACATTTGAACTTAGCAAAAGCAAAAGCTTCTGTAGCATCCTTGCATTACACCCTGCTCACCCCCACATCTGCTGTCCAATGCTCAGGAACGTATGCCCTAGTCAACATCTAGACCCTGAGACCCTACCTGAGCAAATAGAGGCAAAACCCAGCCCATACCTCTTGAAATTTCAAACCTGTGGAGAAGTACATAACCTCAGCTCAGGGAATTCTACTCTGGGCTTGGGACAAGTACATAATGCACACCATGGGGTGGATGATAGTACTAAGTACTAAGTACTGATCTTTTTGCCTAAAGCTCAGCATGGAGCTCCAAGAGAGGAAAATCAAGGGTTTGCCTGATTGGATCAAGTACACAGGAAGACTGAAAACTTGAGACTAAGCCTGGGGCTAGAATTTGATCAGTCCCTGACCTGATCAAGATCCCAGTGAGTTCAAAAGCTTACACCTCAGCCCAAGGCAGGTCTTTAATCTATCAGAATCAGAAAGGTCAAGTCAATTAGAAGGGGATTTCAGAGCTCTCAGCTCTCAGACCATCACATCATCCCCCAACACCTACATATAATTCAATAGAAAAAATGAGCAAACAATAAGAAAAAATCTAACTAAAGGGTTTTATAAAGAAAAAGAGCAAGGAAGAGACACATAAAGGGACAGTGAAAGCAAAGGAAACCCTCCAAAGTCCAAAAGAAAAATATGGATTGGACACAGATTCTGGAAGAACTGAAAAAGGTCTTCAAAAACCAATTAAGAGAGGCAGAGGGAAAGTAATAAAAGGAGAAATAAAAGTGATACAAGGGGAAAGGAAAGTAATGCAAGAAGAAATGGGCCAATTGAAAAAGGAGAACCAAAAACTGATAGAGGAAAATCAGGCCTTAAAAATCAGAATTGACTACCTAGACACTAATGATTTCATGAGAAATCAGGAATCAAAGGAATAAAAAAGTGGAAAACATGAAATGTCTTATTTTTAAAAACTGATCTAGAAAATGTATCTAGGATAGACAATTTGAGAATTATTGGACTACATGAAAGTCATGATCAAGAAAAAACCTTGGACATCATATTACAAGAAATTATCAAAGATAACTGCCCAGAGAGGCTCGAACAAGAAAATAAAAGTGAAATTGAAAGAATTCACTGATGGCCTCCAGAAAGAAATCCTCAAATGATATCTTCCAGGAACGTAATAAATAAATTCAAGGGCTACAAAGTAAAGGAAAAAATATTTCAAGCAGACAGAAAGAAGCCATTCAAATACCATGGAGCTACAATCAGGATGACACAGGACCTAACAGCTTCTATATTAAAGGATCAAAAGGCTTGATATTCAGGAAGGTAAAAGATTAGGGTTTACAACCCAGAGTCACCTATCCAGCAAAACTGAGTATATTCTTTCAGGGGAAAAAATGAATATTCAATTAGGTAGAAAATTTCCAAGCATTCCTGAGGAATAAGCCAGATCTAAACAAAAAATCTGAAGCCCAAACACGAGACACAAGAGAGGCCCAAAAAGGTAAATAAGAAAGAGAAAATTTAAGGGATTTATTAAGGTCAAAATGTTTATATGTCTAATGGAAAGAGAATTTCTGTAATGATAGATGTATATGTAAATGTGAAGATAGAATTAACTTGCCCTTTGTCTATTTTAAATTAATCAAATCAAGAGCTTGAAGTGCAAGTCACTTACTACAGAAAGCTCACACCTCAAAAAGACCACAGGCCCTCATGCCTGGGAATTACTAGGCAAATTGAAAGGCTGCAATTGGTTCCTGTGAAGAGAGAAAGAGACAGAGTGATGTAAAAAAAGGAGTATAAAAGGTAAAGCCCAAGACCTGATTCATTATTTCTGAGCTGGTGAGTCAGACTGAAGGGAAACTCTTGGAGGCAGTCACTTTTTCCTGGACTTGTCCTTGACTAGAGCTTTCCGTGTTGGAGAGGCTTGCTGGGTTAGTGACTCAGGCTGAAGGAAGAGGCTTGCATTGGTGGATTTCTGACTGAAAATGCAACCAGGACTTCCATGTGAAGATCAGGACTTGAGAAAGCCCTTGTGAGGTGTTTTCACCAGAATACCACTTAGGGTGGTAGGCTAGACAGTTCTTTATCTCCTTCTTATACTTCCCATTTTAATATCTCTACCTTGTTATAAATAAAAGCTGCTAGCAATTACTGACTTAAGGGATAATATTTTATAATTGCTGACCATAATCTTCTTTTTAACTCATAAATATTTTGTCAAACAAACTTTTTACCCTTACCTAAATGTGATGATATTGAAGGATATGTATATATGATTTGATATGTATGCATATGAATGATATATAAAATCAATCAAGGACTGAAAAGGAGGGTTACACTGAGAGAAAAGGGAAGGGAGAGTCAGAGTGGGGTAAATTATATAACATAAAGAAGCATGAAAAATAATTATAGAGAGGGGAGAATAACTGTGGTGATGGGTAATACTTAAACTTTACTCACATTGTAAAGGGCTCAGAGAGAGTAAAACAAGTATACTCAGTGTGATATATAATTCTATCTTATCCCATAGAGAAGTAGAAGGGGAATAAGAGGAGGTTAGTGTCAAAAAGCAAAGTGTAGGGGTAAAAGAAAGCAAAACACAGGTAAGGAGGAACAGAGAGGAAGGAAATGGAGCAGGCTTAAACGGGATAATATGATGGAGGGCAATACACAGTTAGTAATCCTAATGCTGAATGTGAATGGGATGAACTCACCCATTAAACAGACATGGATAGCAGAGTGGATTAAAACCAGAATCCTACTATATGTTGTTTACAAGAAACACATTTGAAACCGGGTGACATACAAAGATTCAAGGTAAAAGCCTAGAGCGGAATTTATTATGTGTCATCTAAAATAAAAGAAACAGGAGTAGCAATGATGATACCAGACCAATGAAAAGTTGAAATTGATTTGATTAAAAGAGATAAGGAAGGAAACTACATTTTCTTAAAGGGTACTATAAAAAATGAAGTAATAACATTAGTAAACATTTATGCGCCACATGCTATAGCAGCTAGATTTCCAAAGGAAAAATTAAAGGAGCTCAAGGAGGAAATACATAGTAAGACCATATTAATGGAGAATCTCAACCTCTCCCTTTCAGAACTACATAAATCAAACTGAAAAATAAATAAGAAAGAAGTAACAGAAGTCAGTGAAATGCTAGAAAAATTAGAGTTAATAGATATCTAGAGAAAACTGAATAGGAATAAAATGGAATATACCTTGTTCTCAGCAGTACATGGTACATATACAATTATCAACCATGTACTAGGGCATAGAAATATTGTAAACAAATGAAGAAAGGCAGAGATAATAAACACAACTTTTTCAGATCATAATACATAAAAAAATTATACTTAACAAGGGCCCATGGCAAAGCAAATTTAAAAGTATTTGGAAAATAAATCAACTAATTTTTCAAAATTGGTGCTTCAAAAAAATCATAGGAATAACTAGGGACTACATTAAGGAAAATGGGAAGACAGCATATATAAACCTATGGGATAAACACATAGCAATACTCAGGAGAAAAATTATATCTCTGAATGTCTATAGCAACAAAATCAAGAAGGAAGAGATTAATGAATTGGGCTTACAACCTAAAAAAGATAGAAAAAGAATTAAATATCACCAGATAAAAACTAAATTAGAAATCTTAAAAATTAAAGGAGAAACTAAAGAAATTGAAAGTAAAAGAACTATTGAACTAATAAATAAGATTAGGAGCTGGTACTTTGAAAAAACAAATAAAATAGATCAAGTACTGGTTCATCTAATAAAAACAAGAAAGAGAGAATCAAATTAACAGTATCAAAGATGAAATAGAAGAACTCACCTCTAATGAACAGGAAATTAAGGTAATTATTAAGAACTATTTTGTCCAATTACATAGATATACAATATATATGACAATCTAGGTGAAATGTGTTAATATTTACAAAATGGCTAGATTAACAAAATACAATACAGAATACATAAACAATCCCATGTCAGAAAAAGAAATTGAACAAGGCATCAAGGATATTCCTAAGAAAAAATGCCCAGAGCCAGATAGATTTACAAGTGAATTCAATCAAACATTTAAACAACAACTAATTGCAATACTACATAAATTATTTGAATTTCTCTAACTCTTCCTGCTGTGATGTGTTGGAAATATAAAGAAATGCTGATGATTTCTGTGCATTTATTTTCTATCCTGCAACTTTGCTAAAGTTGTTGATTTATTTCCACTAACTTTTTAGTTGATTCTCTAAGAATTTTCAAGTAGACCATCATATCATCTGCAAATAGTGATAGTCTGGTCTCCTCATTGCCTATTTTAATATCTTCAATTTCTTTTTCTTCTCTAATTGCTACTGCTAGTGTTTCCAGTATAATGTTAAATAATAAAGGTAATAACGGACATCCTTGTTTCACTCCTGATCTTACTGGGAATGCTTCTAATTTATTCCCATTACAGATGATGTTTGTTGATGGTTTTAGATATATACCATTTATTATTTTTAGGAAAGGCCTTTCTATTCTAAAATTTCTAGTGTTTTCAGTAGGAATGGGTGTTGTATTTTGTCAAAGGTTTTTTCAGCGTCTCTTGAGATAATCATGTGTTTTTTGTTGGTTTGCTTGTTGATATGTTCAATTATGTGAATGGTTTTCCTTGCATTCCTGATGTAAATCCCACCTGATCATAATAAATAATTCTCATGATCACTTGCTGGAGTCTTTTTGCTAGTATTCTGTCTAAGATTTTTGTATCTATGTTCATTATGGAGATTGTGCTGTATTTTTCTTTCTCTGTTTTTGTTATACCTGGCTTTGGGATTAGTACGATATTTGTGTCATGAAAGGAGTTTGGTAGAACTCCTCCTTTGCTTATTTTGTCAAATACTTTGTATAATATTGGAATGAATTGTTATTTGAAGGTTTGAAAGAATTCACTTGTGAATCCATTTGGTACCAGGGATTTTTCTTAGGGAATTCTTTGATGGCTTGTTCAACTTCTTTTTCTGATATGGGATTAAGTATTCTATTTTTATGCTGTTAATCTAGGCAATTTATATTTTTTGTAAATATTCATCCATATCACCTAGATTGCTATATATATTGCCATATAATTGGTCAAAATAGTTTTTAATGATTGCCTTACTTTCCTCTTCATTAGAGGTGAGTTCTCCCTTTTCATCTTTGATGCAGATAACTTGGTTTTCTTCTTTCCTTTTTTAATTAGATTAACCAGTACTTTGTCAATTATATTTATTTAAAGTACCAGCTTCTAGTATTATTTATAAATTCGATAGTTCTTTTACATTAAATTTTATTGATTTCTCCTTTGATTTTTATACTCTCTAATTTAGTTTTTAACTGGGGATTTTTAATTTGTTCCCTTTCTAATTTTTTCATTTGCATGCCCAGTTCATTGATCTTTGCCCTCTCTGATTTGTTATTATATGCACTCAATGATATAAATTTCCCCCTGAGTCCTACTTTAGCTGCATCCCACAGATTTTGGTAGGATGTCTCATCATTGTCATTCTCTTCAATGAAATTGTTAATTGTTTCTATGATTTGTTCTTTAACTATCTGATTCTGGAGAATCATGTTATTTAATTTCCAATTAGTTTTTGATTTGCCTGTCGATGTGCTCTTACTGATTATTATTTTATTGCATTATGATCTGAAAAGGTTACATTTATTATTTCTGCTCTTTTGCATTTGTTTGCCATGTTTCTATGCCCTATTACATGGTCAGTCTTTGTGAATGTACCATGTGCAGCTGAAAAGAAGGTGTTTTCCTTTTTGTCCCTATTTAGTTTCTCCACATATATATTAACTCTAATTTTTCTAGGATATCATTCACCTCTCTTATCTCTTTCTTATTTATTTTTTGGTTTGGTTTATCTAGGTCTGATAGAGGTATATTTAAATCTCCCACTAGTATAGTTTTACTATCTATTTCCTCCTTGACCTCTGCCAGTTTTTGTCTACAAGAAACACATATGAGGCGGGTAGACACACACAAGTTCAAGGTTAAGGGTATGAGCAAAATCTTTTGGGCATCAAATGAGAAAAAGAAGGCAGGAGTAGCTATTATGATCTCTGACAAAGCCAAAGTAAAAATAGGTAGGATTAAAAAAGACAGGGAAGGTCATTACATCCTGATTAAAGGCAGTATAAACAATGAGGAAATAACACTGCTCAATATATATGCACCAAGTGGTATAGCATCCAAATTCATAAAGGAGAAACTGGCAGAGCACAAGAAGAAAATACGAAAATATTTATAGCTTCCCATTTCTTGCTCCAGCTCATCTTATAAATGGAGAAACTGATATAAATTAATAAGGTTAAGTGACCTGCACAGGTTCACATAGTTAGTATCTGAGGCAAGGAAGATAAGTCCTTCTAATTCCAGACCCCAACGTCTATCCACTACACTATTTACCTTCCTTGAATCTTAGAATGCTTTATAAAAGATGTGCCATATCAAAGAAGGTGAAAGTATCAATGGACCATATTATGAAGTATGGTGTTCAGTCCTGGGCACAATAGTTTAGGAAATTGAGTTAGAAAATATTCAGAAGAAGGTGACAAAGATAGCAAAGAATCTTGAGATCATGTCATTAAAATAGTTTTTAAAAACTAGGTATTTTTAACATGAGAAAGAGATTTAGTACAGATGTGGTAACTATCTTCTAGTACTTGAAAGAGAATTATACTTTTTGGTACCTGAATTCTCCAACTCCCCTACATAACCAAGAGTATGCAAACTCACATTTTTCTTTAACTTAGTTGATATATATATGTATATGTATATACATAAACACATTTATATATAAAACACATTTTATATTTATTTTTATATTTAAATATATCATATATATAAACACATGGAGATTAGAAAATTTATTGGTGTGGCGCAAAGGGAAGCAGGGTAAAAGTCTCATTATATATCACTTTCTTGTAAGTTTATTGTGGTATTATTAACACTTTTCTACTCTTCTAAAAAACATTTGCTATCAGGAAATATTAGAGTCAGATTATTTTACCAAATACTTTTTTCTTCTTTAGTAGAATATATTACAACATAGAAACTGTTTGTTTGGGGGCTCATCTCTAACTGTAATGTAGAGATGGCAGGATGGAATCCCTGCAAAATACAAATACAAGGTCCCCTCACCCAAAGTTCTCCATAACTAGCTTTGGTGATTAAATTAGTTACTAATCTATCCAAATCTTTTTTGATAACAATGGCAGACATACATAGCTCAATCATTTCTTTGAAGCCAAGCTATATCTAAATCTTTATCAAAGTCCAAGGAGATTAAATCACATAGCCTTTCTCCCCTCAGCTGTAACTGTGATATCCTCAGAACAGTTAATCGGATTGTTCAGCCTCAACTCCACTTCAAAGATCAATTTAACTAGCCTTGACCTGCAGAATCTTGTACCAACTCTAGTATTCTCTTAGGCACAAAATAGGCATTTGTCTATGGAACTGGGATGAAAGAAGGACTCAATATCAAGAATGTTACTGTAATTTATTCATTGTTCCCTTCAATAGGCCTATTTCTGACTTGCATTTTGTAATATTTATGAACCAGTTCTGCTCTAAATTATCCTATGTTTTGAATCTCTTCTACTTTCATTGATCACATCCTGCCAGCACATTACCTTGGATTAGACCTATAATCTGACATTGGGGTAGTAGAAATATTTTAACAGATTATACCAACAAAAGTATTGAATGAGATCTTTTCTTTAAAAAGCATTCTGAAAAATGTCTTTGATCAGAGGCCCAAGGTCCAAAGTTGTAAACATCACTGCCTATACTCTTGAGTGAAAAATGCACAAGTAGCTCCTGCTTCTATTTATTGTTTGACCAATTTGAACTATTTGTTACACCAAAAACAAGTCAGAGCTATGTCTGCTCCATTGAATGAATGGATTCTGATGGCTGAATATTCTTCTTAACTATCCTTCCAAAGCTATAACTGAGTAAATTTCCTTTTGTTAGCTATCTGTTAGAATGATTTTCAGACTGCAGAATAACTTGCATATCCACAGCTCAGCCTGTGGGGGTTGTGCAGTCTTAGGGCAAGTAATAATCAGTCCCCCAGCAGGCAGAAACCAGAGACTCTTGTAACAATTAAAAGGGCCAGTAACTGATGTTTGATAGAAGGGAGATAGAGAAAGTCTATGTGGTGAGTCTCTCTTACAGCACTCCCCTGGAGCCGAATATACACTGAAGACTTTACCCTAGTGGTTCCCACTCCTAAGCTTCTCCCCACAGCCCCTTCTCCTTCTGTTTCTATTTCTATTTTTCTGTTTCTATCCTTTTCTATAATTGTAAGTTTTGATTGAAAAGGGTCTCTCAGCAAGCTTGGGTAATGGGTGAAGGAGACTAAGGTATTGCTCCCAAAATGGAGTCCAAAAACTTAGCTGACTCAATGGTTGAAGTCTCAATGGTTGAGTTGCAATGGAATGGCTTTGATCTGGGAATCAGGGTTTCAATTTCCAAAAGAAAGATCCTCAGGAATCACTCAGGACTGGATTGGAGCTGGGGTGTCCTTCCCTCTTCTCTCTTCCCAGTCCTCCACCCAAAGACCTCTCCTCTCTCCTCTTCCTCAGAGAAATTCCCAGAATCCTCTGCTGGTCTCAAATGTCAGCAACTGTCCACAACTGCTGCCTTCTCCCTTTGGTTCCCTCTCCTCCACACCAAAACCCATCCTTACACTCCTTACAAAGAGGACCCAAGTCCTATGGCTCCCCAGAGGATAGCAACTGAATATTTTACTGGATGTTAAATATGACTAAGATGGTGTATTGTCAATACTATTTATATCTCAGCTTGTTAAGGAATAATTCACAAGCTAGTATTTGTGTGAGAAGCCTATGAGAATCCCCCAAAGCAGGGTGACTTCCCCAACTGCCAAATCCAGACAGTCTGGAGAAATTCCTCTGATGTTGATGGATCAAAGAGCAAGATGACTAAAGCTTCTTTATAGTAGGTAACTTCTTTAATTGACTAAGGAAGGTATAAACTGTTGGTATTTGGGATCTTATATATGATGGTAAAGGTAATAGGATTAAGGGAAATCTAACTCTAAATCTTGATGAGTATGAATTAAGCCAAGTGGAGTTCCACACTCAACTTGATTTCAGCTTCTAGTCACCAGCTAATGGATGGATGAGCTAGCTAGGCCAGATGATGATAAGTAGATGTTGTTGACCTTTTGTGATGGTTAGTTGAAGTTGATGTCCATATAATTTGATGGTATATATACCACATATATATTCGTCATTATCATTAAACATATATATTAAACATACATGTATATATATTCTGCAGAATGCAGGCTATTAACAGAGATTGACAGGAACTGGTAGACACAGCACTGTGGATCAGGCAATCACAATCCCAGAGAAGATTACTAAGGTTCAATGGAGACCTACCCAATAACCTCCCTTCACCCTTCACCCTAACACAAGACTGAGTTGGTTTGCCTGGGGTTTCACCTCCTTTTATAGTGCTGTTCTAATGGTCTTTCAACTGTTTCCTTGCTTCTTTGGGGTTCTAAACTCTGTACCCCATGTTGATGCTGCTTGCAGAAAATGGCTACTTGAAAAAGATCATATTAACATATCATATTAAGTACAAATATCTTCATGCCACATGGAATTGGCCTTTCCTAACTCAAGCCTTTTTTATTATTTCTATCAAATCAAACAATATTTATAAAGTACTTAACACAGTGCCTGGAATATAATAACTGTTATGTAAATATTATATATATCATCATTATTTCACTCTTACTGTCACAACAGCTGTTGTAGTAGCTGTTACCCTGATACTCAAGGGCTGGAAAAGTAAAAGACACTTGCTCTATCTTTCAAGATTTCACAAGGTTCTGTAACAAAGGAAGGAATAAACAAATGGAAGGTGTTCGACACAGGATTTCCTAGAAAGTCACAAGGTTATAGTTTTCAGACAGCTCAGAGTGCTGCTTTTTTGCTGAAGTTCACAGGAAGAGGGAGAAATGACCAATAAATACTTTCCTATTAATACACTTACCTTGTTCCAGTTTGGTAGCTAATTAAAAAACGTCACTGCTATGCATCATGAACCTATGTTTTTTGGTGGGGATGGAGTGGAATTAAGGAAGGAGGAAAGGCTCCTTCATCACTCATGACTAGAAGCAGGTCCACCTCAAGTTTCCATGTACATACCTGAAAATTTGTTTGATCATGCCATAAGAGGTGGTTGGAGTGGAAGAGGAGGGGGTTCCCTTATGGGATAAGGGGACAATAATAAATAATGTGACACAACTACCACAAAGTGATGTTGTACTCAAAGTTAGAGAAAGAGTACAGTCTAGAATGACAATGATAGTTGCTTGTTTTCTTCAAGAGGAAGCCATTAGTCCACTCATCCTATTTCACAAGTAATGAATTAGTAATGAAGAAAAGAGGTCAGAGTTCCTTGCCAAGAGATAGCCAAGTCTGAGAAAATCATTGAAAATGGAAACCTTTGTTTTCTCTCAAATCTATGTTCCTCTGTTGAAAGAAGTATGGAAAGATATTGTGTCCAGAGTTCCTGAATTGTCTTTTATCTTTTTTCCCTGACAAGTCCTATTAAAGAATTAGATGAAAATAAAAAATAAGAATCAACTATAAGATACTACTACATTTCTGTTCCCATTTGCAGGATATAATCCATAAGGAACTGTAGTACAGAGAGAGGGGGTCATGTTAGTTTTTTTCAAGCTTTGGCTGAGTTCTGTAATCAGTTAGGAGTTTGGAATCTTGAGGGAAAAAGTCAGTTGGTTTGGAAATCTTGTGGAGAGAGGGTTCAGACCAGCTGGGCTGTTTCCTTACCTATCCGTAGAAATGAAATTTAGCCTAGCTTTGAAATATTTATTTAAGAATTGTTAGTTTAGAGAAACCTTTTGTATGTTCATTTCCTTTATTATTTCCTACCTTCCTTCCCTTACCTTATATGTCTGTGAAGTTAATAAGGAGAGTAAATTAGAGAAGAGTTCAAATCTGTGAAGGGTTTAACTAAAATTTGACAGTATTATATATAAAGAAGTTAGTCAGTTATCATTTATTCCCTTTAGACATCAAGAGCACTTTGAAAACTGAGTTAAGGCAGGTCCTTGCTCAGACTCCATCTCTGCCTCCCTTCCCCCACCTGAGGTTCCTGAGACAACTATTAGGGCTTCCTCAATCCACTTTCCTGACAAATCATCCTTTAAAGATAATAAACCCTTTTGTGTTTCAACAGACCTATTAGTATAATTTGTCAGTTAGTTATTAAGAGAGGGAAGAGGAGGGAAAGAACTAAAATACTCTGGGCTTGAAAGGAAGGTGTAATTTCAAAACAAGTCCCTTCCTGTGAAATTAACTAAAGCCTGTAGTTAATTTCAGTTCAGTCTATTTCCCTCAGTTTGTGCTTAAGTCTGAGTCCTGGTCTATAAGCCCTGCTGTCTTTGCCTGTTTAGATTAATTCTTCCTCTCCCTGAAGATCTTATTCCTTTCTATGTTATACTCCTGACTTCAGCCCTATTATATCCTGAATCTCCTTATTGCAGCCTACCTGTAACCTAGATTTCCTATCTAGCAAGTCCCTGACAACCTCCTTTAAAAATTCCCTTGTTCCACACACCTTTCCCCAAATTATCCCCATTACAGAACTGAACAAACTCAAAATGTATTTTTCCTAAAATATCTGACATCAGAGCTTCTTGCACTATATGCTTTCTGGGGTTGCTGTAGCCTTGGAGAGGTGATGAATCTATAGCTGCTTGGTAATTATTTTATTATTTATTATTGCTATTATTTGTTTTTTTGTATATGATTCTATATCAAAAGTAAATAGTGCAAATAATTATATATAATAAATAACTATTTAATAAGTAAATAATGTCATATCATTAAAGATGTTTATTTGCTTTTGTGGTCAAAGTCATGATTAGGACTCATCTAAGTATATGGAGTTAAAGAAGAAAAGTAGGGGTTGTTAGAGAATAATGGAGTTTAAGAACTCATTTTTAATTGTGTAAATCCCAAATAATCCAAATACTCCTAGATAATGAAGTAGAATTGCTCTGCAGAGAAAGGCAGAGGCTTTATTTGGAGATCTCCAAGTAGAGGCTAAATAATCAATTTTCAGGTATTTTATGGTATAGATTCCTTTATTTTATGACTAGGATTGAATGGCTAACAAGGTCCATTCCAACTCTAAAAAATTTGAATGCTAACAGATCCATTCTCTGAGAATCACAGAGACCTTAGAACATGTCATCATTTTCACTCAATAAGGTAGATGTCCACAAATGCCAGGGTAAGTATTTATTTTGCTTGGGAATACCCAGTTCTAGAACCTTCCCAATGAATAGGATCAGGGTCATGGTTAATAGTGCCAACTACTAGTTAAAGACACAATTTTAAAAGCCCAAGGATAAAATGTTTATTTGTTTTCAATTCATTTAAACTTAACATTATTTATCAAGGTCCTACTGTGTACAAAATACTTTGCTATATGCCAGGAATTCAATTGTAAAAAAATGAAAAAATAATCAAATAATCCAAATAATCCAGTTTAAACAAAAAAGGGTGAGGAATGATCCAATACAAATAGGTAATAAGTATACAGATAAGCAATTTTAGGAGAACTCTAACAAATGAGTAGATTAGATACAGCCCCCTGCAGAAAACAGCAACTGCATTTAGTCTTAAAGGAACCTGGCAATTCGGCTTTCAAGTTACTTCTGTTGCAAGATTTTGACAACTCTTTGGAGTGATTTCCATGTGTCTCATGCTGGCTGGCAACTGCTTGAGCATCTGGGAAGGGGGATGGGAAATGTCAGCTATATAGTCTAATACAAACTGAGGTCCAGAAAGGTTAAGTGCTTTGCCTAAAGTCAAATGGTCAATAAGTAACAGAACTAATAAGGTACAAGTAATAAATAGGTCACATAGCTAATGAGTAACAGAAGTAGGCTTAGAAGTCAGGTATGCTGATTCCAAATTCAGGGCTTACTCCATTATACTACACTGTCACTAATTTTTAGTCATCTGAGAGAGTCCTGAATACAGTGACATAAGCATAAGGAGACTACTTGGAGAAGATTTTTTAATACTTAGAAATCATAAGTAGAATGAGATCCTATGATCCTTTCATCTTTTAATTAATTTTTGTGGTAAAGGTGTGGTCTTCTGTGAAATATTGTTAGCAAAAGCCTGAATGTTCCCTCAGCATCTTCATCAGTGAGGATATTCTCAATGAATATATATATACATATACATACATACATACATATATATATATATGTAGATAAATGTCTCCTAAAAATGTTATATAGACAATAACATGGACATATGCATTGGTCTTTATCAATGTTTTCTAGTTGACATTTTTAGGGGGATCGTAATATGATCTGGGATTTCCCCCCACCTCACTTTTGACATCTTTGCCTCTTTTATGTACCTTGAGAATTGATCCATAATTTTCTTTATGTTTATGTTTCTTCCAGTATGAATCATCTTGGTGTAGCCAAGATGAAGTAGTAACTAGAATAGCAATGCTATTTCACCACAAAAATCTTCTCTGACAAAGATTAAAATATTGCCACAAAATGAATAGGAGTGCAAGAGCCAACAAGGAGACAGAGTAAAACAACCTTCCCCCCAAAAATCCAAAAGTTAGGCAGACACTATCTGGGGAACTGAGGTGAGAGGGGAGCAGAGCTAGCAGGAAACATAGCAGTGAATGAAGAGCAAGCCAAGAGCAAACCACAACCCCTCACACACATACACATTTGTGTGGGCCCAGAGTGAAGCCAGGAATTCCAGTCTGGGCTTGAGATGAGGACATTATCCATGGTTTTGGGTGAGGACACAGTTTTCAGAGGGAACCTCCCCTGGATCTTTTTTCCCAAAACGAAGGGTGGAGCTCCAGGACAGGGCAACCAAGGGTGTGCCTGATTGAATCAAGAACACCTTGAGACCAAAAACTTGACTCTAAGCCTAGGGCTAAAATTTGATTAGCTCCTTACATAATCATGTTCAGACTGAGATCAAAAGCTTACAGCTAAGCCTGTGGAAAGTCTTTAAGGTATCAGCATCTCAAAAGTCAATTGAATTAGCATGGGGAGGGGACTCTCATCCCCCAGACCATCTGGTAAACTAGCAACAACCTAGAAAATAAGCTGAAAATAACATCAACAAAGAACTGAAGTTTAAGAAAGTACCGCAACTTCTCAGAAAACAGAGCCTACCTATAATTAGATAGGGAAAATGAACAAACAGTATGAATCTTCTTTCTTCATCCCTGGAAGATGAATTATATCTGCCTACCCTATCTTTGTTTTCTTTAGTATCATTTCAGAAGTCTCCTTAATTAAATCTCACTATATAGATTTGAGTGTAAATATCTTCTCAGGATAAACTAAGTGGATACCTAATATGCAAACTACAACATATAAAATCTGAATAGAGAAGTTCATCCATGAATATATGTGAATGTGCAATATGGACAAGAGAGGGGCTGGAACCATGGTTTTATTGACTAAGAAACTCTTAGATGAGTAAATGTCTACCAATATGACTTAGTATCTTATAGAGTTTTATGGAGCATTAAGACTATAAGTGACTTTACCACAATCACATATCCAGCATGTTATCAGAGATGGTATTTGAATCTTGTATTTGTGGAACCTAGACAGAGTCGGAATTAAAAATCCCGACCCCTGAATGACATTATGGGCCCGACCCTTATATGACATTATGGTGAAATAGAATTATCCACAGGAATCCCAAACCTTACAGACCTCCAGTCTCCCAGGACTTACCTTATGTACCTTGCAGACCTCCCCCTTCTCCCCAGGATCTCCTCCCTGCAGATATTCCCCTTATCTACAAGAATACCTTAGGACCTTATCTGCAGGATTTCCCAACCTAAAGACATTCCTCTACCCTTCTGACTACTACTTCATAAAAACTCAAGCCCAGGCACAGCTCGGGGTCCCTCACCAACTTTTTCTGAGAGACCCTAACTCGAGCTAGACAATAAAGTCCCTTTGCATATTGCATTGTTGGCTCAAGACTCATTTATTGGGATACTTCTCCGGGCATAACAGTATCCAGTCAGTCAGTTTTCTCTCTACAATAGTGTGTGTATGTGTGTTACACAGATAATAGTTCCCCTCTCAATTTCAAACTCCAAATTCACAGGTGCATCACTCTTAAGAGCCAAGAGATTTATGTACAGTATTATATAATAAAGAAACAGAGATATGGAAGCAGAATATCAGCTACAGGGGATCTCATGGCCAGTCATGTCTCTAAAAGGAGAAAGAAGAATATTCTCACTAAACTTTTCTCATTCATCAAGTATTATTTGTTGATTCAGCCAGAACTCAGTTCCAGTTATTCTTATCAGTTCAGGCACTCATCAGCAAGTGTCTATTAAATTTGTTGCTAGAATTGCTCCAAACTCAGGTAAAAATCTTTTTTCAATCAATGACTAACATAACTGCCAACTGAACTCTCTTTAGACTCTCTTTTCAGTATGTTTTCTCCATAGAATGTCTTTCCTCAAAGACTCTTTCTCCTATTTTAGTTTAATAAACAAGTCACTTACAGATTCCATTTAGAATGGCTTTAAATATACCTTTAAATCATCAGATTATCCATAGTTTTTTTTAGCTATGCTGGTACTTGCAATTCAAGATTCTAGGTCTTGCCAACCCAATGGTTGTATAAAATAAGAGGGTTAGACTAGACTAGACTTTTTAAGAATAAAATTTGAATTATCAAATATGTGCTTCCATGTGCTTAAATCACATTGCTTCAAAATCTACAATTCATTCCATTTCTATAGAAGGCCGAGAGGTCCTGAGTTATAGAACACTGAACCAAGCATGGGCTTGAGATAGGATGAAGCCTCATAAGAGGTCAGAAGACAAATATAAGTATTATCCTCTTTCTAGTGGACACTACTTGGCTTTTCTCATTCAGAAAAATGGTCCTCCATTACATCTCACCCTTCCACATAGCTCAGAATGGAGATGTGGAAAGTAAAGGCCCCTGATGGGTTATGAAGTAGGTACTTATAACTTTTTGTACGAATATGCTGAATGGAGAAAGCCAAGATAGATCCAGAAGGGTTGCAGCAGAGAAGGGAATAAGATATTAGGATGACAAGAAAGATTAGCACCTAGAAGCTGAGATGGAACAGACTGGAAACTTTTTTGAATCTTCACTTGCTGGTAAGGCTAAACTAAAAGAAGTCCTAAAACCTTGACTTGCCCTCTGGCTCTCCCAACTTATTCCTTGTTCTACTATTTGGCTTCACAATGAATGTCAAAAGCCCAGAGTCAGATGGAATACTAGTGTGCTGAAAGGAATAATGAACTGGAGGAATTCCATGTGAATAAGAAAAACCTCCAGGAATTGATGCAGAGCAAAAATAGTAGAATCGGGAGAACGTTGTACACAGAGACTGATACATTATAGCACAATTGAACATAATAGACTTCTCTACTAGCAGCAATGCAATGATATAGGACAATTCTGAGGGACTTATGAGAAAGAACACTATTCACATCCAGAGAAAGAACTGTGGGAGTAGAAACACAGAAAACATATGATTGATTGAGGAGTCCAGCTCTATTGATACTGATTGTGGGTTGCTGATCCCTAATCTATGATTCTAGGATTACAGTAGGATCAATACTGTCTAAGAACCATGCAAACAAGTCTCTTAGAGCAGTGACAAAATTTAATGGGTTGGGGTGTACAATTTATAGGGCAAATGAGGTAGGTAAAGGGATTTGGTAAACTTCATACAGAAACAATGATAAGTAATGATTTACAAGATAAGGATAATGGAAAAGAGCTACTTCAGTGGTTCTCAACAGGAGTTTCTGTAACATAATAATTCAGTATGTCATTTTGTAACCATCTAACACAGTTTCTCAGAGAAATGTTTCCTTCTATGGGTAGAACAAGCAAGGGTCAGCCAAGAATTTAACAGGCGCTTTGGGTGAGATCATACATGCTTGGCTCTAGCAAGCTGATGACTCTGATTTTATTGGAGCCTACTCTCACTACCAGAGGCTACATCTTCTCCTTTTTTATTTAAATTAAACACATGAAGGCATAAAGAGTGCAGTGAGGAGAGTAGCAGACATCAGGAAATACTGGAGTTAGGAAGATCAGTGTTCAAATTCTGCCTCAGATACCCACTAGCTATGTGACCTTAGGCAAGTCATTTATGCTCTATCTTGCTTCAGTTTCCTCTTCTTTAAAATGAAGGTTATAGTAACACTTGCCTATCAGGGTTTCTGAGGATAAATTGAGGTAATATATGTGAAATAATGAAAAGGAATTTGTCTGCTACAGTTTCAATCTCTTCAATCAATTAGCCAAAGCTAATAAATATTTTGCAACACATTACAGGAATGACATCATTATGATAAAATTTCCTACTCCCATACTCATCATTCTGACTTCCCTGATTTTCATTCCTCACTTTTAAAAGGTCATTTAGAAAATGATATGACTTAACCAGCTCTAAAGATAATAAGGGTGTCTTCTAGACTCTCAAATAATATATAAGGTTGAAACCTGATGGATTATTTGTAGCAGTGTGCTGGTAATTGTTTAATATCAGCATCATCCCCCAACATGTAAGCAAGGCATTCTTTTAATTTTAATTGCATTATTAACACTCTATTAAGTCTAGATGATTATAAGAAAATCGTACTCTATTTTGGAGACTGACAATGCTCATTTTGAGAATTGAATAATTGACTCCTGAGCCAATTCGAGCTGACTCCAGCATACCACTGACTCTATCTAGAGGCTCTATTTTCTGTTCCTGTGTGTTCCATCAGAGCATGGACATGGCTCTGAGTATGGCTCTCTGTGACTATAGAGACTGTGTGCTGACCCTGTCCTTATTAGCAGATGTTCTCTTCTTGTGAGTAGTAACAAAATTTATTCTGTAGAATAATGTTCTTTACCTCTACTCCCATGAACTATAATTTTTTGATAATGATAATAATAAAAATAGCTACCATTTATACAACAACCACTACATTCTGGGCACTCTATTAAACAATTTACAGACATTAACTCTATTTATCCTTATAATAAAACTCTGAGAGACAGGTATAGATTCTCATTTTATAGCTGAGGAAACTAAAGCAGACAGACAGATTGTGTCTAAATCATTCAGCAAATTAAGTGTCTGGGGCCAGATTTTAACTCATCTTTTTATTTTAAGATTAAACTTTAAAGAAGTCTACAATGTTAGTTTTTGTTATAATTATTGCATTTTGAATTGAACCTATGTTTTCACTGGTATAAGGGAGAAACTAAAAATGCAAAACTACAAAAACTTCTCTGTAAATTATAGACTTAGACAGTTGTCTGGGAGACAGTGGTTTAATAACTTATCCAGAGTCATGCAGACATTAGAAATTAGAAATAGATCCTGAATTCAGATCTGAGGACAATTATCGTTCCATTGCACTCCAATGCCCTTTCCAAGTATTAATCCTGTTTTATAGATGATACAACTATAACTCAAGAGAAATATAAAAAGGTAAATAAAAAAATTAAGGGATTCAATAAGGTCCAACTGTTTATATTCCTATATGGAAATAAGATATTTGTAATTCCTAAAATTTTTATCATCATTAGTACAGTTAAAAAGGCATATAGACAGAGGATATGGGAGTAAGGTGATTAGGATGATATGATATGCAAAAAAAACCCAAGAATTAAAAAAAAGAGGATTGCACTGAGAGAAAGTGGGAAAGGTAGAATGGAGTAAATTGTCTTACCTAACGAAGTGTGAAAAACTATTAGAGTGGAGGGGAAGATGAGGGTGGTGATGGGCAATGCTTAAACCTTACTCTGATCAAAATTGGTTTAGAGAAGGAATAATAACCATACTCATTTGGGTAAAGAATGAAACCTTACCTTATAGAGAAGTAGGAGGGAAATAAGACAAAGGAGGTAATAGGAAGGAGAAGGGAATAGGGGGTGGAGATTAAAATAAAACACTTATGAGAAGGGATCACTGACCTCTTTAAATAAGACCCTGTTATTAAAATCAATCAGTATGTACCCAAAGGAAGTGATTAATTTGGGATAATTGACTACTGATTAATTTTATAAGATCATTAAACTGAAGGGTTCCATGTATGAATGAATCATGAAAGTATTAGAGATATATTCAAAAGCTGACTCTGATAAGCAAGGTATTCATGGATCAGCCTTATTTTTATATTTTTGATATTTCGCAGGATTGATTTCTGGATCTTTGAATTGAATTGGGCCTCAAATTTTGTGAAACACAAACCTCTCCCCACGTCTGCAGTCTGGAAGGCTGGCATGCAATTTCTATGGCTCCTTTGTAATGGCAAAAATGCATACTCAGCATTTTTTGAGATGGTTCCATAGTTATATAGGAAGTAGGATTGAGCTTCTGTTCTGGGAACCAGATGGGCCAGTGTGTTGGGTTTCTTTCTTTTGTCTTGTTGTTGATTGCCAATATGATGCTAATGTCTCTATCACACTGTTTTATTGACAATCCGACATCCCCAATTCCTTGAAACCTCAATAAAATTTAGTTCGCCTGTCTGACTCCAAACTCTGTCACCATCAGAGGAGGACCTGACAAGCTGATTGTGCTGTTGAGGATTCTTGTGTCTCTTTGTCTATTTTCTTTCTTTATGTCTTTCCTACTTTAATCTTTAACCCTTCTACCCATATTCCCCCAGGTCCTGATTTCCTTTTTAGATGCTCAAACCCACATAACAATATCTTGTAGCTGCAGGCCAGCTACAAACTAGCTTCAAACTAAATGTAACTCAGTTGTTTCTCTATAACTTCCTATTAGCTGTTGTTTCTGTAACTTCCTATAAACCAGCATTTTGGAATAGGATATGATCTTGCCCAGACCCAAGGCCTGTGTACTCTAAGCTAGAGGGTGTGACTCATTAATGGGAAACCAAGGCAGGTGCTCTAAGTGGACTAACCAATCATATAAGGCATATCGAAGGAGGTTATACATAGGATATTAGCTTGAGGAACAACTTAACCAATCAAGGCTCAATAGAAGCTGAGACATCTCCTCAAGAAGCTAAAAACACCCAATCATTGCTAGAAACATATATCACCCATCAATTGTCAAGAAATATATCTCCTACTAATTTTTGGAAAATATATCATGATGTAATGAGTAATGTTAGGGTATAAAAGGAGAAGAAATCCTCAATCAATCTACTTTGGGTATAAGGAAGCCCAAAGACCTAGTTTTGCTGAAACACCAGTCACTCTCAATAAACCTGTGTTTGGCTTAGATGTGCCTCTATTTCCTTTCATATTAATAGGCTGAGAAAAATATTCATTACAACAAAGTGAAAGGAGCATAAAAGAGCAGGATCAAAAAGGGAAAATAAGATTGTGGGAAAAACACATTTGGTAATCATAACTATCATGTGAATGGAATAAACTCATCCATAAAAAGTATGCAGAGAACAGAGTGGATTAAAAAAACAGAAACTTCAGAATGGGTGAACGACTTGAATATAAAGAGGGAAACTATAAACAAGTTAAGTGAACACAGAATAGTTTACTTGTCAGATCTGTGGGAAAGGAAAGACTTTAAAACCAAGCAAGAGTTAGAGAAAATTACAAAATGTAAATTAAATGGTTTTGATTATATTAAACTAAATGTTTTTGTACAAACAAAAACAATGTAGTCAAAATCAGGAGGGAAACAACAAATTGGGAAAAAATCTTTATAACGAAAAACTCTGACAGGGGTCTAATTACTCAAATATACAAGGAGTTAAAGCAATTGTATAAAAAATCAAGCCATTACCCAATTGATAAATGGGCAAGAGACATGAATAGGCAATTTTCAGGTAAAGAAATCAAAAGTATCAATAAGCACATGAGAAAGTGTTCCAAATCTCTAATAATTAGAGAAATGCAAATCAAAACAACTCTGAGGTATCACCTCACACCTAGCAGATTGGCTAAAATGAAAGAAGGGGAGAGTAATGAATGTTGGAGGGGATGTGCCAAAATTGGGACATTAATGCATTGCTGGTGGAGCTGTGAACTGATCCAGCCATTCTGGCTGGCAATTTGGAATCATGCTCAAAGGGCTATAAAAGAATGCCTGCCCTTTGAACCAGCCATACCATTGCTGGGTTTGTACCCCAAAGAGATCATAGATAAACAGCCTTGTATGAAAATATTTATAGCTGCACTTTTTGTGGTGACAACAAATTGGAAAAGGAGGGTATGTCCTTCAATTGGGGAATGGCTGAACAAACTGTGGTATATGCAGGTGATGGAATACTATTGTGCTAAAAGGAATAATAAACTGGAGGAGTTCTAGGCAAACTGGAGAGACCTCCAGGAACAGATGCAGAGCAAAAGGAGCAGAGCCAGAAGAACATTGTACACAGAGACTGATATACTGTGGTAAAATTGAATGTAATGGACCTCTGTACCAGCAGCAATACAGTGACCCAGGACAATTCAGAGGGATTTATGGTAAAGAACGCTGCCCACATTCAGAGGAAGGACTGCAGGAGAGGAAACATATAAGAAAAACAACTGCTTGAACGCATGGGTTGGGGTGGACATGATTGAGGGTGTGGACTCGAAACTACCACACCAATGCAACTACCAACAATTTGGAAATAGGTCTTGATCAAGGACACATGACAAAACTAGTGGAAATGTGCATCGGCCATGGGTGGGGGCAGTGCGGGGGGCAAAGAGGAAAGTAGGAGCATGAATCATGTAACCATGTTAAAAATGAATATTAATAAATCTTTAAAAAAACAGAAACTTAACATATGTGTTTATGAGAAACGCATTTGAGTCAGGGAAATATACAAAGTAAAGGTAAGAGGCTGGAGCAGAATTTATTGTGCATCATCTAAAGTAAAAAGAAGCAGAAGTAGCAATCATGATCTCAGACAAACCTAAAGCAAAAATAAATCTAATTAAAGGAGATAAATAAATTACAACTTGCTAAAAGGCTCCATAGGCAAGGAAGTAATACCAATATTAAGCATGTTTGCACTGAATGTATAGCCTCCAAATTTTTAAAGAACAAATTAAATGAGCTTCAGGATAAAATAGACAACAAAACTATACTATTGGAGGAACTCAACTTCCCCCTCTTGGAGCTAGATAAATTGAACCAAAAAATAAGTAAGAAAGAAATGAGGGGCAGCTAGGCGGCTCAGTGGACTGAGAGCCAGGCCCAGAGACAGGAGGTCCTGGGTTCAAATCTGACCTCTGTAAGGGTGAAAAAGGGGTTTTATGGGTTTAATATATTAAAGATGGTCACCGGAGGATTGAACTATTATCAATCCTCAATTAGAATAATCTCAAATCAAAATTGACTTTTATGGAAATTTATTTACGTGAGAGAAGAGAAAGAGGAAGAAAATAAGAATCTCTCTCACTAATTAATCCAGGTAGATCTTAACCTTCAGCTGAGGGTTAAAGGGGCCTGAGGCCCAGAGGTGAATGGAGCAAGCTTCATTCACAGAGTCTATAAAAGGAAGTTTCTTAATAGAAGTTCAGGAAGATTCAGTCTTTAAACTCACAACATTGAACAGTCTCGGTCATGAATCAGCAAAGCTCCCTCAGGTCCCCTTCACCAAACCAGAAGCAGCCTCACTCACTCAACTCCCTCTTTTAAAGGGGTCACATATGGGTCACTTCCAGTGCCTTCCCCTAGCCTGTGCGTCCACTCACAATAGACACTTTCTCATAGAAAGTGTAGAGGGTGGTCCGTTAATTCTGATTCATTACTCACTCTAGCACATGTGGGTTAGGACCTCCCAGAATTGGAAGGTACTGTCACCTTTGGTGATTAAGTCTAAAGATGGGCAGTGTAGACTTAATCTAGTTATCACACCTCAGATACTTCTTAGCTATGAGACCACCTAACCCCCATTATTATGAGTCACTTAACCCGTATTGCCTAGCCCTTATCACTCTTCTGCCTTAGAACCAATACCCAGTATTGATTCTAAGATAGAAGGTAAGGGTTTTTGAAAGAAATGAAGGAAATGAATGAAATTTTAGAAAAATTAGAACTACTAGATTTCAGGAGTTGTTTTTATGAAAACAAAAACAAAAACAAATAAAAAAGATAGTGCTTGGTCGATTTGATTAAAAAAGAAAAGAAAATCAAATAAACAGTATTAAAAATGAAAAGGGTGAATTCACCACTAGCAAAGAGGAAATTAAAGCAATAATTAGGAGCTATTTTGGCCAATTATATGAAAATAAATCTGATAAAAAAGAAAATAAATCTGATAATCTAGGTGAAATGGATGCAAATTTTAAAAAATATGAATTACCCAAATTCACAAAAGAGAATACATAAATAACCCCATTTTAGGGAAAAAAATGTGAACAAGCTATTGAAGAATTCCCTATGAGAAAAACCCCAGGACCAGATGGATTCACAAGTGAATTCTATCAAACAATGAAGCCTTCTTAATAAAATCAGGGTGAAGCAAGGAAAAAAAATATTAAGGAAGGTGCTTTACTAATACCAAATCTCAAATTATATTATAAAGCAATAATCATTAAAACAATTCGGTACTGTCTAAGAATTAGAACTGTAGATCAGTGGAACAGATTAGATACACAATATACAAGGAAAAGTCACCTTAGTAACCAAACTCACTCTTTAACAAAAACTGCTGGAAAAAATGAAAACCAGTATGGCAGAAACTAGGTATAGATAAATTATCTCACACCTTATATGAAGATAAGGTCAAAATGGGTATATGATTTAGATATAAGAAGTGATATCATAAGTAAATTAGGGAAACATAGAATAGTTTACCTTTCACATCACTGGAGAAGGGAAGAATTTATAACCAAACAAGAAATCAAGAACATTATAAGATGTAAAATGAATATTTTGATATATTAAATTTAAAAGCTTTTGCACAAACAAAACCAAAGTAACCAAGATTAGAAGGGAAACTGGAAAAAAATTTTTTAGAAAATTTCACTGATAAAAATTAAATTTCTCAAGTTTGTAAAGAACTAAGACAAATTTATGACAGCGTCATCTTGTTATAATTGTGTGGTCTTTTATACTACATTATATTTTATACTACAAAAATCAGTCCTAAAATTTTTTTTATGGAAAATTAGAACTCTTGGAAAAAAGAAATAAGAGCTGTTTGGAACTCTTTCCCTTTCTGTAATTCACTTAAAGTTATATAGAGAACCTGTATTTCAATTGGTTACCCATGATTCTAGACTCAATTAAACCCCTAAGAAATTAAAAATAACATTGTCAGTGCCTCACATAGAAACCTTAGTAAAAAAAAAGTAAATCTAAACAATCATGTTATTTTGAAATAAGTTGGTAATTGGTTATTTGAATTCAACTAAGTTCTTTGAAGTGACAAGTAAAAATTTAAATATAATAAATAAAAGTGTTTAGTCTAGAATTTTCTTTTTTTATTTTATTTTCCCCCAATTTCATGTAAAAACTGTTTCCAACATTTTTCACAGAATATTTAATTTTTAATTCTCTCATATAGCTTTTGAATGCACAATCATGCTATACATTTTTCTATATTAATCCTTTTGTGGAAGAAAACTGAACAAAAAAATTAAGAAAGCAAAAAAAAAATAATTTAACAAACACTAAATATAATCTTCCTCTTTACCTTCTGAAGAAGAATCTGGTCAATGTAACCCAGTAGATGGAATGATTAAAATTTTAATTTGAATCCTACTTCTGATACAAAAACTGTCACAAATTATCAAATCTTTGGGTTCCTCATCATTAAAATAAGAATAATACTTTCACTAGCTACTTCATAAGATTGAGTGAGAAGTTCTGTGTAAACTTTAAAGGGATATATAATTAGGTTGTTATTGTTAAGCCAAGATAATTTCTCAATGGAGAACAAGTTTGTGGACTAACTAGTCTAAGGAAATAAGGAGTCCTCCTTTTGCCTCTCCGCTAAATATATGACATTTACCTTATTTTCTTCTTATAACCCTCAACTATCTCCTTCATGAAATGGTCAGGATTATTTGTAAAACCTCTTCCAGCTCTACCATTTTATGATTCTATGAAAAAAATTAATGTATGGGTTTTATTACTAGACCCTTTATTTACCAGGAAGCCCTTGTGCCTTATATGAGAACAGGTAGCAAGATATAGTGGTCATTAATGTGGAGTCCTTGAAATGATAAAAATTATACTTTGACTTTTTCATATATATAATTTCCTTTGCAATGCTATGTATTTTATTTTCTGAATTTAAAAACATTACATGAAAGGATTCTTCAGAATTCCAAAGAGTTCCATTACATACCAGAAGGTTAAAATCTCCAGGTGCGGTAGGGAAAAAATGGACTTGGAATCAGAAAGGCTGTATTCAAATGCATAATTATTTATCACTTACTTGTTGTTACCTTGGGCAAATTCCTTAAGGCCTCTAGATCTTAGTTTCTTTATTAGTATAATAGGAATCATGGCATTCCTATTATTTACTTCACAGGGTTTTGTTTTGTTTTTAAGGAGAAAGTGAGAGAACAGTGGCACTTTCTAAACAACAAATTGCTATATCAACATGAGATACTGCTAGATACTGCTATTTTTTTAAATAATGAGTATCAATCGTCTGTAATCTCAGTTTTGAAAGATTGCCAGCCCCTTTAGTGAGATAACAATGGTACCAAGAAATGAAGATTTTTACCAATGTAATAAGGGGGTGTTTTGGAGGAGCAGGTATGTATATGGGAACAAGCTGGAGTTGTTCCTCCTTTACTTACTGCAGCCCCTTATTACTGGAAGACTAATTGGGGTCCCCTTCAACAATGGGGGACCCTGGGAGGGCATGCCACCATTGGGGAGCTGAAGGACTAGTTCCCCCTCAAGGAGAAGTGAGTGATATCTGATTCAGTGTTGGTGTGAGTCGAGGTACACAGAAAACTCCCCATTCCTCACAGCAGGTGGTCAGGCTTAAGATGGAGATTAGCCTGGCCAAGACACACTCCCTCCCAACCTAGTCTCCCTCTAATGAAACTAAAGTGAATCTGATCTTTTGATATTTATTTGGATCAACAGGGGAAGAGGAATGTTGTAGGGTATTTGCAGGAAAGGGGGATAGTAGGGATCCCTAATGGATTGTCTAGTCAGGTCTTTTACCCTGGAGAGTCCAATTCAGTCTTCTATCCCAAAGGGAGAGCCAGAATCTTCCTCAATCCAGAGCTTCTCCTGCCCCTCCCCAACTAATATTATTGCCTAGAAGCTATATTGATTAGTAGACTAAAGGTGGGACAATGTCTGGCAAAGGCCCAAGGCCTGAGAGGTTCAAGGAACTGCTTCCCAAAGAAATCCAGCAACCCTAACTCTAGTGGAGCACTACTAGAGTTCTAGAAGATGACAGGTAGCCAAGATGTCTCTGGAGCAGGTCTTCTTCTCTGGTCAGGAAACCTAAAGTCTTCAAGAGAACTCAGAGCTCAGATCCACATCCTCCCTCTCCAGCTCAAACCCCAGAAAGACCCGAACTTAGATTCCCAACTCCCAGAAGTCTCCACTGTTCCAACTGTCATGTGGACTCTCCTCCTCTCAACATTCCATGGCTCTTTCAAAATGTCTGTCTTTGACTCCACTATTACATAAGAAATAAGTAAATATGATCTTAGTGTATCTTTTTGAGACTTAACCTTCAAAGTATTCCATTTATTAATATAATGAAATGTAATTCAAAATAGATTTATGGAGGAAGTGATATTTGATCACTGTGTTCATTTATTTATTGAGTACAAAATCCAGCATAGCGTTTTTTCCGGGTTAAGATGGCGGCAGAGTAAGAAGCAGCTCTAAACCTCTCCTGACCGAAACACACAAAACTCCTCAAGGGGACATAAAAACAAGTCCAGACGAACGGAGGAACCCCACAACAGGGCACAGCGTGGAAGGTACGTGGAATCGAGACATTTCCAAGCTAAAAAGGGCTCTCACTCAAGCGCGAGCTGAGCAACCGCCCCACCCCCACCCCCTCCACACTCACCTATAGCTCTGAACCCAGCTAAAAAGAAATAGAGCAAGTTGGGGGCACCCATCGAGTCATCAGCAGCTCCGGGACCTGTTCCTGAGAGCAGCAAGACTTAGGACCCCATTAAGTCAAGAACGCACGCGAAATCTGAGCGCGCGCGCGCACGGGAGCGGACGCTGGGAGTGGAGCGCCGGCTGAGCAGAGGCGTGGGTGCCCGCTGAGCAGAGGCTTGGGTGCCGGCTGAGCAGAGGCGTGGGTGGAGGCAAACACAACCAGGAACTAAAGCATAAGTGGGGAACCAGTGCAGACGGGTATACGACTGTGGAAGTAGCTCCCTGAGACTTGTAAAGAAACCTCCTGCAGAGGTTCAAGCAAGGGAATCCACCAGGGGGCTTGACCTTGGAAAAAACTAGAACTCAGACCTCAGGACTGAGCGCGAGGATAAACCTGAGAAGCTGCTGGGCTAATGATGGCTAACCAGTTACAGGAAATTCAGAAGAGAAAGAATAATAACAAAAAAAAAAGAAGTCTTTAACACTCGACAGCTTCTACACAGAGAAAATCCAGACAACCGAGCAAACAGAGGAGGAGAACAAACAACCATCCAGACCCTCCCCAAATAAGGAAAACTCCTCACAACCTATGGAAGAGTTCAAATCTGAGATTTTGAGGAAAATGGAAGAGATCTGGCAAGAAAATAACAGCTTAAAAGGTAGAATCTTGCAACTGGAAAGCGAGGCTCAGAAACCAAATGAACTGATAAGCAAATTGAACACAAGAAATG